>NC_138883.1:34216333-34572067 GCF_965194825.1 Balaenoptera physalus
ATCATCTGGGTTTTGGTGCTAATAAAAATGTATCAAATATATAAATAATGTTTCCTAGAAACATTATTTTCCCTTCTAAACTCTTATGTTAAGTCCTTTTAATTTCAGAAAGATATTTTATGAGTGAACAGACAAGAAAAAGCTCCTTGCAAAAGCAACAGGCATGTTTTGATAATAACCTATACAGATGATTCCTGCTTTACCATTTATGGTCAAAGACATTCTCTGCTTCATAGCCAAATGACAGGAAGCAAGACTGGTTGTAAACAAATGGGGAACACACCAACAAAGAAAAGTCAGGCTGCATCTCAGAAACCAACTAGTTTTATTGTTTATAGGATGAATAAATGTCTTCTGTTACCACAGGCCTAGAAAACAATTTGGCAGCACCCTGGAAAACTCACTGCTTAATTCCCAGTGCAGACCATTCCATTGTTTTGGACACTCCTAAGGATCAGAAAACTCTTCTTTATACGGAGCCAAAATCGATCTCCATACAACATACAACCATTGGTTATCATTTTATGTTGTGGAGCCTCACAGTCTCATGCTAACCTCTCTTCTATAGGATTGCCCATCAAAGATTAGATGGCGGGGCTTCCCTGGTGGCGCAGTGATTGAGAATCTGCCTGCCAATGCAGGGGACATGGGTTTGAGCCCTGGTCTGGGAAGATCCCACATGCCGCGGAGCAACAAGACCCGTGAGCCACAACTACTGAGCCTGCACGTCTGGAGCTTGTGTTCCGCAACAAGAGAGGCCGCGATAGTGAGGGGCCCGCACACCGTGATGAAGAGTGGCCCCCACTTGCCACAACTGGAGAAAGCCCTCGCACAGAAACGAAGACCCAACACAGCCATAAATAAATAAATAAATAATTAAAAAAAAAAAAAAAGATTAGATGGCTATTATGACCTCTTATGGACTAACATCCCTTCTTTAGCTTGCTTATATGAAAAATATCTTTATTATTTTAGCCATTTTCTCCTGGGTGTGCTTGAATCTGTCACTCTTAAAGTGTTAATAATCTTTAAAAAAAAGAATAATCTGATGCACCTAGAATAAAGCAGGACTATCACCAACCCTATTCTAGACATTCTATTAATGTAGCCTAAGATCATACTGTGTTTTTTGTAAAGGAAGATAATAAAGTTGTTCACATTGAGTTTTCTGTTAACTTAAGGATGTCAAGTCTTTGTTTTCTACCCCTACATCTAAGCCATTTCTCCCCCATTCTGTAATACAGAGTATTATATATTACATTATAAATTTGTTTTCAGTAAATTTTATCTTCTTGGTCAAGTCCATCATCCCTTTTTGATTCCTGTCGCTATCATCTAGTAATTTTAGCCATTCTTCTCCAATTGTGTATTATCTACAAATTTAATCAGTGAGCCAGCTATACTTTCTTTTAACTCTTTGTTTATATATAACATGAAGCTGAAGACAAGATTCCTGTAGTATCCCAGAGTCTTCCTTTCCTGTTAACACCCTTTCAGATAATTGTTCAACCAGTTACATATCAACATAAACTGTATTATCATATCTCTCCCGCCCATCTTGCCTACAATATCATGATGGACCATACCAAAAAGCTGTATAAAATTCAGACACTTACATTGTGTGATTAATAGTCTAATAACCTGCTGAAGGACAATGAATTTAGGTTAATCTACCATAACATTTTTTTATAAAATCAGGTTGGCTCCTTAGAGATCAACATTTTTCCTTCTGAGTCCTGATCTGCTAAATCATCTAACCTGGAATTTTATTGCGGACTCATGTCAGACTCACCACCTGCACAGAACAAGAAAGAGAGAGAACCCACAGATGCTGTTGCCTTAGCCTCAGTGATCTGTCCTCTCTCTTTTCCCCCCTCATCCTTCT
This sequence comes from Balaenoptera physalus, assembly GCF_965194825.1. NCBI lineage: Eukaryota > Metazoa > Chordata > Mammalia > Artiodactyla > Balaenopteridae > Balaenoptera > Balaenoptera physalus. The sequence goes on from NC_138883.1 coordinate 34,218,219, forward strand.
GTCTGCAGCTCCATCTTAAGTGATCCTGACCAAGCTGCAGACAGAAGCAGAGGGAAAAAAGACACCAACAATGGGTTTTCCAGATTTAAGTGCCCACCCAGCTCCAGTTCCCAACTGCCTTTCCCATGCTCTTTTTACCAATAAAGAGGAGCAATCGTTATCTACTGCTTTGATTTACCTGTACTACTTTTCTTCTCCATTAGTATATGGTATACAGTTACCTACCTGGAAATGGTTTATATTAAGACTTCACCTTTCCACCCTCTCTAAAAAGAAACAAATTCTAAAATCTTAACATAGCAATAGACTGTGAGCAAAGAAGAGAGTAGCATGAGATGTAGCTATACAATTATACCTTTCTGATTTCGCTTTTCACTCTGCCAACTACTTAGTACAAATTATATGTATTTATAGCCTTTAGCTTTAAAAAAAATCCCAAAGTACTTATAAATAAAACATACTATGATCCTTTAGTAAAAAACTACAAAAAAACCCAAACTCAAATCAAAGTACCCATGCTTCGTTCCTAGGCAGTAAATAATCATACCCAATTGCTACGTGTGACAGATCAGAATTTAAAGTAATGAATCCTACAGTCAATTAAAAAATGAAGAAAAAAATACAATTCATTTGTCCTACAAAGATAACTCTAGCATTTGTTAAGAAGCTTCGTAACTTCAACCATTAATCCTGTCTTTTAAATCTTTCATGTTTATGTTTGGAAAATATTTCTGAAATTGCAATTCACTTAAATATCTATTGAGTGAATTTATATTTATAAAAATATAAAAAATAAATAAATATTAAAAATTTATATTTATAAAATTCTACTATGGACCTATCATCATGCATGTTTCTAGAGGGTCCTAACCATAGTTAGGGAAAAGTTTCTTAAAACAGAAGATGTCTTTTAAGCAAGTAAAATATTGTCATATGACAAAGATACGCAAAATTCAGGATAAAAACACATAGACTATTATGCTCCCTAATTAAATTATCCAAATAGCCCCTGGACTTGAAGGATTTTGTTTGTTTATTCATTTTTGCTTTTGTTTTTTGCCTGATTGTCCCATTAGGAACATTGGCAAAACTGATGAAACAGTGTTAAGAATCAAATCACTATAACTGGCTACCATTTGAAAAGAAAGAATCATTTTGTAATCTCCTCTGGAGAATTAAAATCCAGTTCAAACTCTTATAGACATTTCATAAGCAGGGCATATAACTGCCTAAATTGGGAAAAATCCAGGGCTCGGCATGTAAATGCAAGCAAGCAAAACAGGCAATTTCAAAGAAAGACCTCATACCCTCAAGGCTAAGGTGATGGCATAACACAGGAAATTTCAAATGGAAGTTCTCTTGACAATTGTGGCCTTAGAGTGGGGTTTCCCACCAATCCAATGCCCCCACCCAGCAAAATGAAAAAGTCACTGTAGGTTTTTTTTTTTAAGTATCTCATTTCCATATCAAAATGCAAGGTCAGAAACCGTTAAATCATGCAATATTTTACAAAAATCTTTCTTTTGAAAATGTGTTGGGAATTTCTATTTTATTCTGCATAATGTCTATCACAGATATCATAGAATAGTATAATTACAGAACTTCAGAGTTGAAACCTGGGATATTGTTACCAGGGGTTTTTTAGAGTACGAGTCACCCATTCTCCTTACTTGGCCTGCAGTAAACCTTTCTCTGCTCCAAACTCTTGACATTTCGGTTTATTTGGCCTCACTGTGCATCAGGTACACGAACTTGTATTCAGTAACAATTTCACCCAGTCAAAGGCTTTCATTTTTCAAAGGCCCAGAGAACTTAAGTGATTTGCCTAAAGTCAAGCAGCCAGTTAGTGGATAGATCAGGGATTAATAACCATACATAATTCTGTTACCTTTATAAAATAAGACACTGAGTCCAATAGAGTACACTGATAATCCTTATTTTACAGGAAAGACACTTTGCCTGGCAGCCAAATATTTTACATTTTAAGCGCCTGCTAATTCAGAAATCTAATAGTTTTCACTTAAACAAAACTAAAACATACCTCTGCAAACCCATAACTACTGAAAAATGGGTGCTCAAGTTATTATATAGTGCAAACTACATTTTACAATCCACATTATAATAGTCTAAGTGTACAGTAATCAACTATCATCACATATAATTAAAGATAAACTCATTGTGTCAAAACAGAAGATCAAAGCACTTTTAATCCTGCAGGAGCCATCATTTTCAATGGCCTGTTCCTTGATCATGCCTTTAATTCATACAATTCAGTGAATAACAGGACCTCTCTTCCTGCTGCAGTAGATATCAGCCTCAAAAAACTCAGTTTTTAAAAAAATTGACAAATATATGAAATATTCCCAAGTCATGTCTATGAAAAGATTAGTGCATCACCAGTTTTCTATTAAATCTGATCCTGGAAAAAATAGATAAGATGTTTTTCATTCTCTAAATCAGATTTTGATCTAAGCATACATTTTTCAGTTACAGGAAGAGTTTTTGGCTTCACACTGTGGCAAGAAAGTAGAGCATATGAATTACCTGGTATTTCCTGTTTGTCGGCTGTTGTTGGGTTTTCTTGGTTTGTTTGTTTGCTTTGTATTGTTGTGCTTTTAATACCTTCCAAGGCAATGAAACACTACCTGCTACCTGAGCAATTCAATAAGAAAGAACCAAGGATAATATCACTTGGCATTAGACAAAAAACTCCCACTTCAGTCATTTCACTCCTCTAAACTTTGGCTGAACCACACTGACTGTTATTTCTCTGAGGAAGCGGCTGCCAAGTTATGCACAGGCACATACACACAGACGAACCACAATATGGAGAAGGTCAGCCGTTACTCCTAAGAATATCTTCACTAAAGTATGTGCTGAGTAATGAGGAGTTATTCAGTAAGTTCAGATAAATGTAGAGTTAGAATAGGCCTTTAGAGATAAATAATCAACTGAGACAATAATTGCCCCAGATGATAGTTATGAAAGCCAATACTAAGAAAACCAGTATATTAAATGTTAATTATCAAAAGAAGAGAAAACCATGTTCTAAGACTTCCTGAAAGCCTACCGATTTAAAAATCCTAAATAATCCTAAATAATAAATTCAAGCTTACTATGGACATTTACAAATAATTGATGGGTTTTGGGGAAATCAGCCTCTAAAAGGCTACAATGCATCTTCTCAGATGCTGATTTTAAAATGGAAAACTTTTAACTTGTGCCTGCCTTGACACTTTGGATGAATCACTTTCTTATAACTTTGCTTAGGTGATAATGAAAGGATAATTAAGGATAATCAATACCTTTTCTTGACAACCTTAAGATACTTCCAATCTTGAGAAACATATTTTTATGTCTAAGAGTTTTCATTCTAATTTCACTTCCCACTGAAATACCACAACAGGGACTTCCCTGGTGCTGCAGTGTTTAAGAATCCGCCTGCCAATGCAGGGGACACAGATTCGAGCCCTGGTCCGGGAAGATCCCACATGCCACGGAGCAACTAAGTCTGTGCGCCACAACTACTGAGCCTGCGCTCTAGAGCCCGCAAGCCACAACCACTGAAGCCCGCACGCCTAGAGCCCGTGCTCCGCAGCAAGAGAAGCCACCGCAATGAGAAGCCCGCGCACCACAACAAAGAGCAGTCCCCGCTTGCCGCAAAGAGAGAAAGCCAGCGCGCAGCAACAAAGACCCAATGCAGCCAAAAAAAAAAAAATACCATAACAGATGCAAATGCTATTTTGGAACTGTGTATATGGAAGAGGTCAAACATTATTGCAAAGGGTTTCCTCAGAGGAATGATGAAAAGAAATACATCAATGAGTACAGGATTCAGTGTTCTGAGCATGCCCCATATTATATTACACTTTGTAGTAGCCAATTTCCTTCAAGACTCAATAAAACATAATGCCTCTATTGTTACCATGGCATTCTTTTACATCCTTAATTACTGAGAGTTAATTAATCTGTTATATCCTTCTCTGTATGTTTTAAAGCATCCTTTTAACCTACAGAATATGAACGAACTTTTGGTTTGTGAATATTTGCAACATTTATTATAGGCAAAGTATTATATGTGATTGGAAGTGTGAAGAACAAATATGAACAGGATGAATCATCACTGTCTCGGAGGAACTTACAATCTAGCTTAGAAAAGAAGACTCACACATGAGCACACAGTACGTGTGCACACACACACAGAGAATTAAACTACAAAAAAGAAAAAACCAAGGTATAGTGGAAACGGTTACACAAACGCAAAAGAAACATTCCACAAAACTGAGGGCCTATACTCCTTAAAAATGTCAGTGTCATGAAAGACAAAGAAAATTTAAAAGACTGCTCTAGTGAAGAAAACTAAAAGGACACGACAAAAAAAAAAAAAAAAATCCTATCCTCCAATCCTCGGATTGGGGGAAAAACAGCTTATAAAGGTCATACTGGGACAATATGCAAAATCTGAATATGCACCATATACTAGATAATAATCCAGTATTGAATTTGTGGCTATGTAAGAGAGTGTCTTTGTTCTTAACAGACACATGCTAAAGTATTTATGTTGAATGGTCACAACCTCTGCAATTTACTACCAAATGGTTCTGAACAAAAGTATAATGATATGTATGTATATATGTATTTAAGAGAGAAAGAGGAAATGTGGCACAATGTTAACAGTGGATAAAACTCTGTGAATGGCATATGGGAATTCATTATACCATACTTGTAACTTTTCTGTATGCTTGAAATATTTTTTAATAACATTTTTAACTCAATGAACATTTAAGCTACAAAAGACCCTAGAAATTATCTAACCCAATCCTAGACCTAACTTTACAAATGAAGAAACAGACCCGACAATTAGAGATATATTATCAGCGGTGGTCCCCGAACTTTTTGGTGTATGCTCCATCAGTAACACATTTTGGGCATGTACTCCCATCCCCATTATATGTATTTTAATTATTTTATGTCTTCTGTTTGGATAATAATTTATAATGTACATTATAACACATATACACACAAAAAAATAAAAATTAACCAGGATGAGATTTAAAATAATTGTAAAGTTCTAATATTTTCTTCCTGTAGCACAGTGGAAAATCCAGGGCATCCTCCCCCCCTGCCCCTACCTTGGTGATAAATGGCACAGACCACCCTAAGCACAAAAGAGGCATATATAACATGTATGAATAGAATGTCACGAAAGGTTTGACTTATGTGGCATCTGAAGCACTGTAGGGCTTAGAGGGGTAAATACTAAAGAGCAGAGAAAAGCAGAGGGTCCAGCTGAACAAAGATAGACAAAAGGCAAAGGACAATAGAAATCACAGAAACTTTGGCAATTCATACAGAGGCACAGTGACACAAAGAGATAAAAGATAGGAAGATACATAAGATTCAGGAAGATACATAAGTCATTAGTAAATTACTCATCAGGACTTAGCTATAACTTTTGAGAACCAAACTAAATCTTTAATAAAAAAGCTAGCTCCAGGTTTCCCTGGTGGCGCAGTGGTTGAGAATCTGCCTGCCAATGCAGGGGACACGGGTTCGAGCCCTGGTCTGGGAAGATCCCACATGCCGCGGAGCAACTGGGCCCGTGAGCCACAACTACTGAGCCTGCGCGTCTGGAGCCTGTGCTCCGCAACAAGAGAGGCTGCGATAGTGAGAGGCCCGCGCACCGCGATGAAGAGTGGCCCCCGCTTGCCACAACTAGAGAAAGCCCTCGCACAGAAACGAAGACCCAACACAGCCAAAAATTAAATAAATAAATAAATAAATAAAGGAGTTCCTTAAAAAAAAAAAAAAAAAAACCTAGCTCTGCCTAAATTTTTTAATTGCCTAAATTATATAACTATAGAACTAAGTTCTTTTCCGTCCATCAAGGTGATTTTCCATCAAGATATACCTAACACTTGTCAGCACAGGCCAGTTATTTTGCCGTTGTTATTTCAATGTTATTTCAGCCAAATTGTCAGCTCCAAAATATTAAAAAATCAAATAGTTGATATGATATGCTTATTACTATAAACGAGAACTTAAAAAAAAAAAAAAACCTAAAGACGAGTAGCTCTGTAGGCTTATCTTAGACAAATCATTGCAGAGCTTTAAAATCAAGTTTAAGTACCTCTTAAACATCGTTATATACAGAAAGTAAAAATCATGCATCCCTAGTGTCTGCTCCTTGGTAATTTGGTGATAGTTTGCAGTGAGAAAACACTAATAAATTTGTATATATTTTGTGCACTGTTACATGTTAGTGCTGAGCTGTCCAAGCGTTGTCACTGAACCTTACCAAAAACTCATTTTCTTTCACTCAGACCAATGTTGATATAAGTTGGCTGACATAAAATTCCTCCCCCCCCTTTTTTTTTTAAATAAAGAGACCAATGAGATTTGATCTCACTTTCATAATGGAAAAATTAAGCACAAATATATGAAATAAAAAGAGAATCCTAACACTCTGCTGGATTTAGACTCTATTTTAACCACTATATTTCTTGGTTCTCATTCCTCATTTGTGATAAAATGCAATAAATTCCCTCCCCAAATTACTTTGTTGGGACTTCCCTGGTGGCGCAGTGGTTAAGAATCCACCTGCCAATGCAGGGGATACAGGTTCGAGCCCTGGTCCAGGAAGATCCCACATGCTGCAGAGCAACTAAGCCCGTGCGCCACAACTACTGAGCCTGTGCTCTACAGCCCGTGAGCCACAGCTACTGAAGCCCATGCGCCTAGAGCCTGTGCTCCACAACAAGAGAAGCCACCTCAATGAGAAGCCCATGCACCACAACAACGAGTAGCCCCCACTCACCCCAACTAGAGAAAGCCCGCGTGCAGCAACGAAGACCCAATGCAGCCAAAAATAAATTAATTCTTTTAAAAAAATTATTTTGTAAATTAGCTGCTTAAGCAATACCATGTAATAGTTCTACATGGTTTCTCTGGATCCATTCCCTATCTTAGTAATAAGTTAAAGAGAACACACTGAAAAGAAGAATCAAAATATAAGACCTCAGGACTTCCCTGGTGGCGCAGTGGTTAAGAATCTGCCTGGCAATGCAGGAGACATGGGTTCTAGCCCTGGTCCGGGAAGATCCCACATGCCGTGGAGCAACTAAGCCTGTGTGCCACAACTACTGAGCCCGTGTGCCACAACTATTGAAGCCTGCACGCCTAGAGCCTGTGCTCCGCAACAAGAGAAGCCACAGCGATGAGAAGCTTGCACACCGCAACGAAGAATAGCCCCCGCTCGCCACAACTAGAGAAAGCCTGTGCACAGCAACAAAGACTCAATACAGCCAAAAATAAATAAATAAAATGAATAAATTTATAAAAAAATAAATAAATAAGACTTCATCAAGAAAGTGAAAGAAGAAAAATATTGAGGGCTTCCCTGGTCACGCAGTGGTTGAGAATCTGCCTGCCAATGCAGGGGACACGGGTTCGAGCCCTGGTCTGGGAAGATCCCACATGCCGTGGAGCAACTGGGCCTGTGAGCCACAATTACTGAACCTGTGCATCTGGAGCCTGTGCTCCGCGACAAGAGAGGCCGCGATAGTGAGAGGCCCACGCACCGCGATGAAGAGTGGCCCCCGCTTGCCACAACTAGAGAAAGCCCTCGCACAGAAACGAAGACCCAACACAGCCATAAATAAATAAAAAATAAATTTAAAAAATTTTAAAAAAAGAAAAATATTGATATTTAGATAAAGATTGAGATGGTCCACCAGAATTTAAAACTAAAGCTTGCTGTTCCTTTTTTTATTATTATCATTGTAGCTATACAGATCCTCTATGCAGAATGAAAGATGAGTGCTGGATGGTCAGGGTATAATAATTCCCTTTATATGATGGTCTTCTTTGATAACATTCTAGCAACTCTGTAAAACTAAACATGGTAGGTGACATGTGGGTCTCTTCAATAATGTATATGTTGTTATATTTATGTTTATAAATATATATATTTGTTTATATATTATTTATAATATGCTAATGTATATGTTAAATGATGTTGCTTTTGCTGCTAAATTGCACCTTTAACACCTCTTTACAATATTTTTTCTTTTTTTTAAATTGAGATATTATTTTATTGACCTATAAAATAGCTACACATATTCAAAGAGTACAATTTGATAGACTTTGAATCATGTATGCAAAACCATTACCACAATTAAGATAGTGAAAATATTAATAACCCTCAAAAGTTTCCTTGTGCCTCTTTGTAATTCTTCCTCTTCCCCTGCCCCTCATCCCTAGGTAACCAGTGATCTGCTGTCAATATAGAATAGTTTTCATTTTCTAGAATTTTAAACAAGTGAAATAACAGTATATACTTTTTTGCGGGGGGAGTAAAGGTCTACCTTCTTTCACTCAGCATAATTATTTTGAGAGCTATGCATGTTGTTGCAATATGCCAGTAATTAATTTCTTTTTATTGCTGAGTAGTAATCTCTTGCATAGATACACTACAGTTTTTTTATCCATTCACTTGTTGACGGACATGTGGGTGATTTCCAGTTTTGGGCATTACAAATAAGGCTGCTATGATATTCATGTACAAGTCATCTTTGTATGGAAATATGCTTTTAATTCTCCTGGGTAAAAAGCTAAGTAGAATGGGTGGATTGAATGATAGGTGTATGTTTAACATTTAAGAAACTGCTAGAGAATAGAGTGGCAGTTACCAGGGGCTGAGGGAGGGTGGAAATGGGGAGATACTGGTCAAAGGTACAAACTTCCAGTTAAAAGGTTAACAAGATCTAATGTACTGCATGGTGATTACAGCTAATTATACTATATTATATACTTGAAAGTTGCTAAGAAAGTAGATATTAAATGTTCTCACCACAAAAAAGAATTGGTAATTATGTGACAGAATAGAAATGTTAGCTGATGCTATGGTGGTAATCATTCTGTGGTATATAAATCAACATATACACCTTATATTTACACAGTGTTAAGTATCAATTATATCTCAATTAAGCTGGAAAAAAGAAACTGCTAAACTGTTTTTCAAAGTGATTGCATAATTTTATGTTCCCACCAGCAGGGCATGAGAGTTCCAGTTCCTCCACATCCTCACCAACACTTGGTATGGTCTATCTTTAAAATTTTGGCCATACCAATAGGTATGGTATATCATTGTTGTTTTAATTTGCATTTCCCTAATAACTGATGATGTTTAGTTTCTTTTCATGTTCTTATTTGTCATCCATATATCTTCCTTGGTAAAATATCTGTTTAAATCTTTTGTCTCATTTTTTTGTTGCATTGTTTGTTTTCTTATTACTGAGTTTTGAGAGTTCTTTGTATTTTCTGAGTATAAGTCCTTTATCATACATAGGTCCCGCAAATATTACCTCCTAGTCTGTGGATTGTCTTTTCACTCTCTTTTGAAGACCAAAATTTTTTTATTTTGATGAAGTCCAATTTATCAATTTGTTCTTTTATGGATCGTGCATTTGGAATTGTGTATAAGAAACCTTTACCTAACTCAAGATAAAGATTTTTCTCTGTTTTCCTTTACAGTTTTAGGTTTTACATGTAAGTCTATGATCCCTTTTGAGTTAATATTTTATATGGTATGATAGGAATCATTTTTTAATATGGATATTCAACTATTTTAGCATCATCTTTTTAAAAGATTGGCCTTTCTCCAGTTAGTTAAACTTTTGTCAAAATGCAGTTGTTCAATTATGTGTGGATCAGTTCCATTGATTTGTTTCTCTATCTTTATGCCAATACCACATCGTCTTATTTGTTCTAGGTTTATAAGTCTTTTTTTTAATATATAAATTTATTTATTTATTTATTTTTGGCTGTGTTGGGTCTTCATTGCTGCTCACGGGCTTTCTTTAGTTGCGGTGAGTGGGGGCTACTCTTCGTTGTGGTGCACGGGCTTCTCATTGAGGTGGCTTCTCGTTGCAGAGCATGGACTCTAGGCACGCAGGCTTCAGTAGTTGTGGCGCGTGGGCTTATTTGCTCCGCAGCGTGTAGGATCTTCTCAGACCAGGGCTCGAACTCGTGTCCCCTGCATTTGCAGGCAGATTCTTAACCACTGCGCCACCAGGGAAGCCCTAGGTTTATAAGTCTTGAAGTCAAGCAGTGTTACTCCCTAACACCAAACACAAAAATAAACTCAAAATGGATTATGGACCTAAATGTAAGACCGGACACTATAAAACTCTAAGAGTAAAACATAGGAAGAAAACTCTTTGACATAAATCACAGCAAGATCTTTTTTGATTCACCTCCTAGAGTAATGGAAATAAAAACAAAAATAAACAAATGGAACCTAATGAAACTTAAAACCTTTTGAAAAGCAAAGGAAACCACAAACAAGACAAAAAGACAACCCTCAGAATGGGAGAAAATATTTGCAAACGAATCAATGGACAAAGGATTAATCTCCAAAATATATAGACACCTCATGCAGCTCAATAGTAAAGAAACAAACAACCCAATCCAAAAATGGGCAGAAGACCTAAATAGACATTTCTCCAAAGAAGACACACAGATGGCCAAGAGACACATCAAAAGCTGCTCAACATCACTAATTATTAGAGAAATGCAAATCAAAACTACAATGAGGTATCACCTCACACCATTTAGAATGGGCATCATCAGAAAAATTTACAAGCAACAAATGCTGGAGAGGGTGTGGAGAAAAGGGAACCCTCTTGCACTGTTGATGGGAATGTAAATTGATACAGGCACTATGGAGAACAGTATGGAGGTGCCTTAAAAAACTAAAAATAGAATTACCATATGACCTAGCAATCCCACTACTGGGCATATACCCAGAGAAAACCATAATTCAAAAAGACACATGCACCCCAATGTTCATTGCAGCACTATTTACAATAGCCAGGTCATGGAAGCAACCTAAATGCCCATCGACAGACAAATGGATAAAGAAGATGTGATACATATATACAATGGAATATTACTCAGCCATAAAAAGGAACGAAATTGGGTCATTTTTAGAGACGTGGATGGATCTAGAGACTATCATACAGAGTGAAGTAAGTCAGAAAGAGAAAAACAAATATCGTATATTAACGCATATATGTGGAACCTAGAAAAATGGTACAGATGAACCGGTTTGCAGGGCAGAAACAGAGACACAGATGTAGAGAACAAACGTATGGAAACCAAGGGGGGAAAGTGGCGGGGGTGGTGGTGGCAGGATGAATTGGGAGATTGGGATTGACATGTATACACTAATATGTATAAAAGAGATAACTAATAAGAACTTGCTGTAAAATAAATAAATAAAATAAAATTCAAAAATTCAAATAAAAAATATGAAATCAAGCAGTGTTAGTCCTCGAACTTTATCTCCTTTTTCAAAGTTGTTCTTTAAAATATTTTTTTGGTGCAAGATGCTGCAGTGATAAAAATGAAATAATAGAATTTCTATTTATAACCACATGAACCTCAGACCAATTTCTTTACTTAAAAGATAAAACCATCAATTCTAAAAACCAAGCAATAAATCTTTATAAAGAAGACAAAGTACAGTCTCCTACAGCCTTCAGTAGGATTTATTTTATAGTCTTTAGTATATATTAAGCACTGTTCAGGTACCATCATTCAGCTCTTCTATTTGATAATTTATGCAATTTAAGCAAATAGCCACAATTTTTAACTGATAACCTGTAGTAACAGAATATATATATTTTATATCCATTATTTGCTCATAAGTGTATTAGAATCCAGTCAAAAGAAATAGCAGGCCATATTTCTATCACACTGATATCCACTTGAAAAGGAAAGAACACACATACAACAACAACAAGAAAATCTTCAATAAATCAACTATATATAACAGAGCAGGAGCTTGGTTGAAAAGTACTGTGGAAAAAACAGGGCCAGATGGGATTGTTAGGAAGCCTCCATAAAGGAAATTGTAAGTCAGGTCTTGACAGAAATATTGGTGAGATTAGTATAAATGAGATCAGTTGATAGGAAAAGGCATAAAGTTATTTAAGAAAGATTATCCTACAGCACCAGGTAGGATAGGTTAAAAGGGAGAACGACGAATCTTAGGGAGCTCAATGAGAAGACTATTGCTATAATCCAGGCATGTGGTGCTGGGGACCAAGACCAGAGTGGTGGCTATTGAAATAAAGGCCTTCAGATAAACAAAGAATCTGAAACTTAAAGTACTTAGTTATTTTAAATGTCCAAATCTGTTAGAAATCGAAGTCTAATACTATATTTTAACTGTATTTAAATATTTTAGAACCATATACAAGTCAAAAATGCATTTTTAACAATTTACTTTTGTGGAGCAAAAAAACTCTCCACACTCATCTTGGACAGTAGAGAAGCCTCAGGGCTGCAAAGTTGTTTACAGTGAACTCTGAGGGGCTGCCATTGCCAAATCTGCCCACGTTGTAGCTTCGTGTTTATAAAACAGCAAGTCAATAAAGTACATTTTTCTTTTTTTCTGCTTCAGCAAAATAAGTAGACTAGCTTTTAGCATATGGAAGCATTTTCATATGGCAAGTTCCGGGGCAGGGGGGTTGGATAATTTGCAAATGCCATCAAATGAAATGTGTACTCTCAAATGAGGCTGATTAGGCAAGGTTTCATGTGGCAAAAGTTGTATTCAATAAGCCTTCTCCTTTTAGCAAGAAGTGAATGTTCAAATTTCTATAAAATGCAGCAGAGTGATCAAGGAAGATACAGACTAAGCAAAAACCATGAAATTTAAGGACATCATTGGTGATTTTCAGAAAAGCACTTTTATTTGAGTGTTGAGAACTGAAATTCAAACAAATTTGTTTTATTTTTATTTTAAATTCCTTTTAGAAATATTGAAGTGGTGACAACAGGAACAAGGCAGAGTAGGGAAGTGTTTGGAAAGGGCAGTGAGTCGTTTGAGGACTACACTCATCTCTCTTCCTGACACTTTTCTTGTGTCTCTGCCCCTCCTCACTCTCTCCCTCCTCCCACTTCTTTATCTTTTACCTTTAATCATAGCTGGAGGTAGTGCTTTAGGTAGGGAAGGAGTATACATGAAGAAGTATGGGATGAGAAAAGAAGAAAACTAAAAGACGTAATAGAGCTAATATCACTGGATTGGCATTTATGAGGAGGCCCTGAGAGGTGCAGGGAAACTAGAGGAAGGAACACAGAGGCAGGATGTATGAATCAAGGTGATATGGGCAGTAACCAGGTAAATTCACAACTGATATTCTTTATCTTCTCCAGGAAACATAGCCAAAAGTTATTAGCTATACAGATAAAAGGCCAGAATCAAGAGCTTTAACGTTTTCAACTTCCTTAATTTCTCTAATTCAAATATTCCAGTGCTAAAGACAAGAATCTTGGCTGAAACACCTACACGAGCAAATAACAAGGGAAAAAAAGTTTTTGTATAAACATCAGTAATTTAGCCACAGGGAAACCAAAAATGTGCAAATAATAACCTAAATCACAGACTTGATATTATAAATAATCCTAAAATACAAACCTAAAAAGAATTTGAGATGGTTGTAATGAAAATTTTAACATTCTTCTTATATTCTAACCATGACCAAATACCCTACCTATGGCTTTGGAGGGAAGTAACAAAGAGGAACAGAAAGGCAGAGAAAGAGGGAAGTAAAAAAATAAGAGCATACAAGGGAATATTGATAGAAACTAATAATGTGAATAGAATTCTATCTTAGCAAAAGCACAGAACTAAAAGCTACCAAAAGAACTGGAGCTTTACTTCCCACTGGCTCTCAGGCCTCATTCTCCAGGGTTGGTGCAAAATTATACTGAGTATTAGGGAACACAATTAGCCCTGACTATATTTTCAGGCCATATGTGTTCTTATATTTTGATTAATATTATTATCTAACTTTAACTTTTCTAGATGAATGAGAAGATGCTGACATAAAATTTCAATTATTACCCTTTCTTTGTGAATCAAATCCATGAAACTTTCAAGACAGAGAAGATAAAAGTAAATTCCTTGTTCTACTTATCTATGCCAAAGGGGTTGGCTAGGCCCATAGCTGAAGCAGACTAGGGATCAGAGACCTTGAACTGCTTGCTACTTAATACCTGTTCTCTCCAGGCAACTGAAACTTTCGCTTTGATAGTTCAAGACTAAAAGCCAGTTTTGATTATTGGCCAGAGGGAACGTTTTTTAAATTAATCACTTTATACAGTAATGCTTCTTTTCAGGAAAATGATGAAATGTAGTTCCAAACTGTCCTGAAGTCCCAGTTCATCCTCATTTATTGCTCTGGGAGTTAAAATTCATTCAGCGGCATTGCAAAGAGGATTTTTTACAGGTGAGTCAAGTTTTCTAATTCTCAATCAACCAACATGTGCTTACAGACTCAGTACACTAGAGACTCAAGAGATGAAAGAATTGTGCTTTCTGATAATTGGAATTCTAGTTGGGAAGGGAAATTAACTCAAACTAAAGATAAAGAAGTACACTGTTTGGTATTGAGCATTAAGTAACAGAAATTCAAAGATTAAAAACTAGGGTGGGCCAGAAAAGTCCAAAGTGACTTTATGGAAAAGGTGGAAAGAACATATTTAGATTTGACAGAGAATCAATAAAATTTGGGAGAAAACCAGTAATAAAGGCAACAAAAAAGTAAAATTGAACATAGTATTAGGGATGGGGTTGGGGGTTGATGTATAAGGTACATGTATAAGGTATAAATGTATAAGGTATAAATGTATAAGGTATAAATAACCAGTTTAACTAAAGTAGGTGTTTGTTAAGAAACATGGTTAAATAAATAGGGTGAGGCTCATACATGGAATGCTTTGAATACCAAGAAGACCAATACAAACTTAAAGTTAGTCCAGTGAGAGTCACAACTGGTTACTGATCAGAGAAGCAGCAGCATGAATTTCTTTAGAAAGGCTGGTTTAACAGCAACATGGAGATAAAGACTGGAAGCCAACAAAGAAGTAGGTGGAGTCATTTAGGTGTGAAGTGATGAGAACCTCAACTAGAATAATAGCATCCATTTATGAAACATCAACAGTATTTGTTGAATGTCTGAATGTTTATCATGTGCATGTGAATAACACAGATATGGTATTACTGGCTCACAGAAACAGTCAGATAATGAATGTTCATTGCTTTAAGCCACTAAATTTTAAGGTAATTTGTTATAACAATAGATAACTACTCTAGAAGTGAAGCCAGCAAAAGGGACACCAAGGAAGGTTAGAAAGGCAGGAGGGAAATCAGAAAATGGACTGCCATTGAAAACCAAGGGGTGAGGGGAGTTTCAAGCAGCAGATAGGTAGATAGGGTCAGAAGTAAAAGAAGAATACAGGATGATGAAAGGTTAAAAAAAATGTTACTAAACTTGGTATAGTTCACAACTAATTAAAGTGAGATAATATACAAGAAAATGCTTAGAATAAAAGGTGATCAGGGCTTCCCTGGTGGCGCAGTGGTTGAGAATCTACCTGCTAATGCAGGGGACACGGGTTCGAGCCCTGGTCTGGGAAGATCCCACATGCCGCGGAGCAACTAGGCCTGTGAGCCACAATTACTGAGCCTGCGCGTCTGGAGCCTGTGCTCCGCAACAAGAGAGGTCGCGATAGTGAGAGGCCCGTGCACCGCGATGAAGACTGGCCCCCGCTTGCCACAACTAGAGAAAGCCCTCGCACAGAAACGAAGACCCAACACAGCCAAAAATAAATAAATAAATTTTAAAAATAATAATAACAAATGTTCAAGTACAATTGGTGTCTTAAAAAAAAAAAAAAAAGGTGATCAAATTGTTACTTTCTTCCTTATGAAGACAATGATAGGGAAGTAGTGCAGGCAGCTGATAGACACCACAAACTTAATTTATATTCCTAAGTCTATGGGTCAACTAGTAATTGATTAAATGCCTAGTGAAAGGTATGCCTCATATACAGTAGTATTTTTTGAAATACACTTCCATTTTGATCTAACATCCTAACTTTAGTCCTATACTTTCCCCTAACAAAATATGAAGCTTTGAATTTACCCAAACCTCCATCACATCACCTACCATTTGGTGCTATAAAGTATTATTCATTTATTTTTTTGGCCACGCAGCTTGCACTCTTAGTTCCCTGACCAGGGATTGAACCCAAGCCCTTGGCAGTAAAAGCTTGGAGTCCTAACCACTGCACCACCAGGGAATTCCCTATAAATTATTATTTACATGTTTGCCATCCCTTCTACATGTAAATCCCTCCAAAGTAGGGACTTGTAGCTTAATGATCAGTGAAGGCCCAGTACCTAGAACAATACCTAATCCATAGCAGATGTTCAGTTGCTAATTGAAAATTACTGGATGTAGTAGAAAGACAACGTCTTTACAAACATATTCATACATCATTTTGAAGGAATTAAGATTTTTCTTCTATTTGTGTTGGACAGTATCTCTTCACTATAATTGCCTACCTAGCACTGTCCCATTCTCCCACCTTAGAAAACTAGTTGAGGTCTTTCTATCATGTATGTTCTCTTCTGCATCTATATATTTTTCAGATTTCATCTCTAATATTAAAAAGACATTTAACTGTCCTCTTACCATCCAAGTTAGTAATACGCCATGACCTAAACTGAGTATTTTGCTCAGAAAATGCATCCCCAGAAAATAAAATAATCATTAAAAACAGAAAGATGAGTGGGGACTTCCCTGGTGGTGCAGTGGTTAAGAATCTGCCTGCCAATGCAGAGGACACGGGTTCAATCCCTGGTCCAGGAAGATCCCACATGCTGCGGAGCAACTAAGCCCATGTGCCACAACTACTGAGCCTGCGTGCCACAACTACTGAAGCCCTAGCACCTAGAGCCCGTGCTCGGCAACAAGAGAAGCAACCGCAATGAGAAGCCCACGCACCGCAACACAGAGTAGCCCCCACTCACAACTAGAGAAAGCCCGCATGCAGCCAAAACTTTAAAAAAATAATAATAATAGCAATGAAAACACATTTATTAAAAAAAAAAAAAGATGAGTGAAGAACAAGTTAGTATCAATTGTTAGACACTGTTCATATAAGTGGTTCCTGTGTCAGTTTTTGCATGAGTTCCTTGAGTTCCAATTTCTATAAATTCTGAAGAACTTACAAATTCTTCATTTCTGTAAATTCAACTGCATTTCAGACTCAATCTTAACTCAACTCTAACTGAAACCTCCATCTCAATTATACTGAACAATCCTAAAGCCATATTCTTTCCTGTCCTTTCTTCCCAGGTCATTCCAAATGTTGGTGTAGAATGTCAAAATATTTATTTAGGTATATCAAAATCTAAAATTCCATATTCCCTTGCTTTCAAATTGATAATTGCCTGAATGAAGTAATTAAGAGGCTATTTTTAGGAGAAACTTAAATTGAAGCAGAATAAGAAAATGAGGTGAACTTATTAAAAAATTAACATTTAAAATAAACATTAGATGTTTACTATTTAAGTCAATTTAAAGAGCAAACCAACTAAATTTTTAACTTTTAAAATGGTCCTGATAACACAAAATTAATCTATAACTTTGCCCCTTAAAATAGAAATAGGCTACTACCAATCTTAAGGAGTCTTAATCAGGACAAATTCTTACATTGAAATTGTTTGTGGGCAATCATGCAGAACAGCTGCCACCCAGGATGACTAAAATAACACAAATTAGATGTAATTGAGTTAAAGGACCACACCAGGTTTGTAATTCAATTTGTCCTTTGTGGTTTGGTTTTGGGGTTTTTTTTCCCCCTCCAGCAAACCACAATTTGAAAACTTCATCAAATGGGAAGTACAAAGGAATAGGAATATATAATGCAAATATTTAGCATGAACAATTTACATAAAATCTACTTTAACAGTTTAGACAAAGTTTTTTGTAAAAGTCTGAATGCAACAAGCACTTACTTCGGCTTTCTTAGAGGGTCTTATTCACTAAAACTTCTTACTGCCAATTTCTCACTCTATCATAATTTATCCTAGATATGAAGTGAGTTTTGTTTTGATCTAGTTTCCTAACTTTGCACACTATTTACCTAGAACTACACAGTAAATCGCAGGTTAGATTTAAGGCCACTTACAGAGTTCAGTCAAAATCCTTAGGGTCATTAATAAGAGTCAAGGGTAGAGCCAGAATTTTTACCACAGTGGACATTTCAGCAGCCTCAGATATGGTTGATTATACACTGCTGACAGATGGTGGCTAATTACATTGTCATCACTATGTTGATAATTTTGATTTCTGTGGATCTAGCCAGCATAGACCTGTCCCTAGAAGAATGTTTGATAAAATGTTTTGAAACTAACTAATCCCAAACCCTGGTTTGGGATCTACTCATTCAAGGCAATTTGATCACTGAGGGATTTTTAAGGAAAAGAGTTAGGCTTAGAAATCTAGTGTTGCCTCTCACCATGCCGTTTCCATTAGAAGTCATGGATTTGAAGTAAAATTTGAGGTGAAGAATTTTCCAAATGAGTAGGTTGCACAATCAGCTCTCAATTCATGCCATGATAATAGTTTCACATAAAGCCAAAGGGTCTGATGTAATTAACAGGTTTCATTTCAGGAAATCCTATTTACCAAGATTTCTCTGATAATTATGGTTTAAGCAGAACACAGCAATAGAAGTGTGTATCAACTTGATAACCAACCAGAAAACAAACTTCCCTTTTTTTGAGATTGATTACCTATGAAGTATTTGGACTCTTGCATGTATTAAAAAGCCATCTTGCTTTGAGAAGAAAACATATGAAAATTTTACTGGGACAAACTCTTGCTTTTTACTCTGGCAGATACAGACATGAAAGGCACCTGGCCCAGTAATTCCTCCTTGCATAACGCTCCAGAACAACACAAGCCTAACCCCTCTAAGGCTTAGGTTCTTCCCAGCTTTCCTGAGACTCTAAAACCGCACCCAACAAGCTTAAGCTTCTTAGGTTGTTCAGCCAGTAGAGTTATCAATCATGTCAAATGAAAAGGGAAAACGATTTTTTTAAATCGTATTTTAACAATGTTGGTATCAGGAATACACACTTTTTCTAAATTAAGAGAGTTAGCTATTCAGTCTTCTGCCTGCTACCTGACACCACCTGAGGCGTACTATAAATCTTCCCGAAAGACAAGGCAAAGAAGTACTACTGGCTAATTATAGGGGTTTCATGTATAAACCAGATGCTGGATATAAAATGGTTAAGACTATTGCCAGCTAGAACATGCAGAAGGCACTCAAACTATCTTGGGAGCCTAATCTTTACTTTTATGCCAAAAAAAAAAAAAGTGGTTCCAGTCTTAAACGTGGAAGAATGCGCTAATGTGCAATGCTATCTTTTATCTTAAATCCACTCACAGTGAAAGTCATTTCCACAAATTTAAAAGGTTTGCCTGCACTGAATTAAATATATCTCAAATTATATAGCCATTATCATTTTACAGATGGAGAAATGTTAAGATTATATTGTAGGGGGTGGAGGAGGGATAAATTAGGAGTTTGAGATTAGCAGATACAAACTACTGTATACAAAATAGATAAACAACAAGGTCCTACTGTATAGCACCAGGAACTATACTCAATATCCTGTAATACACCATAATGGAAAAGAACATGAAAAGGAATATATATATGTATAATAATCACTTTACTAGACACCAGAAACTAACATAACATTGTAAATCAATTATACTTCAATAAAAAATTAAAATTAAAAAAATTAGAAAATTTTAAAAAAGATTATATTGAAGTTAGAGAATAAATATCCAACTTTTTCCACCAAGGCAGAATGACCACAGCTATACAACATATAACACACAACAGTCACACAGATCAAAAAATGTCCAAGAGATAGCCTGGGATACATCAAGTACTGTGCATTCTTCAAGACTCACCTCAAATCCTATCTACTACAGTTCATTTTCCTCTCTCCATTATCCAAGTTTCCTATAATGCTATTAAATAGCTTTTATTTTAATAGTAATTTATTTTCAAGTACAAAACTACAATTTTAAGTTTGCAGGCAAAGAAAGGAAAAACAACAGAAACACAAAGCATGTCAGTGGTATCCTAACTGCCCTTCTGGGTTACTTGACTGATTTGAATTCTAAAGTTCAAGAGGAATCAAAAACAGTAACTTTTTTTTTTTTACCTGCAAATCCATATTCCAAGACCAACACTACTAAGTCTACAAACAGAAAGAAAACATGTTCTACTGACATAAGTACAGCAAACTTAAATTTGGAACTAACCAGACATCAGCCATCTTTTTAAATTCATATGAAAGTACTGAATAAGGAAACAGACCCTTCCTTCCATTATTAGTTCAAAATGTCTTGCCTCAACTGAGACGGGTCTGAAACATTCCAGAGTAGTTTACCTACTGAGTTATAAACATGACCATTCCATTTCAGCATAGGTTACATGTAGAACAAGTTTCATATGTGTTTATAAATACTTTGATTGTGAAATATATACTTTAAAAATTGTAATCTTAATTTTTTACATCATAACAGAATAGTCTCCAGATGCAGAAACAACACAGCAAAACACTGCTGGACTTCATGCAATCAAGTGTCAGTTTTGTTCACCAGTCGGACATTAAGCTTTGAAGGACTTCTCACACCCCCTGGGGTGACATCAATTTGGAAAGAAGTACAATGAGAAAAAAAATGCATTTCTTTAAACTCTTTCCTCAAATAAATATCTCCTTTTGTCTACAATTGTTTTTTCTTTAAAGAGGAAGTTTACTGGTGTCCGCATCAACCAAAAGAACAACGGGTATTTTTCAAGGAGGTTAAAAGTTTCTTAGAGGTTTTTATAACAAAAAACAACCAATCACAAGAAAGTGAAAAGTGGAATTTAGACAGAGAACCTAACACAATAACTCCACAGAAAGGATAAGAATTCAAGGAAAGTGGCAAATTTTACATATGACTTTCTATTCCAAGGTTATGTAAATGAGAGAACTCATGGAGAATATTTCAACAAATATAACCAAAAAAAAAAAAAACTTAACTATAAGGTGGGTCACTAACTTTTGTAAAAGGCAGCAAAAAGATTCAGAACATTAGCGTTGGAAAGAACTGTATACATCAAGATCAGCTCCTATTGACTTCCTTGGTGGCGCAGTGGTCAAGAATCCACCTGCCAATGCAGGGGACACAGGTTCGAGCCCTGGTCCAGGAAGATCCCACATGCCGCGGAGCAACTAAGCCCGTGTGCCACAACTACTGAGCTTGTGTGCTGCAACTACTGAAGCCCGCGTGCCTAGAGCCCATGCTCCGCAATAAGAGAAGCCATTGCAATGAGAAGCCTGCACACTGCAACAAAGAGTAGCCCTTGCTCGCCGCAGCTAGAGAAAGCCCACACGCAGCAACGAAGACCCAACGCAGCAAAAAAAAAAAAAAAAAAAAAAAATCAGCTCCTACAATGTTACAAACCTTTACTTTTATATTAGTTTTCAGCATTGTTCTATCAAACACAGAAAACTTTTCCTTAGCCTAGGAGAAATGATAAAAACTTTCGGTGACCTATTTTGGGTCCTTCTCTCACTTTTAAGAACTCTCTCAAATAATGGAATAACCCACCCTAGTGCTGGCGTTAATTTATGCAGAATCTTTACCAAGGAGCACAAAATAACTGGCAGTGGTTATCTTTATCATTTCACAAAACATCCCTGGGTAAGTTAAGAGTGAGAAATAATCTACTAAATGTTACACATGGGAAATTTTAAGAGCAAGGAGTGACCTGCAATCACAAAGTGAGTCAGTGATGGGCTGGGACTGACTCCCCCATTCCTGACTCCTAACTCTTTGTTCCTGATATATGGTGGTACCTCTAAATCTTTAAACACTCAAAAGCATATAATAAGTGCAAACATCTGAGGAATACTTTCTCAGAATCTCCCATTCACTTTGACTTGACTTAGCCCTACATTTCTTAGCTTTATACAAGAAAAAAAAAATCAGATACTAATAGTCCAATCTAATTAAGCCTAGAGCTTGGTGGTAATAATAAAGGACAGTTATCAAGTCCTTTGAGTGGTTTACTTTGAAGATTAAATGATCATTATAAATATTCTTCAAGGAAGAGTGACAAACAGCACAAGTTTCATCTATTTCAATATTACTAAATTACTTATATTTACTTATATTACTTTATATTATATTTATATTTAAATTACTTATATTTACAACCTAAATCAAACAAAGTTTCATTTTATCAGAATGTATTCTCTGAAATAAAACTATTACTTAAAAGAATCCTAGAGCTCTAAAAGGCCTAAAAAAATCATCAAACCCCCTCAATTTACAGATTTCAAATTTGCTCCTTGGATTAATTTGGGAATTTAAATTAAGTGCTAAACAGAAGCAATTGAGGAGGGAGGACTTAAGCATATGGAAAAGGGAAAACCAGATGTACACATACCACAAAGAGCCCTGGGTACATTTAATTTTCAGCAATAGTTGGGGAGGTGGGGTAGGGGAAAGGGAGGGGAGAGGGTGTTAATGTCAGTGATATCCTTTGAACTGGGTCCAACAGTGTTTCTAAGACAGTCTAAGTTTTAAGTAAAACATTCCTTCCCCCAGCCAGCAATTACAAGCTTCTTCCTTATTTAATGGGCATCAGAAATTATACTTGCTTGCTATAATTTTTTTCTCTTTTACCTTCTAATTGTCCATATGAGATTACAAGAGAAGAGGAAAATTCAAGCTAGTCCTAAACATGATACCATGTGGTAGAAGCTGAGAAAGTGTGGTAAATCATCATCTGTATGTGCTAATATAAAAAGATCTCCAAGATAAATTGTAGAATCTAGAAAGGAAGTTTGACCAATGAGAGGCAATACGTATGATACTATTTTTGTGGGGAAAGCATGCACAAACACCCAAACACAAAGCACTATATGTCTTTCATAAGCCTATTTATCTACCCATACATCTGTCTTTAAGTCAACACACATAAAAAGGTTTGCTTTGGGACTTCCCTCGTGGTCCAGTGGTTAAGAATCTGCCTTCCAATGCAGGGGACGCAGGTTCAATCCCTGGTCGGGGAACTAAGATCCCACATGCCACGGGGCAACTAAGCCCGCGCACTCTAGAGCCCATGCGCCACAACCAGAGAGCCTGTGCACTGGAGCCCGTGCACTGCAACTAGAGAGCCTGAGCACCACAACTACTGAGTCCGTGTGCCACAACTAGACAGCCCACACACTGCAACTACTGAGCCCACGCTCTGGAGCCCATGCATCACAACTAGAGAGAAGCACGCACACTGCAACAAAGAGTCCGCACGCTGCAATGAAAGATCCCACGTGCCGCAACGAAGATCTCGTGTGCCGCAACTAAGACCTGTTGCAGCCAAATACATAAATAAATATTAAAAAAAAAAAAAAAAAAAGGTTTGCTTTGAAGGATAGATACCAAACTGAAAATAGTCATCATTTTCTGGTGTTGGTGGGGAGGTGACCGGGATTGGGGATTGGGACAGTCAAGAAAGAGTATTCTGTGTGTATGGAGCAAGGAACAGTATGATCAAAAGTACAAGGAGATGGCAAGCTCAGGAAACTATGAGGAAGCTGGTGGGACAAGAGTAAATGTATATGTGTGTTTGGTAACAGAGGTGGGGGGAGGAGGAAATGTGGCAGAAAATGAGGGGAGAATAAGTAGATTGGGGCCAGACTATGAAGCCCTTACATGACAAGCTAAGGAGTTTAGACTTTATCCCTTGAAGGTAATGGAGGCCGATCAAAGGTTTTTACGCCAGGGAATGATATGATTAGATCTGTCTTTAGAGATTTGACAGCAATGTGGAGGATGGACTGGAAAATGGAAAGCCTTAAAGTAGATAAGCAGCTCTCCTGAGAATTGAAATGAAAGATGAAAAGGGCCTAAACAAGGGCAATGGCTATGAGAATGAAGAAGAGGAAACAAACATATTCAAAAGCGATTTTGGAGATAGAAGAGACAGGACTTATGGATAGATTGGTGGGGAGCCTAACAGAACATAAGGACTCAAGATGGATGTGATGCTTCCAGCTGAGAGGATGGGGAGCCACTAAAGAAGAGAGAGAATACAGGAAGGGAGGGGGTATTTAGAGAGTGTGTGGAAAAATAAGATTGGGATTTGTTGAACTACGTGCTAGGCTATCAACTCTTAGCAAGCTCCAAAAGGATAAGGATCTCATTTGCTAATTGTCTCTGAGCTGTACCTAGTGCAACGCCATGTGCGTTTAATTCGTTTGTGAGGATGGTGCTAATGCTAACCTATCCCAGGATAATTGAGACTTGACAATATTTAAGATAGCTCTTCAAAGTGCCTGTGTGGAAAGGAAATATGAGACAAGGTGGTTTGTTTTACTTTCCTGTCAAATTTCTTCTTTAGTCATTTCCAAAATAAATTTCCAATAATAATAGGGCTTTTAACAAGAAGTCTATTACTAAGAGCAGCCTGCGGCAGACCATAATACCGCTCAGACTTTACATTCCACACATTCCAATAATCAAGTCACCTCACCTTTAATTCTCTTTCTTGTTCAGGAACCTGTAGTACCACTTAAGAGTCTAAAACCTGCCACACCCAATAGTCAAACATAATCAGAGCCATTTAAACAATTTGAAAAAAAAACAAAAAACAAAAAAACTGAAGTTCTATTTGGAAAACCTTAAGGGGGAGGGATATAGAAAAAAAACACCATTTGTTCTGGTTAATGTTGTGCAATGTTTTCTGGGGTTTGCCTGGTAGGCATGTTGAAATCATAACTAAATAAATCAACTCCGGCAACACAAAGAAACAATATTGCCTCCCCCCTTGGACGCCTGAAGGAAAAATGGCATCTTCTCCATAATGTGCACACACTTTGGAGCTGTTTTGTTTTTAATCCTCTGCCAAGTGAAGTTTTAGTTTTATTTTAATCTCAGTAACCACAGTAAATTACAAATCTTTGACAAGTAAATGCTTTCTTCCTTACCAAAATCCCACTCACTTTCCTTTCTAACTTCTGGAACTTCAGAGTTCAATAAATGCCTGCACTGCTGATCTTTTTTTCATGAGGAAGAAAATAAATACACTATAAATTAAGTGTATTTCCTGACATTTACAAGTTAGTCTACATGTGAAATAGGTTAAGATAAAATTGTATCTTTCCTGCCCATCTTTTAAAATATATATATATTCACATGTACTGTAGGGGAAAGAACAGCATAGAAAGTCAGCAGATCTGGGCTGAAGTCTCATACATTTCAGCGGGCTGTGTAATGTTAGTAAAGCAACTTAAATTTGGTTTCTTTGTATCTAAAATTAGGGAAATAGATGAAATGGTTTTTAAAGGCCCCTCCCTTTCACCTTAAAATTCTGATTCTTAAGATCATGGCTATTGCTTGATTTTTCTTTTTTTAATACATGAAAAGCAGTCACTCAAGAAAAAAAAAATTCCTAAGAAACAAACTAATTTTTGTGGTAAAATGGAATAAACTTCAGAAATTACCTAATCCGTACAGCTTTGAAACTATATTCCAAGTTATAAATTTTTTTATTTATTGGAAAGGTTCTACTGTTTAAAGAAAAAGATTGGAAACTACTAATCTAATCCAACTCTATAACTACAAATGAAGAAACTGCGATCAAGATCAGAAGAAGAAATACAACACATCCATAAAAATACGGTGAGCTGTTAAACATCATGACAAGAGGAAAAGGGTCATGATAAATTTTTTTTAAATGAGG
This sequence comes from Balaenoptera physalus, assembly GCF_965194825.1. NCBI lineage: Eukaryota > Metazoa > Chordata > Mammalia > Artiodactyla > Balaenopteridae > Balaenoptera > Balaenoptera physalus. The sequence continues at coordinate 34,243,908 of NC_138883.1, forward strand.
GTATTAAATTCTATATTTGAAAAACTGTATATAAGTATAAATCCATTTTTCAGGGTAATAAATTCATTGTGTCATTTTCACTAAAACATTCTCACTATCAATATTCAAATAATACAAAATATACAATGAAAAATGCAACAAATGATCCAAAATCTCACCATTGAGATATATTCAGTATTAAGATTTAGTGAATATCACTCCAGACAATTACTCACATATACAGATGGATAGATGGATTAACAAAAATAAATTTATTATTTCTAGGATAAAAGTATACTCACTTTTAAAAATAAAAATATATCAATTTTAATTTTACTTGAAAGTAACAGAAGCTAAAACAAAACGGAAGAAATTTTAAACCTTAGATAATTGCTTCTTCACTCAAAAAACATTAATTGTAAAAAATCCATGTTTATGAAAAATGATAAAAAACCATAGAGGAGATTAATATTACTTTAAAACTATATTAAATTTTAGACTATATTGACTGAATTGTTGCTACGAAAGATAAGGAGATTAATAATTTCCATTTCCCTTCCACCTACCTCCCAATTGTTTTTTTTAAATTAATTTATTTATTTTGGCTGTGTCAGGTCTTAGTTGCAGCAGGCAGGATCTTTCGTTGTGGAGCGAGGGCTCTTCATTGCAGCGCACGGGCTTCTCTCTAGCAGTGGAACATGGGCTCTAGAGCACGTGGGCTCAGTAGCTATGGCATAGGCTCTCTAGTTGTGGTGCACAGGCTCCAGAGCACGCGGGCTCAGTAGTTGCGGCACGTGGGCTTTGTTGCCCCGCAGCATGTGGGATCTTAGTTCCCCCACCAGGGTTTGACCGGCGTCTCCTGCACTGGAAGGTGGATTCTTAACCACTGGACCACCAGGGAAGTCCCCCAATTTTTGTTTTACTTTGCCACGATGTATAATGTTCACGTTCATATTCTGTTCTGTTACCACAGTTTTTACAGTTTCTAAATCTGAGATTTATATATAAACGTATTTAATATTCAAAACCAGTTTTTATTTTGACTCATCTCTTGGTTGGCTAAATTTTAACAAGTAGGTTTTCCAGAAAGATCCCACAGATGCTGTATTCTCAGGGTTCTTTCACATTTGAGGATTATATATATGCCTGCTGCCTTTATTCTTCAACAACTTGGCTAGATACAATGTTCTTAGTCATACTTTCTTGAATCTGAACTTTGTTGACACAACTTCTCTAGTATTGCACTTTGTTGTGGAGAAGTCTGAGACCAGTCTAATTTTCTCCCTTGCAGGTGACTTTTGCTTTTGTGTGAATGACTGAAGAAGTCTTTCTTCAGGAACAACCAGGATATGAGTTGATACTGATTCTTCTTTACCAATTTCAGTATCCAATGTGTATTTTTGATCTGCAGATTCAGTTGTTCATTTCAGTGAAGTTTTGCTGTATCAATTCTCTAAATACTTTTTTAGTTCCATTTGTTGAGTCCTCTAACTCACAGACACCAGTAATCTTTTCCTTGACTCTCCTTTGTGTCATATCTTTCATTGTTAACCAATTTGCTTTAATCTTTCACCCCTGTTTTTACTGTGATTGTTTCAAGCTTTTGCTCCAAACCATTAAATTTTCAGCCATCTCTATTCTATTCCTTACTGGTTCTCACTTATTAGTTTTTTAATGGTGCTGTTCTACTCCTTAATTTGTTTCCCTAGCTCTACAATCTCACTTTTCATCAATATGAGTGCATTTTTTAAAGTGTATTTATTATTTTTATTATGTATATTGTGTTTGATTTATGTGTGTGTGTATACATGTTACACATGTAAGATAAAGCCCAAAAGACTACAGACAAAATTTTTTTTTTTAAGGTTTGCTTTTTTTTTTTTTTTTTTTTTTTTTTTATGGTTGTGTTGGGTCTTCGTTTCTGTGCGAGGGCTTTCTCTAGTTACGGCAAGCGGGGGCCACTCTCCATCGCGGTGCGCGGGCCTTCTCACCTTCGCGGCCTCTCTCGTTGCGGAGCACAGGCTCTAGACGCGCAGGCTCAGTAATTATGGCTCACGGGCCCAGCCACTCCGCGTCATGCGGGATCCTCCCAGACCAGGGCTCAAACCCGTGTCCCCAGCATTAGCAGGCAGATTCTCAACCACTGCGCCACCAGGGAAGCCCCAGACAAAATTTTAATAGCTTTCTGTTGTAGTCAGTGATTTTTATTTCATTTTTGCCTACCTTAATTTCCTAATTTTTTTCACAATGAACATATCTGTTACTCGTACACTGATATTGAGAGACACACATACATATACAGCTTATATAGCTATAACTTAGATAGCTATAAGTATTTTTCCCCCATTATTTATTTATTTATTTATAACAACTTTATTGGAGCATAACTGCTTTACAATGGTGTGTCAGTTTCTGCTTTATAACAAAGTGAATCAGCTATACATATACATATATCCCCATATCTCCTCCCTCTTGCATCTCCCTCCCACCCTCCCTATTCCACCCCTCTAGCTGGTCACAAAGCACCGAGCTGATCTCCCTGTGCTATGTGGCTGCTTCCCACTAGCTATCTGTTTTACATTTGGTAGTATATATATGTCCATGCCACTCTCTCACTTTGTCCCAGCTTACCCTTCCCCCCTCCCCCTGTCCTCAAGTCCATTCTCTATGTCTGCGTCTTTATTCCTGTACTACCCCTAGGTTCTTCATAACCTTTTTTTTTTTTTAGATTCCATATACATATGTTAGCATAAGGTATTTGTTTTTCTATTCCTGACTTACTTCACTCTGTATGACAGACTCTAGGTCCATCCATCTCACTACAAATAACTTAATTTCGTTTCTTTTTATGGCTGAGTAATATTCCATTGTATATATGTGCCACATATTCTTTATCCATTCATCTGTCGATGGACACTTAGGTTGCTTCCATGTCCTGGTTATTGTAAACAGAGCTGCAATGAACATCGTGAATTATGGTTTTCTCAGGGTATACGCCCAGTAGTGGGATTGCTGGGTCGTATGGTAGTTCTATTTTTAGTTTTTTAAGGAACCTCCATACTGTTCTCCATAGTGGCTGTATCAATTTATATTCCCACAGTGAAAGAGGGTTCCGTTTTCTCCACACTCTCTCCAGCATTTATTGTTTGCAGATTTTTTGATGATGGCCATTCTGACCAGTGTGAGGTGATACCTCATTGTAGTTTTGATTTGAATTTCTCTAATGATTAGTGATGTTGAGCATCCTTTCATGTGCTTGTTGGCGATCTGTATGTCTTCTTTGGAGAAATATCTATTTAGGTCTTCTGCCCATTTTTGGATTGGGTTGTTTGTTTTTTTGATATTGAGCTATAAGTTTTAAGAGAACTGAAGTACCCAGCTAAGGATTAACAATCTTTATGCCAATGATTCAAAATGTATAACTTTCCAAGAATAATGTTCTTCCTCAAGCTGATTAGTGGCAGTCTTTGAAAAATAGTAAACTGAGCTGTGCCAGTATTCTGATCACCAGCACACGATCTGTCTCAGACAGAGATACACAGCACATGTGAGTGAAAACCTCTCCTTTTTTCCTGACTGATCTTGTTCTTCTGTTTCAGAGGTTAAGCACGTATAGACCTCAGATGATTTCTCCATCAAAACTGTATCTATGAAGCCAAAAATAAATAAATAAAATAAATAAATATATTAAAAACAAAAAAAACTGTATCTAGACAAGGAAATTCCTTTCAGAGTCTGATAAATTGTTGATTAATATGTCCAGGCTCCATCCAGTGTTCTTGAAAATATATTTCTCTTAAATGTATTTCCTCTTAGATATATTGTGGATATACTGATATACCTATACTCTGATGCTTTCAAATTCCTAAAATCTGGGGTCAGGGTCCTGGAACAAAAGCCTAACTATAGGCTCTTATGAAACGTTGAGCTGAAGAAAACAAGAACTTTCGCTGATAACTAAGAAAACAAATGTGATTTATGCAAATTAATCATAAAAGACTTGAATGTTTTTTAGGAAGAAATGAAATGATGTCATGAAAAGATCAAGTGAAATGCAATCAAACCATTCCTGAATTTGAGTCTCAGCTCCTACGAAGCTATGTGACTTTTTGTTTGTTTGTTTTTTAATATTTTCTTGGCCGTGCTGTGTCGCATGTGGGATCTTAGTTCCCCGAACAGGGATCAAACCCATGCCCCTTGCATTGGAAGCATGGAGTCATAACTACTGGAGCACCAGGGAAGTCCTGAAGCTGTGTGACTTTGAATAAACCACTTAACTTCTCTGAACTTGATTCTTCATCTGCTGAGATGAATAGTATATTTAAATACTTCATATAGAATATTAATTTTATATTTGTATATTTCAAAAAAGTTTGTAAAGTGATTTTACAAAGAAAGTCTTATTCTTGGAAGGAATAGGCAAATTATAATTGATAAAGAAAAGTTTCAGATGTCAAAAAATATATATATATACGAGAAAGAAGATATAGCATGATAACTTTTGACTGTTTTATAAATGAATCATTAATCATCTAATAACACTTACAGATACATGAGCACACTTATTCCTGGGCTATCTTTATTTTTCAATGCTAACATAAATTTCAAAAGTAAGTATTGGGCTTCCCTGGTGGCGCAGTGGTTGAGAATCCGCCTGCCAATGCAGGGGACACGGGTTCGAGCCCTGGTCTGGGAGGATCCCACATGCCGCGGAGCAACTAGGCCCGTGAGCCACAATTACTGAGCCTGCGCGTCTGGAGCCTGTGCTCCACAACAAGAGAGGCCGCGATAATGAGAGGCCCACGCACCGCGATGAAGAGTGGCCCCCACTTGCCGCAACTATAGAAAGCCCTCACACAGAAACGAAGACCCAACACAGCCATAAATTAATTAATTAATTAATTAATTAATTAATTAAAAAAAAAAAAAAGTAAGTATTGCTCAAAGGAACCCAAGAGAATCAAACAGAAACCTTCTGAAAGTCTAAAAATCATAATCTAAATTTCAGGATTAATAACATTGATTCCTCTGATAAGATTTATTTTACACACATAAACCTCAATAAAATATAGAATAAAAAATAAAAATGAAGAATCTAGAAATCAAATAGAAGAAATGTCACTTATAATAGGTTAATAAAGTTATGTAAAAAACTGACTACAATAAAAGATGTAGCAAGTAACCCTTAAAGGTTCCCTGAAATATATAATAGAAAAATTCATGATAAATCTAGAGAAAGAGCAGAAAAGGCAAGGTAAGGGGGAAAAGAAAGTTTTTAAGGAAATTTTTAAAGGTACCTTAAGAGTCTAGAAAGTTTCTTTTTAGTGTCTGGAATATTTTAACAAGACTAAACTTAATAGTTGTATCCACATAATGCTTTTGGATGCCTAGTTTTATAATTTAGTGATGCAAGTTTAAAAAAAGATAGACAATTTGAAGGAGGATACACTAGTAAAATTTGTTTTTACTCAAACAAGAGTTGGAGGATCTTCACAAAGTACTGAGACCTTGTTCACTTGGCTCCACCTCCATTTCATCAAACTTACATTCAACCTTCCAACACTATTCCAGAAGGCTGTCCCAAATAAGAATAGGGATGAAAATAAAGAGGATTTTTTTTTTCACTTAGCTTTTATCTGAATTTTCTGTTTACTGTATTCAGCCTTGATTCCATACCAAGTTTATTTGACAAGCACTGGTGGTAAAACTAGACACCAAATTTTCCTTCATGAAAACCAATGTGGGTGGCTTCTCTGTATTTTTCATCTTTTTACAAGAGGGTACCTCTTGGTGGTGGCATAAGACCTCATATAGCTGTGTGAGACATTCTGCTACCCAGCCTGACTAGGCATTTAACAGTTAATTTCACCTCTGTGTTCTACTGGATTAATTGTTATCAGAAGATTTGACCAATCTGAAGACAGGAAAGAAAAGGAATACATAAAATCATCATTATCAATTGAAAATAAAGCTTCATGTACAGAGCTCTATGCTAAGCATTATGCAAAATAAATAGACATGATCCCTGCCTTCCAGAAGCCTCCATGTTAGAGCAGATGATGTCGACACAGTCAGATAAACAGACTTTCACAATGTAGAACAGAGACGTGATGGCTGCCAGTAGGGCAGAAATAAATCAACAACAGCTAAATATTTACCAAAAGTGAGAGATTTATTATGTGTAATGTATTTTGTATAATACATAGAATAATCTCTGGAATTGGTGAAGGCTGAGTAAAGATACAATTCTTTTGTGTCCTGATCCTACTCCATCTCTGACTCCTTGTGTAACCTTAGGTTTTGAACTTACAGTGACTATTTATTGCCCTATAAAAATAAAATAATAGCATTTAAATTTCTTCCTGGTTGCATACACTGTAAGTGCACAGACTCATGAAAACAGAATATAGAAAATTCTATTATGATTTCTAATGAAGTGAATCAGGATAGAAATTCAATTTTTAGATACCTTATCAAAAATATTCTCACATAAATACATTTCATGATACCAAGTTAACCATTTGGGACATGAGCTTTTGAGATGGTTGATCTGAACTTTTGATTAGAGACAGGGAATCTGAGTGTTATAAATGGTACTGTTATTCCCCGTCAAATATTACCTGTCCTATTTCTTTTAAACTTGTTCTGGCCATCTTTCTCTCTTTGTTCCTTCTTTCCTCCAATTTCTTTTTACCTCTTCTGTCTTCCTCTAACTGTAGGATCTACAAATATAAGATAGATATAAGAAGCTCCCCAAACAGTGAGAGGGACCAGGGACCTTTTTCTCCTTTCAGAAAAGGAAGGAGCCTGTTTTTAAAAATAGTTTAAATATATCGTAAAAAGAAAGACTCTGAATTAAGAGATCTTAGAGATTATGTGGGCCCCAGTCACAGTGAACATCTTTCTGTCCCTCCAGTGTGCCATGTTCTTTTACATCCAGGTGTTTTACACTGCTGGGATCATCCTTTCACTCACTCTCCGCAGCTTAGCCAAGCCAATACCTACTGACCTTTCCCCAGAGGTAAACCTTGAGTTTTGCTTCCGTACTTTTCCTTATATACGTTCACAGCCTCTTGAATTTCTCCTCCCATGGTAGCACTTATCACATCCTATTTTATCCACCTGTTAATTTATCTCTATCCTCCACAAGATTGAAAAGTCCATGTGGGCAGGAACTAGGACTTTTCTTTATCATCTAGCTCTAGCCCAACACCTGGCACATGGCAGGCATTTAATGAAGGTTTATTGAAGAGATGAATGACTAAGCCAATCACCTGACCAAAACAATTAAAATATGTTCTAGACCTCTAGAGCAGCACTGCCCAATAGAGCTCTCTTCAACAGTGGAAATGTTCACTATCTGTGCTGTCCAGAATAATAGCCACAAATCATATGTGGCTGCTAAGCACTTGGAATGTTACTAGTGTAACTGAATTTTTTATTTTATTTAATTTTCATTCATTTTAATAGCCACATGTGGCTAGTGGTTAATATATTGGACAGTGTAGCTCTAGAATCACAATGGGAATATAAAATATTATGCACGATTTGGTTTGCTTATATTGTTTAATATATTGAACATTAAAGCATAGTTTGCTCAAACAATTAAAATTTCCAAGGTGAAATTTCTCTTAAAAGAGTGCACACGTTTTGCAGGCACGAATTTTATCTTGTTCATCATCATCTTATATATAGTAGGTATTTAAAAACACTGTTTAGTTGAAATGGATGGAGATACCAACTGCTAAAACTTAAAGACTTTGATGTTTCTTTTATTTTCTTTCCAGTTTAAGAATAGCAAGTAATTCTAAAAATCAGACAACCACCATTAATGTACAACAAGAAAAAGAAAGATGTTATGTTATCCGGACTGAGTGTCCTCCACAAGCAGCTACCTAAAGTCTTTACTTTCAGAAAAGGAACTAAGGAAAGAAGGTCCCTTAATATGTCCCATATCTCCAGCTCTGTCCCATCTTTGCTCATGTTATTTTCTTTGCCAAAAGCCTCTTATCCCAATCCCATCTTCATCTGTCCAAATTCTATATGTACTATATTGTCTAGTTCATGTGCCCCTCCTTCATGAAGCATTCACCTTGACAAAAAAGGATGGGATCTGGGAGTCCTCTTAGATGGTTCAATTCTGCTTTGTTCTATAGATGTTTGTCAAGTTCATTAAACACAATGAATGTTGGCCACATAGAATTTAATGTCTCACTTTTCTGAACTACCACCAATATCTATATGTAGTATTTCCATTTTTATCATGACAAATTCAGAAAATTAAAAGTCTTCTTGGATGAGTCAAACATCTTTTACACATCAAGCTATTTCTTGATTTGGTGTATTTCCAAACCTAGAGAAATATCTTTCATATGAAACAGAAGAAATCATAAACAAGAGGACTCGGACACTGTGTCATGCAAAACCATGCCACTGAGTGACAGAAAAGATACGCTTGGCGAAATCCCAAGCTACGTTCCTAGAACAAGTCCCTGAAGAAATTCTGTTTCCTTATAACACTTGAAAGAGCCATCAAGTCCTAAGTGTATATTGCTTTTTTGTGATCCACCCATAAGCAGTAACAGTCCCATCATCATCTATATTTCTGGATCCAAGATATGTGCATCAGCGTGAATTAGCTGACAATAAAATTCTTCACATTTCTGAGTGTAAACTTTCATGGAACTTTCTTCTGTCCTTTTAAGTAAAAAACAAAAAACCCACATAAATCCTACTAAAGAAAGGCAAGAGATAAGATTATCCTCAATTGTGTCCTCAGTGAAACTCAACGACTTATCTCATCTTAACTATTTCTCACTGCAACCACTCCACATCTTTTCTCCTCTCTCCCTTCTCCTCATTCCTGGCAAATGGATTTTCCTTCTTTAATGAGATGTCTGAGGTCACATGGTATATCTTCCCTCAGCATTTGTCCTCTCTACCAGGGAGCTCCCCTACCTTCATCCATCTTTTGTCCTTTCTCCTCTGATTTCTAAATATTCCCTCCCAATGCCAATACCTCAACGCATACTCTTGATCTCCTTCTTTCCAGACTCCTCCAAGATCTGTCAGTCTGTAATGAACCCTCTCCTCCCCAGTACCTTCTCTCTCCTTCTCCAAAGGCTCCCTTACCTCTGCCTACAAATATGTTCATTTTCCCATTAAAAAAAAAAAAAAAAAGTCTTCTTTTCATCCTAGTGCTCCTATCTCTCTACTCTCATTCATGTCCTGAAAGAGTACTTTACAACAGTTAACTCCATTCTTTATAATGTACTTATTCTTTAACTTCCTGGATTCTTCCACCCGTATCATTGTATTAAAACTATCTTCTCAAGGCCATCTGTGACCTCAAAACCACTAAACCTAGTGGTCCTGTCTTAATCCTCATCTACTTCCTCCTCCGTGGAGCACGTGATACTACTGACTAAATTCTAAAATTCTTTCACCTCTTGGTTTCCAAGTCACACACTGATCTAGAGAACAAACATGAGAGCCAGCCTCTACACCTACAAAATGCCTACCAGCCTTCCCTCACTCATAAGATACAGGAAAAGAAGCAAGAGACTCACACTGGGTCTGTCCCAAGTGGGGAATTAAGCACATAGAATCTCACCTATCAGGTGAGCTCAGGCATGGTATATAGTCTTGGCACTCAGAATGGAAGCCTCTGATTCTTATACCCTCCTGTTGATTATCGGTCATAATAGCTCCTCCTGTGATGTCTCAATAAAAAGAACAATGGAATTAAGTTGCGTTAGAGGGCTACTGTAACTGATTTCCCAGAAATTCTGGGGGTTCTTCTTTGGCAGAAAGACCATTCACTGCACAGTGAAAAGTCTTTGGGGGAGTACAGTAGGGACCACAGGGACAGTCAAACTGCAGTGACTGCAGTAAAACAGGGTCACACAGCCTAAGAGGGACCTTTTAATAGCACAGCGTCCTGATCTTTTCCTCCCCTCTTTGACCACTCTTGCTAACTTCTTTTCTTCTATTCAAACCCCCAAAGGTAAGTATTTCTTAAGGCTTCATCTTTCATCTTCTCTTCTCTTCCTGTTTCTTTCTCTCTCTTACCATTCTTATGTGCCCCTACCCATTCATTTCAAGCATTTAACTAATCTTTTTTTTTCCTCAACCACTGTCTTAACGAATCTTAATTCCCCAAACCAGCTCCTCCGCCTAATATTCCTTTTCTGTTAATGGCAACACCAATGCCCTATTTACCCAGACGCAAATCGTCCTTGAATTCTCTCTTTTCCTTTACTTCCCACACACAGTCACAGCTCCGTTCTGCTGATTCTACCTACCAAATGTTTCTCCTTTCTTTTTCTTTCCCACTGCCACACCTTATGCCAGGCCCTGATTATTTTTCATGTGGGCCTCTGCAATGACCTCTTAATTTCAATTCTCAGTTCTAGTTTCTCCCTACACCACTGTATCCTTTCAGTTAATTACCCTAAAGCACAGCCGTTAGCTCCTGTCCCGTCACTGCTAAAAAGTTTTCATGGACTCCTCACTGCCTAGAGAATAAAGTCCAAAATTCTTCAGTTCACTTTTAAAACCTTCCGTACCCTGGCTCCAAGCTTTATTTCCCATTTTGTCTCCTACTACTCTCGTCCATGAAACCTATACTTCACCCTCCCTCAGCTACTCCCTGTTCCTAAATACGTCCCACATCTTCACCTCTGCTCCATCTTTGCTCATGCTTCTTTCTTTGCCAAAAGCCTAACTCCTACCCCAATCCCATCTTAAATTGTCCAAATTCTATACATACAACAACATCCGGTTCACATGTCCTCCTTCGTGAAGCATTCGTCTTGACAAAAGGATGTAATCTGTCTTGTCTATAGAGTCTTCTTGGATGGTTCATTCTGCTTTGTTCTGTAGATGTTTGCATATGTATGTTCTGTCCCTCACTAGATAATAAGCTCTCTGAGACAGAAACAATATCATAATCCTCTTGTTCTTTCTGAAATGCTCAGCATTGTATCCTATAGTAGACGTGTCTAGAATATGCACTGAATTAATGAAGTCTCACAAACAGCTGATGTAATTGCAGACACTCAGTTTAGGATGCCAAAGAACATCTGATTCAGAAATAGTTTTGTGTTGAAAAAACAATTTTTGCTTTTAGAATCCTCAGAGAACTCTGAAGTCGCACTCTGCCAAAAATCCCATTACATGCAGTGTTCCTGACAATATTAGATACCCTAATATCTTAAACTATTTCTATTTCTTGAAAAGCTCCTTTCCTTCTTCTACCTCCTGCTCCTCCTTCTTAAAAATTTTTCACAGGACACCTTTACCTCACCTCATGAAGTTTAATATAAGGCTGTGATGTCGCTTTTTCTTTTTCCTTGAAGACAGCAGCTATACCATCGGTCCTTCCTCAAAAAATGTTTTTGGACAAGGCCAAACTTCAAGATGTCATTTAGGAACAAGTTTAGACCATACCTTATTGCAGTGATATGTTACTATTTTTTACAAGTGCTCTGGCTCTGTTCATATACAGTCAGAATATAGGGCAAGGTTTAATATTATTTCTCCCAATATATCTGATCATTCGTTAATATTACAGAAATACTTCATTCATTCTTCCATGCATAGACTTCATATGCTTAAAATCTCAACCAGGTATGCATTTTGTTTTGACAATGATACTTTCAAGAGTTTGGACAACTTTTTTTAAACGTCCAGTTATCATTTTCTCTATAAATGAAGCCAGGGAGAACTTTCTACCTTTGGTTTGGGCAATATTTGGTTACCTATTGAGAGGACTGTTGAATCTTTTGTAATGCTACTGGTATTATAGTATCAACAAAAATTAAAGTAGCAAAAAAATTAAAGTCATTCTGGAATTAAAACACTGGAAAGAGTGACTAATATTTTATTCATTCTGGCCTTCATTTATCCTAATGAAGAACTTGTTTTTAATACCTATATATTAGTTTTACCATTCTAATAGCGTTTGTAAATACCTATTGCTTTTACCAACATTTGTAAATCACATGGGATTATTTGCTCAAAAGAACATGAGGTGCAGAAATGTTTCCATACGCTACAAAATGGTTCCATCATTCTAATAAGACAAGGGGAAAAATGTGGTTTATTTTGCAAATAAACACCAAGCTATAGAAGGTGCCCTTATGAGAATGAGGTACCTTCAGGGTTAACTATAAACAACTTTGCAGCTACATGAGATCACCTCATAAAACAACAGAGTGGTATAAAGTCAATTATGATTTACGTTAGTTTAAAACAATGCTACTATGGTTAAAATATAATTTAATATTCTAAATTCAGATAGGCTTGAACTCTCACCTATTGATAAAGAGGCCTGCTCTTTTGTGACTCCTGCGATCACATGATCAAGAGGAAACAGCTTTCAACTTTCCAATTTCAAAACTTTTGACCATTCTTACTCCTCTCTGTCTAAACCTTTTAAACCAAGAGGACAATAAGCTTTAGGGGGAAAAAAAGGATGCTACATTAAAGGCTGAAGTTAGTTAATAAGTAATTTTTCAATTTATATTCTTCTAAAGATGTTCATTAAAATTTCATTTAACAATAATAGCACACTACCATAGAAGAAAGAAAAAGAACAAAAGCCCTCTGATAACACACTGATATTGTTATTACAAACCTCACCCAACTCCAGACCAAATGAATAATAGTATATTTCAATGGATACCAAACCACAGGCTACCAACTAGGCAAATTTACTGTAGGCAAATTTGCTACCAGAACAAAATATTATAACACTGCATGTTAAATATCACTTATCTCCAGACCCCAATTCCTGTTACAAGAGATACGTACTTTTTCTACTCTGTCCCAGAAGGCATCCAGAGTTCATTGCCTATTTGTAGGCAATAGGGAGACAACATTGCTATGACCAAAGAAGTAAAATGTCCCCTAACCAGAACTCAACCTTGCGTGATTCTAGAACCAACCAAGCCTCATGAGAGTCTGTTTTTCAAAAGGGTCATATCTACAATGTTCCTGTAAACTACAACAAATTACTCTGAGCCTATGTATAGCTAGACTCTAGTATACAGTGGGAATACTAACATATATGTCCAATTTAGCACTTAATCTAAATACATCTCCAAAAGACAGAGCTTTTCCTTAACAGAAAGAACTATTTACCTAATTTTGTCACAGTGGCCATACTTATTTATGATCAGTATTCATTCCTTTTTTTTTTTTTTTTTTAAGTTTTTGGCCACCCTGCGGCATGTGAGATCTTAGTTCCCTGACTAGGGATCGAATCCACACCCCCTGCATTGGAAGCGCAGAGTCTTAACCACTGGACCACCAGGGAAGTCCCAGTATTCATTTCTGAAAAATATCATGTTTCCTGTAGTCGTAAATGTTTGCTGCGCTATGTAAAGTTCTCTAAAATAGGAGAGTAAAGAGTGTTTCTTAAATATCTTATTGAAGACATTGTTCTCCAGGCAGTAGGTTTTTCCATTTTTATATATACACCAGTACACTAGGTAACTTAAGTGTTAAACATCAGTGACTGCCTGATACATACACAAATGAAGATAAAGTTTTTTGTTTAAGACCAAATATTTGCCTTTGTACAAAAAGTCTTAAGCCTGAATGTTCTTAAGTTGAGTTAAGCCTTGTTTCCCAAGTAATTTGCTTCAAACAAAACATCCTCGTGGGCTTCCCTGGTGACGCAGTGGTTGAGAATCTGCCTGCCAATGCAGGGGACACGGGTTCGAGCCCTGGCCTGGGAAGATCCCACATGCCGCGGAGCAACTAGGCCCATGAGCCACAACTACTGAGCCTGCGCATCTGGAGCCTGTGCTCCACAACAAGAGAGGCCGCAACAGTGAGAGGCCCGCACACAGCGATGAAGAGAGGCCCCCGCTCGCCACAACTAGAGAAAGCCCTCGCACAGAAACGAAGACCCAACACAGCCAAAAATAAAAAAAATTAAAAAAAAACCATCCTCGTTCCAAAAAAGATCTGTATATTAATCAATAATTCTAAAAGTCACAATACTAATGTGACTCTTTCATAAGGAATTCTGAATATGGAAACAGCAAGTATTTTTGGAAACTAAAGGAAAAACAAAGAAAACATAGATAAAGACAAATAATTAATGAAACACCAACCATGGGCCAGACAATAAAATGAGAGTTAAGGATACAGGCAAATAAAACACAGTCCTTGCCCTCATGAAGCTTACAATCGATTTAACGACATTATTTTTCTCACATCAAAAGAGCTATCCATATTACCATATCCATGAATGAAAGATAAACATGCCTTACAGGAAACTCTCTCTTAACTACTGAGATAATGTGTTCCCTTAAACAAGAGGCTTTTTGTCTTTGGGTGATTTTATGCTGTATATTCAGTCATGGGGATATATAATACATATGTTACTACTACTGATGATGATGATGATGATGGCGAAGACAGCAATAGCTAACACTTGTTAAGCATTTGTTAAATCCCAGATACTACACTAAGCACTACATTTATAATTTAGTCTAATCTTCACCATACCCTATTTGATAGGTACTATTATTATACATGACTGTACTAGAATTAAAAGATCACTGATCAAAAAATTATTAGATCAAAATAAAAGACTTAAATATATCAAATTAAGAAATCTAATTTTACTTCTTGATTCATCTATCTGGAACCACAGGTAAGAGTTTAATCAGAAATACATAACTGTAAGTTACAACTACCTGCTCTTCAGCAAAATATACACAAAGGTTAGGACAAGAGAGGTGATAGGGAAGAGAGAAGAAATAGGGGGCTTCCCAGGTGGCACAGCGGATAAGAATCTGCCTGCCAATGCAGGGGACACAGGTTCGATCCCTGGTCCGGGATGATCCCACATGCCGCAGAGCAACAAAGCCCGTGCGCCACAACTACTGAGCCTGTGCTCTAGAGCCTGCGAGCCACAACTACTGAAGCCCACGCGCCTAGAGCCCGTGCTCCGCAACAAGAGAAGCCACCACAATGAGAAGCCCACGCACCGCAATGAAGAGTAGCCCCCGCTCACCGCAACTAGAGAAAGCCCGCGCCTAGCAACGAAGACCCAATGCAGCCAAAAATAAATAAAATTAATTATTATATTTAAAAAAAAAAGAGAGAAGAAATATACACATCTCCTACCCCCTTAAACCTGTATCAAAAAAAAAAATCAAATTGTATTATCAAACAACTTATACCAGAGACTTTTATCTGATCTAAAGGAACTTCTTTCACCTGTGATAAAATTTAAGATTTAGGGATTAATTTCTTCAGTTATTTATTCCACTGAGAAGATCTAACAACTCTTTTCCCACTCCTATTCCCTTTCTATTTCATTTTCTAAAAATAACCATTCATTTGACTAAAAGACTATATTAGAAAGAAGCATGTTCAAATTCCCTGAAAGGTATCCCTCCACTGAAATCAAGATACCCTACTGAGAGTTGAGAGTTCCAAAACTCCACAGTTAAACACATACCTTCAAATCCCAAATTCACTCAGACTCTCAAAACTACTTTCCCTAAAGGAACAAAACAGCCCTTCCTTCTTCAAGATGCTATTTGGGAAGATACTTCTCTTTTCATCACTCTGAACTGCAGTGAATCTAGCAGACTCCTTTGGGTAGAGTCCTAATTATAATAATCCTTAACTTTTTAAGGGTCATAGAACTCTTTAAGTATCTTGTGAAGGCTATGGAGTTTCTTCCCAGAGTAATGTTCCTAAGTACTTACACAAAAAATGTTATACAATTTCAGGAGTTCTGAAGACTTACTGAAGCCCAGGTATGGGCCTCAATTTAAAACTCTTGGTCTATGTTTCCTCATCAACTACATACTTTTTTCTAGCATAGGAGCTTGGGATCATATGCGAAAATAATAGAGTGAAACTTTTGGAAAAAGAAATCAATTAAAAGAAAAATGTTAAATGTCCCAGGTGGAAGGGGTACTTAGCAATTTAGGGTATCACTAGCCTGGTTGTACATCAAAAGGTTTCACGAAATGGTATAAGTGAAACCATCTAGAAGTTACCATGGTCTTACTGTGCACAAACTACATTATTCTCTCAGACTCTCACTGACATTTTCTTGCTTTATACATTTTAATACCATTTAACCAATGGAAAATTTTGACATTCTAGTACACTCGCATTTTCCTTACTCTTCCTGATCCTTATCTGGAAGACAGTTTAGCTTATGTTGCTTTTTATTGTCGATTTTATGGTTTAACTGTAAAGAGTTGGAGAGAGAAGAGAGGTCTTGCTCTTCCCTTGGCTAGAATGAGTATACCTAAATAAGTATTTTAATATAGCAATTCATTCAAGCTAGGTATGAGTCTTTCTCTTTGGTAAAAGGGCTCCCTGATCTACCTAAAAATCACAGTGACTTTGATGTACATTTTTGCATCTCCATGAACTATTCCCAATCTTGTAGACTTCAAAGAGATGCTATCAAATATCTAACAATCTGCAAGGTCCATAAGGGAAAGGCCCCAGTCAGTGTTGGTCACTATACTATGCCCAGTACTTAGCAAGCCTGACACACAGTAGTTGCTCAAAAAATACACCTATAGTGCACTGATGAAACTCTTGAAGCAGCTACTACTTCTACCACTAAGTATGTGAGCTCGGCAAGTTACTAAACATCTCTGAGACAGTTTATTTATCTAAAAAAAAAGAGAATAACAATCCTCATAGAGTTATTGCTAGGATTAAGTAAGATCAAGTACATAAAGCATAGTATGGTAGTAACAAAAGTACTATAATTATCCTTTAATGGAGACCTACACTTTCAGGCCTATTAGAATGAATATAGCTGAATTTTTAAATATGACTACATTACAAATGGATGTGATTCAAAGTAATTTTATGACCACATTTTTATTAAATAAATAAATAAATAATAATAAAGGGCCCAAAAAAAAACTAGGAAAAGAAATATTAAATACAGAGACAGGGTGGGGAGGGGGGGACAATCTCAAAAATAAGGCAATGTTTTGAAAGAAAATAACTTCCTTATATGTTTGTGGCTTAAAACACAACTAACATTTTCCAAGTGACAAACCTGGCACAAACATAGCAACTGGGAGATTTATTTTTGCTAAAATTATTATCCAGCTTTGTCAAAAAAAAAAATTCTTTCTTCTTAAAGGCACATACTCTAAGATGAAATTTGCCTTGGTGGTGAAAAATTTTTTAAAGCCCATTAAAATGTGCTTTACTTTTTCCTTCTAGTGCCAGTTTCTTTAAAAACTAAGTCTAAAGCGCCATCTACTGTGTCTGTTAGGATCACATCACTTTTGCTCATTTTATCAGAGTGGGGCAGAAATGCAAAATGTAGTAAATGTAGAATCTGTTACTTTAAAATCCTATTCCGAAGAAATTAAAGAGGGTGTGCTTTTTTCCCCATTATATATTTTTATACAATATACTTAGTGTAAATGCCTACCTACCTACACACACACACATACACACACACACTCATATCTGAGCAATCATTTTTCCTGCTTTCTTTTCACTTTCTTCTTTAGTAGGACTGAACTCATTATAAGAAGAAATCACAGTAGGGACCAAATACTTCTGTAATTAGAAGAACAAGTAATAATAGTAGTAAAGTTTGACTGAGGGCTTACTGTGTGCTAAATAGTGTTTTAAGTGCTTTTCACTCAATATTTCATGTAATCTTCACAATAATCCTTTGAGGTGTCATTAGTTTTATCTCCATTTTACAGATAAGGAAATTGAGGCACAGAGAAGTTATTAAAACTTTGCCCAAGGTAACACAACTAGTAAGTGACCAAACTATGATTTGAATCCAGACATTCTAGGTCCAGAACCCATCTCTTAACCATGATATCAAGCTTTCTATTACTATTGGTAGGTTCAAATAATGATTTATCAGACTTCAGTCATCAGAACTCCATAGGACAAACTCCATATCATGCTTTATTTCAATACATTTTAGCATCATTCTATCTTTAAGCTTTTTTTGTATACATCTATTTTTTAGGAGGTGTTATTTTTATGCAAAGAAGAACTTGTTAAAATACCTGGGCTCTATTCCAGAGATTCTGATTCAATATGTCTGAGCTGAAATTCGAAAGCTTTGTCAAATTTGACACAGCCAGTCTGGGGCCCAGCACTTAGGACTGTGGAGCTTTAAGACATTTTCTTCTTGGGCTATCCATCTGCTTTTAGATTAGAAGTTCTCCTGACTTCTATTTTATGAGTTTAAACACAGAGAACTATGAAGGCAAAACTCTGTCATAAATTTAAATATGTGGGTGGATTTTGTGTTTTACTGACTTTCAAGATAGGGAAGCATAAGACTGATAAGTGGAAACTCTTAATTTTAATAATCTTAGAAGAGAGCTTCCCTGGTGGCGCAGTGGTTAAGAATCTGCCTGCCAATGCAGGGGACATGGGTTTGAGCCCTGGTCCAGGAAGATCCCCCATGCCGCGGAGCAACTAAGCCCGTATGCCACAACTACTGAGCCCGTGCGCCTAGAGCCCGTGCTCTGCAACAAGAGAAGCCACCGCAATGAGCAGCCCGCGCACCACAACGAAGAGTAGTCCCCGCTCACTGCAACTAGAGAAAGCCCGCGCACAGCAATGAAGACCCAATGCAGCCAAAAATAATAAATAAAATAAATAAATTTTAAAAAACAATAATAATCTTAGAAGAGTAAGGACGAAATGAAGTAAGCCTCCCTAGCTGCTTTTAGTACACAAACTCTTTTCTGACCTTCCAAATAACTTATTCTCTGTACCAGTGCTTTTCAAAAGTTACTCCACAGATTCTCATCAAGGGGGAAAAGAGAAGACAAAAATTCAACAGCATTCCCATCCTGCCCTCGTTTAATCCAAATACAGTTTCCATAGATAAAGTCTGAAAACCACTGACTTACTCCACTGACACGGGTGCAACTGACTGCTGTTTGTTTCACATGGATATACTGGCATGGCAGAAAAAGAAATCTTGAGGTAAGGGGCTGTGTCTTTATTCTTCTCAAGTAAATGGATGGATAGATGGATGGATGGATGGATGGATGGATAGATGGATGGATGGATGTAGATGGCCAGCCCACAGCTCCTGTACTGTAACAGTGACTATCTTATTTATTAACCCACAGGGTCTTTTTCATTACACAGATGGAGGTTTTAGTGAGAAAATATCAATGCATTAAATGAATCTCCAGTTACTATACAACCTCCTGATTCCTCCCTAAGAGTACACTTGGGGGACATAGAGCTCTACCAGTTTTAAAAAGAAAAGGTCACTTATAAACATGGTGTATCTATAATATAGTGAAACAAGTATTTTAACAAGACTCTACCACTTACCTATCTAAGTGAGTAACATTTGTGAAATAAATCAACCAAGAACTTATTCTAAAGGGAAGCCTGCCATTTGCAACAACATGGATGAAACTGGAGGACATTGGGCTAAGTGAAACATGCCAGATAGAGAAAGATAAATACTGTATGATCTCACTCATATGTGGAATATAAAAAAGTCAGACTCACAGAGAGTAGAATAGTGGTTAGTCAGGGCTAGGTGGGGAAAATGGAGAGATGCTCATCAAAGGGTACAACCTTCAGTTATAAGATGAATGAGTTCTGGGGATCTAATGTACAGCATGATGACTATAGTTAATGATATGGTATTGTATACTTGAAATTTGCTAGGAAAGTAAATCTTAGGTGTTCTCAACACACAGAAAAATATAATAACTATGTGAGACGATGAGTGTGTTAATTAACTTGATTGTGGTAATCATTTCACATATGATTCTGGAAGTCCTCCAGAAAATTTTGAAGCAATTAAAAAAAAATTAGTTTCACTACTATAATTTATATTTTAAATTTATCTAGTTTGATCATTCATCTTATTCACTTGTTTCTAAATGACCACTAGCTATATCAAAAATCGAAAATAGGGGCTTCCCTGGTGGCGCAGCGGTTAAGAATCCGCCTGCCAATGCAGGGGACATGGGTTCAAGCCCTCGTCTGGGAAGATCCCACATGCCACGGAGCAACTAAGCCCGTGCGCCACAACTACTGAGCCTGTGCTCTAGAACCTGCGAGCCACACTACTGAGCCCGTGTGCTACAACTACTGAGGCCCACGCACCTAGAGCCCGTGCTCTGCAACAAGAGAAGCCACCACACTGAGAAGCCCGCGCGCAGCAACAAAGACCCAATGCAGCCAAAAATTAATTAATTAATTTTTTTTAAAAATCGAAAATAACCTAAAAAATGAAGACCTTCCACCACAGAAAATAGTCAAAAGGATGTACTAGGAGCTATTCCCCAAAAGAGGAGCATGCATAAAATGAGTATACGATCTTCCATGACTATTTTGAGGGAAACAGCACTTATTTGGATATAGTACTGCTGGCATTAGCAAAGAAAGAAACTCAGATACCATATCTTTAAATCACTATACTTTATAATTACAACTATTACCATAGGAGTTTTCATTTTCTATATACCAAAATGTTCTTTGTCCTAAATCTTCTTTCATGAGAGGAATCAAAGCCAACTCCTTTATAGGGACCCCACAGTCTTCCTCTTGGAGGACTTGGCAGGCTTCATAACTTCAATGTATTGACATTACTCCTGCTACATAAACCTTCACTTCAAGTTTGGTGTGTCTGCTACCACATTGCCCAATTCTTCCACTCTTCCAAATACTGTGAAGAAGCTTCCCAGAAATCCCTGTTTGGATCAGCAAAAACAATTTGGTGTCATCAGCAGATTTCACCATTTCCTTTTGGAGTCATTAAAACGTTAAACAAGCATGATCTTGGTATCAACCCTTGGAGCTACTACTATTAACCTCTCTCCAGCTGAAGTCAAGCCATTCTCGGCTATGTTGTGATTCCCATCATAGGACCAGGATGTGTTTATATGCTAAAAGCTTGAACTCTTTTGGATTTTTTTTTTTAACTGAAAGTTGCAAAATGCATTACGAAAGTAAAGGGGAAAAAGTTCCCAAAGTAAAGGCCAAAGAAACCAGCAAAGAGAAACAGCTCCTACTTGAGTAGTCTTATCCAAGCACTCAAACCACTTCATATTCAACTCATTCTAAAACCTCAACCAAAGTTTGACCTTTGCCCTCCAACTATTTACTTCTTTTATAATCATATGATAAACCTTATTAAGCACATTTGAAAATTCCATATGAATTTGAACTAGCAGGTCCAACTTATTAGCTTTTTCCCCTCTTTATTACATTTGAAGGGAAAAAAGCAAACAGTCCTTACTCAGAAAGTGAAAAAGCAAACAACTTCCTCCTCAGTCAGGTCTGTACTCTGACCAAGAGAAATCATTCTTTCTTTTATTCAAGTGCAAATCTGTTTGAAGCTATCATTCTGCTTTCCCAGCCTGCTCTCTGCAGCTGCATAAAAGATGAGACATGGGAATGAAAGAAAACTAGATTGGAGCCAAAAAGCAATACTGTCCATATGCAAACTCACTCAAAGAGCTGCAAGGCTTCGGTACATCCCCTCTCACTTTTTCCATTCTAGCAGAACCCTAGCCAAAAAGAGGAGGTACTGTACTATACCTGTCCAATCCTGTTGAAAACAACTTCTCATGCGTAATCAGGGGAAAGATAAGGTTACTAGCGCCCCTGCCCCGCCCCGCTCCCAGTCCTGACACAGCCCCTGAGGTGTTCTCAGGATCAACCTTTAGCTCTAAACTAGATGGAATGAAGCAGGATCAAGGGAATGACTGGAAAGATCCTCACAGGTCATCCGCATCTTAAGATGCCTGTGGAGCAAGAGAGTGGCAAAGGCACAGAAGCAATAAACAGAATTTACTTCACCTGTCTTACCCCGTGCAAAATCAAGGCAAAATCTTCCCCTCCCAAAAGGCTAAATCTGCTGTAGACTTTCAGAAAGTCTGGCAGCGCATTAGCCTACATGCAAGGGTGTCAGGTAACCATAATCCCAGCAAACTACTCAGGCCAACAGTGAAGCAGGCAACTGAAAAAGTTCACCATCAATATCAAACTCTGCCGGATCAGAACGGTATTCTCAAGGGTTTTTACTCAGATGTCATTATAACTCCATGTTATTTTTAATACTGTTCTTTGGATTTTGCCCCACAGAGAATTTCCAAGTCACAAGAGGATCATGAACAATGTCCAGATGTATAAAATGCAAAAATACTTCCCTCCCACTTGTGGATTCCAAGATAAACACCACAAGAAGCACGTGTGACTAAACTCAGAGCCCATTCCAAATTAAATAATGCATCATGTGCACAGTGTAGGGCTTAAAAAACAAAACTGCACAAATATTCTACACGGTTCATAAGCCAGACTTGAGCAAGCACATGACCACATTGTAAAAAGGAAACATGAATTGGAGAGTAGGGGTAAAGGGTGAGAAAAGTCTCAGACATGACCTTTCCCAGAAAATTGGTGCTACTTTCAGTGAACACTTGTATAATATGGGACATAGATGAAAGAAGAAATAGTATTCTTCCTTGTTTTTTTTCTGCTGATGGCTCTCAATTCTAAAACAACCCAGCAAATAGGAAAACCCTACAAATATTTCAAAATCCCTAGCTAAGCCATGCACAAACATCATTAAATACACACACACACACACACACACACACACACACACACACACACACACACAGAGGTAATGAATACTTAAATGTCTGGCTGGCCAGTCCAGACAGAATCCTTTTGACCTATAAACTGTTTTCTACGGGGAGTACATGGAACCTTAGGGAGCACAGAAACAGGGCATTCAAGTCATGTTAAAAAACTTCTACATTATTTTTATTATATTTCAAAAAATTAAGTAAAGTAAAAAAACAGATGGATGGGTGAATAGATACTAAACAGACAGAGAAAGTTTGGCTGAGTTCAGTTTTTCTCCAATTTATCCTAAGTAAATGCTTCTAATAAATTAAGACTGGGAAATGTTTACTGAAATTTCTTGATTTTTTAAAATTATGTAGCATTTAATAGATACAGAAGAATATGTATGTTATGTAGGTTATGAAGTGTAATGATAAAAATAGATACCTATGAACCCATCACCCAGTTTATGAATTAGAATAGTCCCAATCCCAATGAAGTTATACATGGGCTCCTCCTGGATCCCATCTTTCTGCCTCCCTCCCAATGATCATCAATATTCTGAATTGTGCATTTATTTTATTCTTGCCTTTTAAAAAAATAATTTTTTCCACAGCTGATGTATTTGTTAATCCCCCTTTGTGTATGCTTCCACATTGGGGAGAAAAAAAAAAGAGTAAAGTCCTTACCTCAATGTATTTTTTTTTTTTATGTATCTACCTGTTTGCCTATCTTCCCCCAAATGTAAGTACCTCAGGATCAGGAATTATGTCTCTAACTTCCCAGTACCTAACAAAGTAATAGGCGCAGAATAAGTGCTAAATAATTATTTTTCAACTAATCTTTCAAATTAGAGCCCAAATGCCTTAAATGTTTCACAGTCAGAGCTGATCAACAACAATAAATACTGCTCCTTTAATCATTGCCTTTCTTCTATGACAGATATCCTATCCCCTGGAACCCAGGACCAAGGTTATCAATTATCTCCCTAGACTCCAAATCAATATAACAGTCACTATATCACCTCATCACACACTAGATAAAATCTTAGGTGGTACTGAAATTGTCAAATGAGACTATTCCTCTAGGGTCACAGAGTGCTGACTCCTTAGTCTGGGAGAGCACATTATCAGGCACGAAAGTTTAACATAATAGTATTTGAGCTACACTTAACCAGAAATGCCAATGGGACATGGAAGTGTCAACTGTTTTCTACTCAAAGACAGTGTCATCTACAAAGCAAACCATACACAAATTGATGGAGAAGTCCCCGCTATTTGACAGCAAAGAGTTTCACAACCACCTTAGACATTACATACTGAACACAAGTGTTTTGGGGGCTGTGTTCTTAAGGATAAACCTACACCTTCAATTATGTCACCATTATGCAGTATATTTGATTACAAATTTGTCCACCAGCCCAAAAGAGCAAAAGTGACAGTTAATGACATTCTGGATTCAAAACTATATGGTGCGACCTCCCCCAAAAGTGTTAGTGTTAGAAAATTTCTCTGACTCACCTCTTCTTTCTGAACAAGGCACAGATGAAGAAGATCCAAAATATCTTTCTGGGGGTAGAGGGGAATCAGGAGAGAATGTGCCAGAAGAACTTAAGCCAGTCATAAGACATCAATGTAAAGGATCTTTCTAAAGAGACAACTGTACTGTTATTCCAAAAGATTTAACAGTTACACTTTAGAAAGCAAAGTTTGGGGAACTGTTCACATAAACAAGTGTCACCTATAGTCTGAAATTCCCGCTCATATTGTAAAATATTAAAATTTAAAAAAATTAAAAAGCACTGTAGCACATGCCAAGCTACTTTACAAAACCCAAACCTTTTCACATAATACAGCTGAGAAGTCTTGGTCAAAAATCCATAATAACCTGCTGTATAAAAAATAAATAAATTCAAAAAGAAAAAAAAAAAAGAATCCATAATGGTTTTAATAGGCCATTCCAGGAAAAAAATTCGGGACATTGAACATCATTCTCAGAAGGCTCTTAGTATTCTATTTCAAACACTCAATGCAAAAAAGAAAAAAAAAAATCACTCATCTGTGCCTATCATTTGCCACATATGACCATTTTTAAATTTATCTCAGTCAACTTTTAAAATATCTTCACTGGGCTTCCCTGGTGGCACAGTGGTTAAGAATCCTCCTGCCAATGCAGGGGACAAGGGCTCGAGCCCTGGCCCGGGAAGATCCCACATGCTGCAGAGCAACTAAGCCCACGCACAACTACTGAGCCTGCACTCTAGAGCCCGCAAGCCACAACTACTGAGCCCGCGTGCCACAAATACTGAAGCCCATGTGCCTAGGGCCTGTGCTCTGCAACAAGAGAAGCCACCGCAATGAGAAGCCCACGCACCGCACCAAAGAGTAGCCCCCGCTCACGGCAACTAGAGAAAGCCGTGCACAGCAACAAAGAACCAAAGAAGCCAATAATAAATAAAAAAAATAAATAAATTTATTTTAAAAATATATATATCTTCATTATTACCACTGCACTTTGATATCAAGCTGAAGGTGTGGTAAGGGGACCAAGATGTTCTCGAATGGACCACTGGGAAAGACTGGCCAAAAAGATGGGCAAGTGATCACAACCATCTCAGTGTGTCACTCCACGTTCATCAGAGCAGTCCACTTGCCCAATTACTAATAGAAAAACACGACAGAGACCCTCCATTTTCTCCACCATCTAAATTAGAAGTTTTGTAGCCAAAGGGCAACTCTCACTCTATCTAAAGTCAAAGAAAGACAACAGCTTGTAGCGCTATGATGTTGATCAATTGTGAGGACATTTCTCTGATAGTGATTTGACTAAAGTAGAACTACTGCCATCCCTGCTGGAACCAGTTGGCCCTTTATTGGTTTTTGTTTTGTTTTTAGCTATATCTCTAAAAACATACATTGGCTGAACCACAAAAGAGGGAAACAACTATTCTCTTCTCACTATCCCAACCCCTAGCATTTCTCTACTAGTTTGTAACTAGGATAAGACAAAGACAGCAGGAAGAGGGTATGTTATATGCTAGAAGACATTATGTTTCACTCTTAGTAGTTTAGCTCTTTTTTGGCTTCCTATAATTGCGTTCCATACTGATTTAGGGAACAGCCTTGGGTATCAATATAAGACAACTGTCAACACCTTGTTCATCGCCTTCATGGCAACCTACCTGATATAACAAGTAAACACACTGCAGTAAATCTATACCACCTTCTATGGTGGTAAATCTAAACCACCTTGCTTCAAAGAAGCAAGAAAGTGAAAAGACATAATGGGAGAAAATATCTGAAAATCAAGTATCTGATACGGGATTTATATCCAGAATATATAATGAGCTTTTACAATTCAATAACAAAAAGACAAACAGTCCAATTTAAAACATGCAAAGGATTTCAATAGACATTTCTCCAACGAAGATACACAAATGGTTAATGAGCACATGAAAAGGTTCTCAGTATCTTTAGCAGTTAGGGAAACACAAATCAAAACCACAGTGAGAGGGCTTCCCTGGTGGCACAGTGGTTAAGAATCCACCTGCCAATGCAGGAGACACGGGTTTGAGCCCTGGTCCAGGAAGATTCCACATGCTACGGAGCAACTAAGCCTGTGTGCCACAACTACTGAGCCTGTGCTCTAGAGCCCGCAAGCCACAACTACTAAGCTCGTGTGCCTAGAGTCCATGCTCCACAACAAGAGAAGCCACCACAATGAGAAGCCCGCACACCGCAACGAAGAGTAACCCCTGCTCACCACAACTAGAGAAAAGCCCGCGTGCAGCAACGAAGACCCAATGCAACCAAAATTAATTAATTAATTAATTTAAAAAAAAAAACTAAACAGTGAGATACCACTTCGCACCCACTACTAGGATGGTGGTAATTAAAATTAAAAAAAAAAAAAGACAAGGGTTGGCAAAGACATAGAGAAATTGGAACCCTCATTCACTGCTGATGAGATTGCAAAATGGTAAAGCCACTTTGAAAAAACAGTTTGGCAGCTCCTCAAAATGATAAACGTACAGTTACCATATGACCCAGCAATTCTACTCCTAGGTATATAACCAAGAGAAAGGAAAACACATGTCTACACAAAAACTTGTACGTGAATGCTCATAACTGCATTATTCATAATATCCAAAAAGTGGAAACAAATCAAATGTCCCGCAACTGATGAATGGATAAACAAAATGAGGTCTATTCATACCATGGCATATTATTTGGCAATGAAAAGGAATGAAGTGCTGATAACATGCTACAACACAGATAAACTTTGAAAATATCATGATAAGTGAAAGAAGCCAGTCACAAAGACCATATCTTATATGACTCCATCTTTATGAAATTTCCAGCATAAGAAAATCCATAGAGACAGAAAACGGTACGTAATTACCATGGGCTGGGGGAGGGGGAAATGGAGAGTGACTGTTACTAGGTATGGGGTTTCTTTGGGGGGTGATGAAAATGTTTTGGAGTTAGTGGTGACAGCTGCACAAATCTGTGAATATGCTTAAAAAAAACATACTGAATTATCTACCCTTAAAAGGGTGAACTGTATGATATATGAATTATATCTCAATAAAACTGTTTAAAAAGCATTTGTTATTTGAAGGCTTTCTGTAACATGTTCTTTATAAAATAGCAAGCATTTTGAGATCTATAATGATACATCTATTTTGTGATATGTATTCTTGAGTTAAAGCTCTGGCATTCAATAAACAGATGTTGATCTACTGACACTGACTTCTGGGGGCAGTAGAATTCACCCGCAGTGAAATTCGTCTTCCTATCTTTTACTCCTATACTCAACCCCGACTTAGTTCCAACGTACATCTTTGTAACATGAAGTCCACAGCAGGTCCTAGAGCCTGAAGTAGTTAATAATAGGTGCCATCAGTCCCTATTATGTTAGAAATAAAAAAATTAGAAAACTACAGGTGGGCTATTTATCCAAGGTCAAGCAACAGAATCCAACATTAAAATTTAAGAGTTGTATTTACAGAATTGGCATTACAAATCCATCTCTATCTTAATGACTGGTGTATCATTTGGTTATCTTTGAAAGTGTACTTCATCTTATACTTCAAAGTAATTGTCTACACACTCTCTCATGTATGTGAAAAGTGTTAAAGGCAGGTCTTTCTGGTATATCCAAAAATTAACTCTTTCAGAAAGGTGTCCTATCAGGAAGCTATCTTTTACCACGTACACTATAAGTAATAAGATTTATTCATTCTTTCAACCAAAATTTATTGAGCACTCACACCTGCCAAACACTGGGATTACATGAATGAATTAAATTAGACACAGACTCTACCATAAAAGAATTCACTGTTATGGAGAAACACAGAATGCCTTGTAAACAGGCAATGGCAGCAGCGTGCTATAGTTGATGAGGAAGTATGGTGCTGTCAGGAAAGTGTTCAAAATCAGAAGCCTGAATTCTACAAAGAGCCAGGAAGGCTGTAGACTCTAATCAGGAGATGGCTTGCTGAGGTCCCTATCTGAACCTATCATTCACTCAACACATTTAGACCCCGACCCCCGCATACCCGTTAATAAGAGCCAAATAATGAACTGCATGCTCTGGATTCCTGAATTACTAGCCCTAGAGGAGCTAATTTTCAAATATTTTAATAAGAATACTTTTTTGAATTCTAGGAAAGGTTTTCTCTGGTAGGGGATTGAAATAGAGGACATGAAACAAACAAAACTAAAATTTAAAAGTATTCTTTTCCATATTATTTAACATACTCTACAAAGAAAGGGTCAAGATTTTAAGTTCAGATATCTTAAGCTCCCTTTACCTGTAAAATCTCAGAGGGTAGGGAGAACGTCTTGTTTACCATGGTATCCTCAGCTGACTCTCATTAAATGCATATCAAATAAATGAATAAACAAGGAAATATTGATAAATCAGCAACAAATGGCATCGGAGCCACTTTCCTGAGGTAATTACTGATGGTATTTGACAACCTCCTTCACAATATACCTGTTTACTTTCTCCTTTTCTCTCTTCTTGCCCTCCTACTCCTTTTTCTCTTTTTATCATTATCTCTTCCTTTCTTCCTCTTTTATTTTAAACCTGTGTCTTAGGACTGGCACCAGCTGTTCTCACTGGCCATTGCTTTGCTAGATTGACCCTAGTAGTAGTAAGGGAGTACTTGTATTTTCTAGTTATAAAGCACCACCTAGTGGTCTAAGCTCCCTTTATCCAGAAAGTACCACATAATAAAACTGAAAAACCTGAAAGTTAACTAAGAAATATCAATGAATTCCAGTTCTTCTGTTGTGCCAGTTTGGTCTTCTGGCAGCACCAGATACACTGAACCCCTGTCTTTATATCTACAATTAAGTTGTCAGAAGTTACTGATGTTGATACTATACAAACATTCATAGTCATGAGTATATTTACTTTGTTTCTTACCCTAAAGCAGACAAATTCAATTCTGGTAGAATCAGCAAAGATATAATTCCTTTGAGATCTTTTATTTAAATTACACTTTAAACACTATAAAATCAAATCTGATTATATATTCCTCTGCAAAAACGTTTCCTAAACTTACCTGATTATAATCTAACAAGATATTAAGTGGCATTTGTCCTACTGTCCCTGAATCAGTGACAAGGGCCCACAGCTGAGAGCAAGAGGCAGTAAATGCCCAAATCAGGAAAAGCACCGAAAATTATGTCCAGATCTCTCCCCCAAGGTTTGCTAAGGAGTAGCAAAACCAGCTGGTGCATTTAACCAACCCTCCCAAAGACAGAACTAAGGCAAGGGAAGGGAGAGCCTGGAAGTCTGGCCTCGTGGGGGTGGCATCATCAACTACGCGGGCACCTCAAGAGAACTGGTCATAGAGACTGGGAGGCGAAGATGTCTGCAAGGAGAGACTGGCAGCTTGATTCCAAGTGGGCTGCTTGCTGAGCTGCAGAACCTGTAAGCACTTGAACTAGAGAGATATGTAGCTAACTGTCTGGAGATGCTTTTTTTTTTTTTTTTTTTTAATTTATTTATTTTTGGCTGCGTTTGGTCTTTGCTGCTGCGCGTGGACTTTCTCTCTAGTTGCAGTGAGCGGGGGCTACTCTTCGTTGCAGTGAGCGGGCTTCTCATTGCGGTGGCTTCTCTTGTTGCGAAGCACGGGCTCTACGCGATCGGGCTTCAGTAGTTGTGGTGCGTGGGCTCAGTAGTTGTGGCTCGTGGGCTCTAGAGTGCAGGCTCAGTAGTTGTGGTGCATGGGCTTAGTTGCTCCGCGGCATGTGGGATCTTCCCAGACCAGGGCTCGAACCCGTGGTCCCCTGCATTGGCAGGCGGATTCTTAACCACTGAGCCACCAGGGAAGTCCCTGTCTGGAGATTCTTGAAAGAAGAGCACTAGCTAGAGTAGTCCATGCCCAAAGCCCAAACCCCAAAAAAGGACTGTAGAGAATACAGCTTGCCTGGTAAGAAAAGGACTGGGGCCCTTGGGGGGCACATAAGAGAGCTTTATCGGTTCCAATGCCCCCAAGTTCAGAAGCATGAAGTAAAAGAAGGATGGGGAAAGGGGATGCCCAGGAGTACACCTACCCTGTGAAGAACACACCGCTAACACGGACCAGTGCAGGAAGCCACGGTTACCCTTCTCTGTGGGGGTCCTCACTGACAGAATGAATGAAGTTGGACATCTATAATCATCTATACTAAGATCACAGCCCTGGTAGAGACCACCAGTATCTGGCAGAACTAGAAGATTTAGAACACTGCCCTCCACTAACCACCCTGAAAACCTCTAATTCCCTTATTCACTTATTCTGCTGCCAAAGAGGACCTGGATCTTGAAAACACAGTATCCCTGAGTTGGACCACAAGGAGTCTGAGTCACAGCTCTAGCCTGCACTGGGAGAACATATTTCCCAAAGTTATACATACATATATACATGCATACTCCTACACACACACACACACACACAGGAAAGTTGTGGTGTGTGCTCTTGCTTGAAGTCACCTAGACTAGAAATTTTGGGAAACAATACTTGCTTATATCTAATAAATTGGACTTGTTCAATAAATTGGTTACAGTAAGAACTAGCAGGGCACTGGCTAAAAACAGATTCCCAGCCCTCCTCTGAGGATGCTGATTTTCCAGGTCTGGGGTAAGCTTTAGGGGTTTTTTTGTTTTGTTTTGCTTTAACTTTCTACGTGATTCTTATGATCACACAAATTTGAGAAACACTGTCCTGGGAGGAAGTGATTAAATTTCTGAGTATGGCACCCCTGCTCTATGTGATGGCACTCATGTGTTTCCCAAGCCCTTCCTCTTACTCTATGCCACAAACAAATAAAAATGTTTGCCATTTCCACAAATAGTACTACATCTCCATGTCTGTCTTCTTAATCCATACTTTTCTTGGGATGACCTTCTCTCTTTATACATTTGGTAAATATCATTTACCATACTTCTAACCCTCTATTTTATTACATTTACTTGTTTATAAGTTAAATTTCTTTCTTTGGGACCAAGAATTATCAGAGGGCAGGAATAATGTCCTAACTTGCCCGGTATTCTCAGGACCTCGCACAGAGCCTGACATATGGCAGGTCCTCTATCAGTGTTTGTTCAATGAATTAACTTATGTTCCCAAACCATATATTATAGGATGACCATTTATTATAGGAACTTAACTACCATAAAATCTTACATGATATTAAAACTTTAAAGTGATAATCTTCATTTAGATTATCTTTTTCTCCCCTTGCAGTTTTTCTTTATGTACTCGCTCCATTTATCTGTACAGTATATATATTAACTGACCAAGTGAGAAATTAGATAAGACATAAATATCATTCCATATTTATATGTGAGAAATATTGATGTGACACAAAACTGCTACATTTTTTATTATGGCCAAAGTATACCAAGAAAAATGCAAAGTCTAGGCCAAATAAGTTTATAATTAATTAAGAAGTATTCTTTGAACAGTGCAATTTGAATTTGCTTGTAATCAATCTCCAACTACAAAATAACTTTAGAGTGAAGAATTCCACACACAAAAAAGTTCATTATTATATTGGGAAAACATTACCTTATTGGCATAAGTCAATGGGGTATAAGCCATCTTGGGAGGATAAAATAATTATAATTTATTGATTATAATTTAATAATTATAATTTATTATAATTTAATTATAATATAGAAATTTTAGTTGCTTTCTATACCTAAATTAACAACTGAAAGTTTTTTCCCTTGCACTATTCCACACTCATTTTAAAAACAAGACGTTCTTGGACTTCCCTGACAGTCCAGTGGTTAGGGCTCCTCGCTTCCAATGCAAGGGGTGCGGGTTCAATCCCTGGTCGGGGAACTAAGATCCCACATGCTGCATGGTGCAGCCAAAAATAATAATAATAATAAAAAATAAAAACAAGACATTTTTATAAATATACAGTGCCATACATACAAAAATAAAATAAATAAAATAAACATATATACATATATTTTAAATTCTTTAAACTAACAACAATAGTTTCCCCCTGCCCATCCCCTGAAAAAGAAAAAAGAAAAAACTTTCTTTTCTAGAGTGTGGAACGATTTTTCAGCTAACCCAACAGTTAGCCCCAAGCTGTTGGTTTGACAGTTCAATTACAGATGCTGAAGGAGCTAAATACTAGATTTCTAAACCTACATTCCAACTATGGGTGGTCTAGGAGCAGAATACTAAGCTTTCCAAACCTTCACAGAATACAGTAATTACCCACTTACTTGTGTGTACGCCATACTACAGTGTAAGCTCCTTTAAGTTGGGAACAGTTTATTCCCTAACTCTCTGAAAGAGCTATGAAACTCCTTCAGAATAGTCAAACACATCATATGTCAGTTCAATCTTCTTCTTAGAGACATCTTCCCTGGATCTTACATCCTCCTGCCCCAACTGTACTTACTGATCATCTCTAGACCTGCTACTCAGCTGTCATCCTGCTTTATTTCATCATCATTCTAGGAATTTCCTTTATGTCTCTCTAGTGTTATATCCCATTTTCCTGGGTTTCATGTCGTCTTTTTTCTTTCATGTCTCTTTCATGTCTTACCTCTCTTTTTGATCCTTCAATAGCTTTCTGAGAAAGGATGTATAGGAGATAAATTTTTTGAGACCCTGCATTTGGAAAATATTGTTATTTTATCCTCATAACTGACTGATTATTTGGCTGGACATAGAAATCTATGTTTGTAATCATTTTCCCTCAGAACCTTAAAGGCATTGCTCCATTGTCTACTTGCTTCTTGTGTTACTTTTGAAAAGTCTGACTTCTGCTAACTTCTGTTCCTTTCTTTGTGACTTGTTTTTCCTCTCTGGTGCTCTAAAATGTCTTGGTAATATGTCTCTCCCCCGCCCCCCTCACCTCCAACCATTCATAGTGCTGAGCACTTTCCGTTTAGAAACTCTTGTCCTTCAGTTCTGGAAATTTTTCTTGTCTTGTTTCACTGATAATTTCTTCCTTTCGTTTTCTTTGGTCTGTGTCTCAGAAAGTCCCATTAGAAAGGAGTTAGACCTCCTAAATGGATTCTCTATGATTTTTAATATTTCTCCAATATTTTTGCATCTCTCTGACTTTTATTTTCTGGGATATTTCCTCAGTCTTCCAATCTATTATTTTTAGAAGTTCTGCTATTATATTCTATGAGCTCTTTGCCCCTGAATATCCCCGTTGCAACTTCTTATTCTCGTTTCATGTAGCAATATATTCTCTGATCTCACACAGAAAATTATGTCAGGTACCGTACTAAGTGATTTATATTCACCATATTGAATCATCACAAGCACCCTATGGGTGTATGTCTTTTTCCCTATGTGGGTGCCTAACAGACATCTCAAACTCAACATACAGAACTGAACTCCTGATCTTCCCCCTAAAATTTGCTCTACCCAAAGTCTTCCTCTTGTCAGTTAATAACAATTCCATCCATCCAGTTCTTCAGGCCAAAAGCCTAGGCTACTCTTTTTGTTTCACACAACATATCTAAGCCATCAGAAAATCCTGTTGGCTGAACCTCCAAAATGTATACAGAATTCAACCATTCTTCACCATCTTCATTTCTACAACTAAGTCACCATCATCTCTCACCTAGGTTACTATGAAAGCTTCCTAACAATTCTCTCTGCTTTTTTCCTTAACCCCCTATAGTCTGCTCTCCAGGCGGCAACCAGAGTGAGCATTTTAAAACCTCATTTAAAACTTCACTCAAACGTCACCTTCTCAATGATGTCAACCCTGACCACCCTAATTCTGCACCTGTTCTCCTCCCTAATCCATTTCTCTAAGACCCTGCTCTGCTTTTTCTTTTCTTACAGCAATCACTATTTTTAACACATAATTTCTCTCTCTTGCTTCTCCCCCCACTAGAATATAGGCTGCAGAAAGGAAGAGACCTTCATTGTTTTGTTTACTGATGCATCCCCAGCACATAGAAGAGTAATTAATAATAAATGTGTTGAATGAATGAATGACTTTTATATGTAAGAGAAGTAAGGCCCACAAAGATTAACTTGTCTAAGGACACACAGCCAAAACATGAAAAACCTGGTTAGAATTCATGTTGGCCTGGTGCCAAAGTCTACATGTTTAAGTTAGACTGCCCCTTGTCCATGTCTACGATTAAAATGAGGTGAATCCTCTATAGACTTCCAAGCTTTGCACGTTTTTTTCTTATATTTCCAACAAAGGAAAAAATATAACCCTTTGTATAAATTCTGAGGGAGAGTGTTTATGCAAATGTGTGAAGCTGTAGAAGTGATGGCATTTAACTCAATAAAAGCCAGCAGATTAAACAAGACTGGAAATTTCTTTCAGCCCTTCAACTACCTAGATGGGAACAAGGTTGCCAGAGGAACATCTAAGTAGGAATCTCTGACCCCCTGGTAGGATATGTACTGCTTCCTCCCACTTTTACTTAGCAAGGCATGCCTTTGATGTACATACTATATGACTTTATCCAGGATTTTCCAACCTTTCTTCCAAAGATTTACTTTAAACACATGCTATTATGTATTTTAACTGGACTATTGAAAAGTTTTTGGCTGCTTCCTCTATTCCTATTCAAACATCTAAATTGCATATTCTCCTTAAATAAGAGCTAGGGAGGGAAAAAGCCTCAGGCTCCAAGAGGAAATATTACTTTTTTGTATTGGCAGGCTTAGAAAGGAAGGATAGAGACTTATACATGTCGTAACTTTATAGACGATACTAACAAAGAGAATCAGTACTGTGGTACAACTATGTCATTTGATAAATATTCTCTGTGTTATGTAAGAAAGACACACTTCACCCCCTCAAGTTAAGAGGAAAGCTGGGAGGAGGCCTTTATTCATCTCTGGCAGTAGGTCTGGGAGGCAGGACTAAAGTTGCAGGAAAACAGAACTGTTATGCTTATTTTCACATTCACTACTTACCTGATGTCATTTCCCTCCCAGCAAGTATGATAGAATCCAATAAAGCTACAGGAATCAGTTCTGGAAAAAAACAGTAAGCTATTGCCAAAGCAGGGGAGAAAGTAAGCAGTAAGGTGTCTATTTCCAAAGAATTCATTCAGGCACTTTCCTTTCTCCAAAATACCACAATTTTTTCATTCACTATTAAACTCAAGTCCATCCAGTAAACTTTACTCAGTTAGTGCAGCAAACAGTTGCTGTTTTTTGCCTGACCGTCATTTAATCCTCCTTTCTTCTGGTAAATATACCCCATTTCTTTTGAAAAACTACCCCTCCAGATTCTCAGACCAGGTGTTTTGGGAGGAGCCTGCATCCCCACCAGTAGGAGTGGAGTGTGCCATCCAGGTCCAGCAGGAGCAGCAAACCCTCCCGCCACCGTGGGCATATGATGGGGCTAGTCCGGTCAGAATGAACCCCAAGGACTTGTACAGGAGCTACGAGGAAGTGAAGACATAAATCTAAAGCTGTTTTGCCAAAAGTAGACCCTGAGAATGAGGGTAACACTGAAGAAAGTAGAACAGAAAGATCAAGAGAAAGAAGGCTGACTCTTGATGAAATCATTTGAGCCCTCTGGATTAAATCTCACTTGAAGCTAGACAATGTATGTGTGTGTGTGTGTGTGTACACGTGTAAATATGCACATATATATATATTCTAATATAAGGCATTTACGAGTAATATAAGGCACTCAACAAACATTAACGATTGCTATAAGGAGTGCTGAAAATCATACTTGATTTCTGGAAAAACTGGAAGTTCAGAAATGAGGCAAAGATCAATTTTCAGGGTTACAACCATATAAGTAACTATTTTATTCACTCAAGCTGCCAGCAAAGTCCAGGAATATAGTAGAGGCAGAGTGGATACAATATTTCTAGAATTATTTCTACTATCTTATTGTGCAGACATTCAGCCTTAGATTAATTAACCAAGTGAATGGTGAAATGTGTTACCATTAAAAACAGCATCCTCTTTCCCACTGAGCAGTTTTATTGATCATTCCAAAGCCTTTTCCTTTCTCACTTGCTTCTTACTTCCATCCACTTCAACTTCATTTCCTCTGTCTACTTAGACCTTCCCAGCACTAAGTTAAAAATTCTAGTAGTCTTACTATATCAAAATTAAAGCATCATTCATTAACTTGATAAAATAATACATACCTTAGTCCTAAAGCCAGCATCTTATTTAATAAAGAAACACTAGGGATGTACCCACTAAAATCAAATGCAAGGCAAGGATACCCACTATCACCACTACTATTCAACATTGACTGAAAGTATTAGTCAGTGAAATAGGCTATACTTATGAGAGGGAACTAGCCCTACCAAACACTAGAACATAAAACAAAACCTCTATAATTAAAACATGCAGATTGCCTTGAACTGTGATCCTGCCTAGGTTTCTCTCATGGGCTTCTAGTTCTCCTGACCTGAGTCTTTACATTTTTTTTAAGTTAAAAAAAAAAGCAGTAGCAGCACACGAATAGACAGAACACGAAATAGAGTCCAAAATCACACCCACATACATATAGAAACTTAGTAATGATAAAGGTGGTATCTCAAATCACTAGAACAAAGATGGATTTTATAAATAAATAAATAAATAAATGGTGGTGGAACAACTGTTTAGCCATTTGGAAAAAGATAAAACTAGATCCATACAACAAATCATTCACACAAATCCCAAAGGATCAGAGATCAAAATGTAAAAAATGAAACTACAGTCAATTCTTGGTATTCATGGCAATTATGTTCTACAAAGTCTCTGCAAACACTGAATTCGCAAATACTGAATCATTGCTCCTAGGTGAAACACAGCGTTATGTTACTACAAGCCTCTGGTCACACATAATATTTTCAACAACTGATCAACACATAACTTGTTTTATGTGTGTTTTTTGTTCAAAGACACCTTATTTAATACATGTTGTTGATTCATTAACACTGAACACACTGCCGCAGCACTATAACTCATGCCTAAATGAAGCTTATCTAATACACATATTTTCTCCCTAAGGTACATCACAGTCTTCTTGTGCTTAACTGAAGTGCTGAGGACACACCACTTCAGCACTATGCTTTGGGGCCATTTTAAACAGTAAAATCACCAACAAAAAGCACAAAACTATGAAAAGGACACCGTTTACAATACGAGAGCTGAAAGAAGGTAGAGCATCACCTTGACTGACCTCAGCTGGGACCATGATCACTGGGTGACTCAAATTTTTTGCCACTCTGCATATATCTGCAAATGACTGCAAGAGCACCAAGAGTATTAATTTGGGGTTACAAATAAATTTTAGTGAAGAGGCAATTTTACAAATACAGAATCCACAAACAATGAAGATCACCTGTATGTACATACTTCAAGAAAACACAAGTGGCTTCCTCTTTAACCTCAGTATAGGGAAAGGCTTTGTAACTATGACTCAAATTCTATATATACTTAAAAGAAAATATGTTTACATATGACTACATAAGAATAAAAAACTTATGCATGGCAAAAAAATGTACAAAAGTCAAAAGAAAACAAACAGAGAAAGTATTTGTAAAATACATCACAGATAAAAGGCTAATAATCACTAATAAATTTTTAAACCCTTAAGAATTAAGGGAAAGAAGTCCAAACACCCCAAAGAGATATGTGCAAAAAATCAATAATTTACACAAAAAGATATAAAAATGACCTTTAAACCTAAGAAAAGATGTTCACCTTTTCTCATAATAAGAAAAATGCACTGAGATACCATTTCTTAGCTATCAGATAAGCAAAATTAACAAGTATAACATACTATGCTGCTATTCTTATATACATTGCTGGTGGAAATGCAAATTAGTACAACTCTTATGGAAAATTTGGCAATTACTAACTAAATTACATATGAGTTTACCTTTTGACCGAACAATTCCACTTCTAGGAATTGACCATGAAGATATACTTCCAACAGTACTAACATCCAAAAGCACAAGGTTATTCACTGCAGCATTGTTTATCATTGTCAAGTACTAGAAAATAATCTAAATATCCACATATAGAAGAGTGGCTGAATAAACTAACAAACTATGGCATATCCACACAATGGACTTCAATGTAACTGTAAAAAAGAATGAGAAAGATGTCTGTGAACTGATACAGAGTTATTTGCAGGTTATAATACTAAGCAGAAAAAGCAAAGTACAAAAGAATAACTATATATTGTACAAATCCATTTATATAACATATTCAGAATAGGCAATTCATAGAGACAGATAACAAATTAGTAGTTGCTAAGGGCTGGGAGGACAGGAGAGTGGAAAATGACTGCTAATGGGTATGGTGTTTCTTTTGGGGGTGATAAAAATGTTCTAGACTTAGTGGTGATGGTTGCAAAAGGGTAAAAATTATCATATGTGAATGGCATCTCAATAAAAAATTTTTAAAGAGTAGCTATAGTATGCTGCCTTATGTAGAACAAATAGGGGGAATAACATCTGCATGCATATGCTTTTATGCAAAGAGAAACACAGGAGGGATAAACTGGAAACTTAACGAGATTTTTTATCTACTGGAGGTAGGTGGAACGGGATGGAATGATGAGCAAGTGGAAATGGGATAGAAGAAACGGGGTCGTGACTTTTCTTTGTGTATACTTCTAACTTCTGTATACTTCTAACTTTTAGAACTATGTTAAAAATAAATGCAGCGGGAATTCCGTAGCAGTCCAGTGGTTAAGACTCGGCGCTTTCACGGCCATGGACCCAGCTTCGATCCCTGGTCAGGGAACTAAGATCCCGCAAGCCGCCTGGTGCAACCAGAAAAAAATTTTTTTAATGTTTAAAACATAAATGCAGGGGCTTCCCTGGTGGCGCAGTGGTTGAGAATCTGCCTGCCAATGCAGGGGACACGGGTTCGAGCCCTGGTCTGGGAAGATCCCACATGCCGCGGAGCAACTGGGCCCGTGAGCCACAACTACTGAGCCTGAGCGTCTGGAGCCTCTGCTCCGCAACAAGAGAGGCCGCGATAGTGAGAGGCCCGCGCACTGCGATGAAGAGTGGCCCCCACTCGCCGCAAGTGGAGAAAGCCCTCACACAGAAACGAAGACCCAACACAGCCAAAAATAAACATAATAAATAAATAATAAATAAAAAATTAAAAAAAAAAAAACATAAATGCAGAAATAAAATCAAGCAGGGTGGGGGGGGGAACCCTAAAATGGTATATTAACAGAACTATTTTTCAAATGTATAACATAATCACACAGGGGTGGGAGTGGGGGGAGGGGGTAAAGAATGAACCAAAGTGGCTTCTAAACACAATATTAGAGCTACAGTCCCTGCTTAAAGATTCTTTTAAGTGCAAACAAATTGTAAATTCTAAATAGTAGGGAGTTTTCCCCCAGGGGTTTAGGTTAGCATTTCTGAAACACTTTCTGTATTCTGTGATTGAGTAAATAAGTAAATATACTATGGAAAATGAGAGTCAGGTTTCCCACCATTGGAGAAGGGATTTACAAATGCAGAAAGGGAGAAGAATATCATGAACCTGTGATGCTGGAGTAGAACTAGCAGTATCAGTATGAAGTCAGGATTTTACAGATAGAAGTAGATAAAGATGTAAACATAAATGTAGAAACAGATGCATATGTGCACGTACACACATGCTGGCGCGCGTGCGCACACACACACACACACACACACACGCTTTTTTCCCCTAGTTATGTCTGCTAAAAGGACCTAGAATCAATGAGCATACCAATTACCCAGATTTTGGTTTCTAAATACTACTTTTTTTTTTTTTGGCTGCGTCAGGTCTTAGTTGCAGCATGCGGGATCTTTCATTGAGGCACGCAGGCTTCTCTCAAGTTGTGGCATGAGGGTTTTCTCTCTCTAGTTGTGGCGCATGGGCTCCACAGCGCATGGGCTCTGTAGTTTGTGGCACGCGGGATCTCTCGTTGAGGCGCACGAGCTCAGTAGTTGTGGCGCGTGGGCTTAGTTGCCCCGCAGCATGTGGGGTCTTAGTTCCCCAACCAGGGATCGAAACTACATCCCCTGAATTTTAAGGGGGATGGATTTGTTACCACTGGACCACCAGGGAAGTCCCTCTAAATACTATTTTCTATTAAAAGAAGCAAGAATTGATTCTAAGCCTGGGAAAGTATGGGTTGGCCAAAAAGTTCGTTCAGGTTTTTCCATAATATGTTCCGGAAGAATCCAAACAAACTTTTTGGCCAACCCAATACAAGATGAGCATTGGAACATCATTTTATGTTAGAAGGAAAGTACTCAAAGAATGATGAGGATTTGTCAGAAGGACATACAAGCGAGCTAGATGAGGTTTCCACTGGCCAAATCTGGGACAATTTCAGAATCGGAATAAATAACAGTAATGGTTTACAGATTACTGAATAAAAAAAAAATTCATGAGTTCATGCTTATAAAAATAAATAAATAGATAAATAAACAGAAAAAAAAGGAAACCTCTTCCTTACAGTGGAAAGCCCATTAATAAATGTAGATAAAATGATAGTATTAGAAAATCACTATTTGACAACCATCATAGTAATAATTGATTCAGGCAAGAAGCATCAATGGATGCTAAAATAATGAAAGCTTGAGGAGTAACAGAATATTTATAACCTCAAAGTTATCTCCTCATAAGACACTTCAATTCCAAAGGGGAAAATCGTAAATTTACAGTAGAAAACCTGGCAGATACTTCCTAAACAAAGTGATTAAAGTTAACACCAACAGTAATAGAACAAATCAATATCATGCACATTCTGTTATGATACACTGAAAAGAATACGCATCACTTCTGTGGTATTCTTGTCAAAAAGACTATTTCTGGCTTCCCTGGTGGTGCAGTGGTTGAGAATCTGCCTTCCAATTCAGGGGACACGGGTTCGAGCCCTGGTCTGGGAAGATCCCACATGCTGGGGAGCAACTGGGTCCATGAGCCACAACTACTGAGCCTGTGCATCTGGAGCCTGTGCTCCGCAACAAGAGAGGCCGCGACAGTCAGAGGCCCGCGCACAGCGATGAAGAGAGGCCCCCGCTCGCCACAACTAGAGAAAGCCTTCGCACAGAAACTAAGACCCAACGGAGCCAAAAATAAATAAATAAATAAATAAATTTATTAAAAAAAAAAAGACTATTTCTTACATCTATTCGTGTGAAAACTCAGACTAAAGGACATTCTACTATTTAGGTGCATATTTAGTAAAGAGACATGCATACTTAGGTAAAGAGGCATCGCACACGTATAGGTAAAGGAACAAAACACACAAGCAATCATACTTAAACTCTCATTAAAAACTTATCTATCGGGGCTTCCCTGGTGGCGCAGTGGCTGAGAATCTGCCTGCCAGTGCAGGGGACACGGGTTCGAGCCCTGGTCTGGGAAGATCCCACATGCCGCGGAGCAACTGGGCCCGTGAGCCACAATTACTGAGCCTGCGCGTCTGGAGCCTGTGCTCCGCAACAAGAGAGGCCGCGATAGTGAGAGGCCCGCGCACCCCGATGAGGAGGGGCCCCCGCTTGCCACAACTAGAGAAAGCCCTCGCACAGAAACGAAGACCCAACACAGCCAAAAATAAATAAATAGTTAAATAATTAAAAAAAATAAAAAACTTATCTATCGATGATTATCACTTAAATCAATCATTTTTTTCTGAGGGTCACAAAATGATGATCTTCTATTTCTATCATTTCTTCCATATTTATTAGCTGGAATTCTTCTGTAAAGGGCTACTTGATTTCCCTGAAGTATAGCTAATACAGAAGATAGGGTAAATGCTGAATTCTTCCCTTTAAATTGCCAATTTTCAGACTAAGGAATTAGTGCCCTAGTTTCTCCAATGGTTCCCAGTGAGATGTTGGGTATTTCTCCTTTTATCATTATGATATATATTATTTTATGTACTAAATGTGTTTCAATCAATTGTGTAGGGTGTTCTGTTTTGTTTTTGAGACTCAAATTTTCTCATCTTTGGCCAATAGAAGCCACTCATGCATTTGAAGTTGAATTTTAGACACAGAGAATTTGAAGAGCTTATGAGACATCCATTGGTTCCGAAACAGGAGACAAAAAAAAAAGAAAAATACTATAGAAGTATAATTCTTATTCCTAAGGCATCCTAACCACCATACAGAGGTGCCTGAGAGGATTTTTTAGTACAAATTAAGATTTTAAAATTAATATATTCACTAAACATTTACTTCATCTGTCTGGATTTTTTTTCTTTTCTTCTATTTACATTATGATGATTAATGTGTCCCAGTCTATTAGACAAGGTTCCTACCCTCAATGAGCTTAGTAGGAAAGATACCATAACTGTTTATCTTACATGCCAGGGGACAAATACAGGTCAGGACAAATATATTGCAGAATAAAATTAGTATTACAGAAATAGAAATAAGGGATTATATCCAGCTCGAGTCATCTTAAAAGAATTATTTAAGTCAGAACCAAAAGTAGATTTTGATATGCCAGGGAATTGGAGGAAAGGCATGGGGTGTGTGGTGGGGAGAGCCAGTGCAGGGAAGGGCATATTAGGAGTGATGAAGAGGAAGGAAAATGCAAGGCGATTTGAGGGCAAGGTGAAGGGAGTAGACTATTTATAAGAATAGCACTATCTAAAAGAACTTTCTACAAAGTGGACATGTTCTATATCTGTGCTGTCCAGTGCAGTAGTCACCAGTCACATGCAGCCGCTGAGACTAAAGAACTGAATTTTTAGTTTTATTTAAGTTTATTTAACTTAAAATGAATAGCCACCTGTGGCTAGTGCTTACCATACTAGACAACACACTATTAGAATAAAAACTCAGGACAGGTACTTTTTTTCTGTTGAATAAACAAATGAATGAACAAATGAATGCATGATTGAATGCACACTCAAATGAATATTCCAAAGGGTATAGTATCTTAGGAAAATATGGGACACAAAGTTGAAAAAGTATGTTAGAGCCAGATTATAGATGGCTTTGAACACAAACTAAAGAGTTTGAACTTTATTTGAAAGGTAATTTTAAAAAATCACTGACATTTTCTTAATAAGAGAAGCATAATAATTGTTTCAGGATAAGTAACCTGGCAGTAGTGAGCAGGCAGTATTGACAGGACAAAATCTGGAAAAAAAGAGAGGTGGGTAGCCTAGGTTAGAGATTCTCAAACTTTTTGATTTCAAGATCCTGTATTACTTTTCTAGGCTATCCTAACAAAGTACCGCAAACGGGGTGGCTTAACACAACAGAAAGATATTCTCACAAGTCTGGAGGCTAGAAGTCTGAAATCAAGGTATCAGCAGGGTCACACTCCTTTGAAGCTTCTAAAGAAGAATGCTTGCCTCTTTCTAGCTTTGGTGGCTCCTGGCAATCCTAGGTGTTCCTTGGCTTGTAGCTGCATCACTCCAATCTCTGCCTCTGTCTTCATGTGGCATTCTTCCTTATAGATCTCCTCTGTGTCTCTGTATTCAAATCTCCTTCTTCCTTCTCTTATAAAGACACCAGTAATTGGATTTAGGGCCCACCCTAATCCACCATATCCTCATTTTAACTTGAATACGTCTGCTGAGATCCTGTCTCCAAATAAAGGACCAGGGATTACAACTTGAACATATCTTTTTGGGGAATACTCAACCCACTACAGACCCTGTTACACGCTTAAAAATTAATGCGGTTCCCAAGGAGCTTTGTTATATGTTGATATTTACCATGTTAGATATTGATATCTACCATATTAGAAATTAAAACTAAGTGCTTAAGTGCCTATCTACTCATTTATTTTAAGACAATAATAATAAACTCATTGCATTTTAACCTAACACATTTTTTATGAACAATAAATGTATTTTCCAAAAAAATTTGTGAAGAGTGGCACTGTTTTATATGTCTGTAAATCACAATCAAAGATGGCTAGATTCTCACATCTACTTCTGCAATCTGTTACAATGCATAGTTTTGGTTAACATATCTGAAGATAATCTGGCCTCAGATATGTAGTTGGAAAAAGAAGTGTTTCAATAGCTTTTACAGATAACTATAGATATGCTTCCTTGATAGTACACCAAAGCTCAACAAGTGGTCATTTTTTAAAGGCAAATCAAAACCACAATGAGATATCACCTCACACCTGTAAGAATGGCTATCATCAAAAAGAACACAAATAACAAATGTTGTAAAGATGTTAAAAAAAATAGCAAATGTTGGTGAGGATGTAGAGAAAAGGTTAGCTGCTACTTGAACTACTGTCAGTGAACTTTTGGGGCTCTGTTGCATTGGTCATGTGGAATATATTGGTTATCTTTCCAATGTCAACACATTTCAAACACCATCAATCTCATCAGAAAAGTCTTCAAGTATTGGGAAGTTTTTTCCACATTTTCATTTTTGCTTGGAAGCTTACATTTTACCACTAGCAATAATAAAATTCTCTTTGTTCATTTTTGGAAAAACTTCTGCCAGATATCAAAGTCTTGAATAACCACAGTTTGTCTATCAGTCTTTTTTTTTTTTAATGGTGTTCAATGAAAAAAAATAGTTTAGCTCTCAAACAACTGCAAAAGTGCTCCTCCTTGAGACAACCATTGTACTTCAGAATGCACACATGCATTGTCAAATAGAGTAATAATAAAACATGTACTCAAGCAGTAAGATTTAATGAAATTAATAATTTTCACTGATTCATTAAGGACATTCTTAAGCAAAACTAGATTTCTTTCACAAGTGTGTAGCAGTGAAGAATGCAATGATTACTAACATAGTTTGGCAGTACTGTCTTAATTTGAGTAAAGCACTACAAATTTACCCTTGACTGTTTTTTCACCATCAGTGCAAAGCCAGGACAATGAAAAAGGCAAATAACATCTTAGTACAACTATGAAAATATTGATAGTTATGACTTTGCATACTCCTGAGAGACTCCCAGGGACACCCACCCTACCCTGGGGAGCCCCAGA
Organism: Balaenoptera physalus; assembly: GCF_965194825.1. Taxonomy (NCBI): domain Eukaryota; kingdom Metazoa; phylum Chordata; class Mammalia; order Artiodactyla; family Balaenopteridae; genus Balaenoptera; species Balaenoptera physalus. Next base: position 34,288,895 of record NC_138883.1, read on the forward strand.
TCGAACTTTGAGGACCACTTCCCTAGGTAAGTGGTTGTCAACTTTGAGGTGTGTCAGTTTCACCTGTGACCTCAAATTAATGAATCAAATCTATTTGTACATTGACAAAGCACCATTAGATGAATCTTAGGTGCACCAAAGGTTGATAACTACTGGCCTAGATGATACAGTGATAGATAAAACTAGGCTTTATAGAAGTGGGAATGAACAGTAGGAGACAGCAAGAAAATCTATTAAGAATGAAAAGACTTTACAGATTGATAAAATGTGAGAATATGAAGAAAATCAACATATCAAAGGTTTTGAGTCTTGATTACTGAAAAAAAATGGTGATACCATTAAGAGAATGAGAGAAGTCAGGAGAAGCTTATCAAGGAACTAAAGCAATAGGAAGGAAGATGAATTACCTTTTTCATGCTCTTCCGGATTAGAATTAATCCCCTCTTCCTCTACATTTGTATCTCTATCTTGAAATTTTACTTCATTTAAAAATGTTACTTTATCTCTCATTGTATTACAGTGCACTGTTTACATGTCAGTCTCCCACTCAGTAGAAATCAAACTCCTTGAGGACCCGAATGAGCTTGGGTGCACCAGTCCGGGGCTCTAACTATATGATCTTGGGAGTTACTTACTCCCTCTAGCCTCAATTTTATCATGTCTAAAATGGGGATAAAATGGTCTACCTTTTAGAGTAAGTCTAAGGATCAGAGATAAATTTTCATAGTAACTAACATAATGCCTAACACAGTAAAAACTCAGCAAAGAACAACAATAAAATCAATTGGCATAGTGGTATTACCATTAAAAGTACTCCTTTTAGAGCTAACAACCTTCTGATTAAATACAGACCTTTGCTAGTTCTCACTGTAAAGCATACCAGATACCATTCATCCTCAATTAATTACAGAAATGATCAACTAATTTGTGAATTGAATTATCCAATTTATCCTGCCACAGGCTCATTAAGGCCTCTAGAAAAATGGACAAAGAAGAAGTATAATTTTATAATCTGTTTTGCTTTTTTGGAATGCTGCATCTCATTCTGCACAAAAAGTGGAAGAAAAAAAAATTCTAAAATAAAATTCCTAGATTGCTAGTGGATTTAATTTACTCATGCTATCTTTAACCCTCATATATACCAATAATTTACAATTTACAGCAGGGGGACAAAATTATTTTCTCTATTCATGTAACTGAAACATACATCTGGTCTAAAAAGCAGCAGTTTGCAAGAAGAACTCCCCAGAGGTTAATGGGTTAATGGTTCTGGAATAGAAATGCAGTACAAAACTCTAACCAGTTGAAATAGGAATGGGACTGAGGAGAGAACGGGAAGGGGTAATCCTAGGGGAGGTAAGATGCAACTCCCCAAGCTGGCTTTCAGCCAGCACAGCTAAGCGCACATCTCCTGACTTGCCAAAAATAACATTAGGGTCTTTGTGACCACAAGTAGCAAGGACTTTAGTTTTAGGTTTCATCTAAAAATAACTATAAAAACAACCCAAAAAACCCATACATCAGTCAAAGTGTGATGAGAATTTTTTAAACTCTGTATCATGATCCAATAAATGCTCTTTCTATTACAATCAGAAATGGTACCTCCCCCAACCCCATTATTTCTACATGGCATGCCTGGAGGAGGCTGTAGCTCCTTTGAGAAAAAACTCTACAATGTCATAGTAGGATGCTTTCATTGGTAAGTAAACAAAAACTCAATTCCAAGTGGCTTAAAATAACACTTCTCCAGCTTTTGTGTGCATCTGAATCATCTGGAGAGCCCATTACAATGGAGGTTCTGCTTCAGCAGGACTAGGGCAGGGCCTGAAATTCTTCATTCCCAACAAGCTCACAGGTGATGCTGATGCTGCCAGTCCACGGACCACAGTTTCCATACCAGGGATTTAAACCACAAGAAATACATAGATTAACATATCTGGAAACCCAGAGATAAGACTGTTCAATAATGTCATCAAGAACCCATAGCTTGGGAATCCCCGGGTGGCATAGTGGTTAAGACTCTGCACTCCCAATGCAGGGGGCCCGGGTTCAATCCCTAGTCAGGGAACTAGATCCCACATGCATGCCGCAACTGAGAGTTCACATGCCACAACTAAGGAGCCCACGAGCCACAACTAAGGAGCCCGCCTGCTGCAACTAAGACCCAACACAACCAAATAAATATTTTTTTAAAAAAAAAGAACCCATAGCTTATCTATCTCTCTGAGATACCATCCAAAATGTCAGCTTCATCTTAAGGTTGGCTCCACCTTCTTGGGTACACTATGGAAGATAACAGTAATCAGGGCTACATGTTTCCTTGGTAATGTTCCACAGAAGATACAGAGTGGCTTCCCATGGATCTCTCGTAAGAGCAGGGAAGAACAGCCCCAAAGCTTAAAAAACTTTCCTTGCATCCTATTTGCAAGGATTAGGTCATGTGCTCATCCCTGAACCACCAAGCGGCAAAGTAACCTTTGGACCAACCAGGCCCACCCCTGAACTGAGGTGGAATCAGCTTTCCTGATGCTTATTGGTTACATGGAAGTAGAGGAATCCTGAAAAAATCATGGGTCCGTTAGGAAGGAAGAAAGAGGAACAGATGCTTAGTAGGCTATAAACAACATCCAATATAAATAAATATTTTCCTCCCTCATCCCATCAATGTTATCATTTGGTTCTGAATCCAGTGCATCAACTTTTCCAGCTGTTAGAAATCTCACTGGACTGGGACATCTTCAAAATCTTTACTGCCTTTTGTAGGATGGCTTTCAAAGCTCTTTCACCTATTAGAATTCATATTACAGTATAACTATAAAAATAATTTCAAAATACTTATCAATCTAAAATGACAAAGAAGTTTATTACTACAGAATGCATAAGATTATAGCATAATAAGAATAATAATGGCAATAGGATATATAGTAGCCTAGCAGTAACGTAGGAAATAAATTCATAATGTGGGATATATAAATGAATAAATGAATGGATAGAGAAATGTGAGCTTTGGTCTCAAATCTATCAATCTTTCCATGGAAGCAAGGCTTCCTCCTAGGGTGAATTACATGGTATGTAAATTATAACTCAATAAAACTGTTTAAAAAAAAAAAACACTTCCCTTTAATAACACAGAGCAACAATTTGTGGAGAAAACTGTCTAAAAAAGACTTAGCCACATATGTCACAAATGCCAAACAACTACTATTTAGTTTAAACAAAAATCAGGGTCACAAAAACTGCGTCAGAGGTCTCTGAAAGCAATACCAAAAATGTGGGCTGTGTGATCTGACCCTCAATGTTGCTCTGCCTCGCAGAACTTCTAGACTCAGGAAATGTAATATTTTCTAGAAGAAACACTCTTTGCTAGTAAACAGAAAGCAAAGGCTGGAGTCAACTATATGGGCTCAAAGCTTGCACAACAGTTGCTCCTAAGAAAAACTTGGCAAACATCTCAGTCATAATATACTAACAGATGAGACTTTTTTTTAAAACTACTAATACTAAAGGAATGTGATCATTTTACAGGTTGGGCTCACTATTTCATAAAGGATTCTATCTTGTATTCGGCACTAACATTATAAAGGGAGAACTATTAGTTCAAAATCAGACCTATGATGTACAATATAAATTATTACAAACTTATCTTCAGATGTGGGTCAATGATATTCAAATTGAATTCTAATTGGTACCTAATTCAAGTCACTACATAAATCTGGCACTACACAAATCTAGTGAAAGATAAAAATTTTAAGGGTATTATTTTTCACAATAGCCAAGGTATAGAAACAACCTAAGTGTCAACCAATGAATGAATATTATTCAGTCAAAAGAAAGAGGGAAATTCTGTCATATGCAATAACATGGATTAATCTGGAGGACATTATGCTAAGTGAAAAAAGGCAGATACAGAAAGATAAGTACTGTATGACCTCACTTACATGTGGAATCTTTAAAAAAAAAAAAAAAAAGGCAAACTCAGAGAAACAGAGAGTAGAATGGTGATTAACAGGGGCTGGAGTGGGGGAAATGAGCAAACGTTAGTCAAGGAGTACAAGCCTTTGACGAATAAGTTCTGGGCATCTAACTACCTACAAAATGAAAAAGAAATGTCTCTCTGCCCTTCAAGGGCCTCCTTAATCTAGTTATTACTTCCCCTTTAACCTAATTTCCCACCCTCAGTAAAAACTGCTGCTCCAAGTAAGCTGACTAACTTACGGAAGTTTAAAAGAAAATTTACACTTTTTTTGCTTTTATGTATTTGCTCATTCCATTCGTAATACTTGAATTGCTTCCCTAATCCTAACTGTCCAAATTTTACCTGTCTAGCCCAAGTTCCATCTCTCCCTTTAAGTCAGCCCTAACAAGCCCTCCAGGTGATTTCTATGCACACTCAATATTGACAACCATTAAGATCTCGGGATTATGATTGGCTATTAAAAAACTGAAAACCTCTCTACAGCACTTTAAGTGAATAGGTATTTATTTGTGTAATATAAGAAAATGTCTGAAAGCAGACAATCCAGGGCTGACATCCAATGATGTCAACATCCTTAGTGTACTGGTTTATCACATCATGAGCACAGATGATTGCTGCTCCTTCAAGGCAGGAAGAAGGGACAAGCAACAAAGGACCATGCCAGAAATATCACTTCCCTTTTATCTGGAAAGTAAAAGCTTCCTTAGAAGCTTCCCCTTCCCTACTAATAAGTCTTCACTTAAATGTGGTGGCAAACTCTATTTTCCAAAGGTGGCCACACCATCATATTTATCCCAGCCCATGTGTTCTTTTTACAATGTGATAGGTACTTCTCCAACTGAGAAGTCATATTCTCTCCCTTTGAATCTGAAAGGGGGACTTGTGATAGTTTTGACCAACAGAGTACAGCAGAAGTGATAATATGTGACTTCTGAGGCACCATCATAAAAAGAATACAGCTTCCATCTGTGGGGCTCTCTCTCTCAGGAAACTCTTAGAACCCAGAAACCACGATGAGACCACGTGTGAATGTTCCAGCTGGGCTTGCAGCAAACACAAGCATTAACTTCCAAACAACAGAAAGGAGTATTTTCACATCAATACAACCCCAGCCCCCAGTCTTTGAGTCTTCTAGCTGCGGCCTCAGAAATCGTGGAACAGAGACAAGTGGTCACCACTGGTTTTATATGAATTCTTGACCCACAGGAGAAATAATAAATGATATTTGTTGTTTTAAGTCACTACATTTTGGAATAATTTATTAAGCAGCAATAGAGAACTAAAACAGATATGATTGGCCAGAACTGGGTCACATGACCATCTTCAGCTGCAAAGAACCTGGGAAATCAGGGAACATGATTGCCATGAACTTAGCTAAGGTGGACACACTGCCACCAAAACATAATCGGGGTCCATTAACAATGGGAGGATGAAAATAAGTACTGGGTAGGCAACTAACAGTACATGCCACAACCACTTGGTTAGTACTCATTATCTACTACCTCATACTACACTGACATTTTCTTAAATATGTGTCTTACATCCACTTAGTAGAATATAAGAGTCTTGAAGGCAAAGACTATTTCATTACAAAATGCCTTAATCGGTAGTTACCTTAAAACTATTAGCTATTTAACTTCTGAAGGGAAATATTTAGGTTATACTTTAGAAAGAACTTCTAGGTCCTAGAAACTGTGAGGTTCTGAAACAAATGCACAGAAAAGGTTTTATAATTTTTTTCTGGAGTTTTTTTTTTTTCAGAATAATTTCTCTGGGAAAATGATGGTGTGACTGAACAATGGAATAAGCTTTGACAATGCCCTGCAGTCTACAGACAAATATCAACTGACCCCAGAGTTAGACTGAGTCATCACAATGGTGTCTGGAAATCCTGTACAAAGCTGACCAATACAGGCACTAGCTCAGCCTTTTATAGAGATAAACATTGATGCAGGCTAATTAACAACTGCAGGGTACTTTGTAAACATAAAGTGCTAAATATTTATTTTTAAATAATCACACAGATTTAGCAATAAATGATAAACTTACTCTTAGTGGAACAGTAACACTACTGTAGTTCCTAGAAATGACACTAGCCCCCAAGTACTCCTGACCGCTCATGATTTTCAGCGAGTCTCTATTTCTTTAAACAATGAGAAGAGTAATATAGAAATCAGATGTTACTGCAATTTAATTTAAAAATAAATCTTAACACTAGTCAGAAAACATTCCAAAACTTTTATTTTAGCTAAACAGAAATGTCACCTAAATTTAAACAACTCTGATTCATCATTCTAATAACTAAAGCTGAAAACAGCCACTTCAGTTGGTTATGAAAATATCAACTAGTACTCACATAGTGCTTCAGAATTTACAAAGTCCTTTCATAGAGAGATAGATAGATCTTCCTATAAAATTATTATATATGAGTGCTTTGTTAACTGTAAAACTCTCTATAAGTTAGTAATTTAGCAATATGTATTTACTATTATTCATCTACTACAGTATTAGTAATAATATTACTATCGTTAGTAATAATAAAATTAAGGCTTATGAGGCAAGAACTTTTATGCCCTTTCTACAGATAAGGATACTGAGGCTGAGGAAGGAGAATTGACTGGTCCATAATCACACAGTTGAAATACATTCGGTACTTAAACTCATATCTTCTGACTTGAAATTCTGGGGTACTTTCTACTGCACCTTGCTATTTCTATAAAATGTTTACTTCTTCAAAGCATGATTCCCAAAGATGGGAAGAGAAAAGTGAAAGGAGAGGTCTACTGTTGAACAGAGAACTGTCATTTCTAAGGCTGTAGAGCAGGCCAATCTCATGTCATTGGACAACCCAGTAAACTAAGCTAAAGATCACAAAGAAAAACAAAAGAGAGATTCATTACAATATAGTCTAAGAAATGAAACCAACTGCAGTAACTTTAAACTAGGAGCATTTAAAAAAAAAAAAAACTTTTCACATTGTAACATTTTCAGAATTGCTTTAAAATACTGCACTTTGGTTATCATAACTATAAGCATCACTTTATTCCAGTTCAAGTCAAAACTGTCCCTCCCTCAAATATATACACTAAAGATCCTTTGAGTCATGATACTACCTTAAGTTGTAAGTTCCTAGGAACTTTTAATTAAATTCATGAACACCCAATTTTACGGGACACATCTGGAAATGCCATGAAACTGAAATGTCTCCTGTCCGGTCACAGCACACATTAAGTCTTCATTAAACCTCAAAGCAAAATCTTAGGAGGCTGTCTGTACTTCAGATGTTCCCTAAGAGAGGTCCAAAGTACAAGTGTTTAGGAATTATTTTCCTAAGAGAGCATACTTACCACAGGATTTAAGCTATGACTGGCCAATTCCAGCTGGAAAATATAGAAACCCAACAAGTCTTTAGCACATTCACTAGCAGATAAAAGTCATTAATCATACTCAACATACATGTACAATTTATATGCAGTGGAAAAGCAATCAAAACTGCAAGTATTCAAATATTTCTTTTACTTGAAATACCAATACGACTAACAGAGAAGCACTTCTACCATTACACTTCCAAACAACAGTCAAAGCATTACGCAAAGTGTGAGACTTCCCATTGAAAAAGGCTTGGAAGAAAGAATTCTGAGTATTGAACAGCTTTTAGTATTAAAATAAGAGGTAAGGGAGCAAAATAATTTTGACAACTGCATTAGGAAGCAAAGTTCCACTGGAAATAAAAACATGTGCGTTGGAATCAGACATATCTGAGTTCAAATCCTACCCTTTCCACTTACCTAGCCGTGTGATTCTGGGAAAGTTATTTAACCCTTACAAACCTCAATTTCAACTATAAAACAGGAATAATATAACCTACCTCATAAAGTTATTTAACATATTAAATGAAAAATGTTTGAAATGTACTCACTACAGTACCTGGAACAAAGTAAGTACTCGATAAGGTGCAGCTATTTATAATTTACAGCCTTTCAAGTATTTCAAGATGATTTAAATAAACCAGACCAATTTCAACAACTATGTACTTTTGCCAGTAAAACAATACAAACTCTGAGATACTAAATAAGGTCCTTGATCTTAAAAGGGACTTCAAAACCCAAACATTTATGATCAAGTTTTAAAAGAAGTTTAGGTTTTCAAACCGTTAATGGTAAGAAAGAGAACAGTTGTTCTCCTTCTACCCACATATATTTATTTTTCTCTCCTATAACAATCAAAATAGTATTAGGGATTAAAGAGCTAACATTTGATTTACTGTTTTACTTTTAATAAGACATTTCCCAGCAGAGACTGAATCAACATTAAGAGAATCAAAACAAATAAGAGGGCTTTCCTGGTGGTGCAGTGGTTAAGAATCTGCTGCCAATGCAGGGGACACGGGTTCAAGCCCTGGGCCGGGAAGCTCTCACATGCCGCGGAGCAACTAAGCCCGTGCACCACAACTACTGAGCCTGCACTCTAGAGCCCATGAGCCACAACTACTGAGCCCACGTGCCACAACTACTGAAGCCCCCAGTACTGAGCCTGTGCTCCGCAACGAGAGAAGCCACCACAATGAGAAGCCCGCGCACCACAACGAAGAGTAGCCCCCGCTTGTGGCAACTAGAGAAAGCCCATGAACAGCAATGAAGACCCAACGTAGCCAAATAAATAAATTTTTTTTAAAAAATCAATTATACTTAAAAAAACAAAAGAAATACCTAACTTTTAATATCCTCTATTTTAAATTATTTTAGTTGTATTGGAAGACAGGTAAAACCTTTAAACTACAGCTGTTATGTGTTTACATAGACTTAAATGTTTGGAAAATTTCCTTAAATCTTATAAAGTCAATTAAATGCCTACTTTAATTCTTATACTCAATAAAGGAAAACATTCTAACTGCAATAATTAAAGCTGTTTTCTGTTTTAAGACTAAAACTTTGCCTAGGACTTCTAACTCTATTAAAATTATAAATTATCTGAGAAATAAAGTTACTGGCTAAACAAACTGATGAAAAACAGAAATGATAAAACTAGAAGCTTCCAAAAAGAAGTCAAGATTTAGGATGTCAAAGAATTAAGCTTCTCAAAGAATTAAGTTCAAAAAAAAAAGAATAAAAAAAAATTTTTTAATACAAAGTTGTTTTTTTTAACATCTTTATTGTACTATAATTGCTTCACAATATTCTGTTAGTTTCTCCTGTATAACAAAGTGAATCAGCTGTATGTATACATATATCCCCATATCACCTCCCTCTTTTGTCTCCCTCCCTCCCTCCCTATCCCACCCCTCTAGGTGGTCACAAAGCACCGAGCTGATCTCCCTGTGCTATGCTGATCTCCCTGTGCTATGCGGCTGCTTCCCACTAGCTATCTATTTTACATTTGGTAGTGTATATATGTCCATGCCACTCTCTCACTTCGTCCCAGCTTACCCTTCCCCCTCCCTGTGTCCTCAAGTCCATTCTCTATGTCTGCGTCTTTATTCCTGTCCTGCCCCTAGGTTCTTCAGAACCATTTTTTTTTAGATTCCATATATATGTGTTAGCATACGGCATTTGTTTTTCTCTTTCTGACTTACTTCACTCTGTATGACAAAAATATGGAAAATGTCACGAATTTGTGCGTCATCCTTGCGCAGGGGCCATGCTAATCTTCTCTGTATCGTTCCAATTTTAGTATATGTGCTGCCAAAGTGAGCACTAATACAAAGTTTTTAAAAGTGTAAAATTAAAACACTAACAACATATCAACATGTATGTACTTGGAAGTTAAGTGGAATTAACTCAATGAACACATTCAAGATAGACAAAGGACATACAATAATATGAACCAAAGAAATAATTTTTGTCTTTAAAAAACACAAGAGAGTATCCTTTGAGCAACCTCTCATATAGCCAAGATTGTATTTCAAATTGTTTATTTGAATTTAATTAAACAGTGAGCTGTTAGTACTCCATTAAACTCAAGATCCCATTTCTCTACAATGCTCTCCTTTGATAAGTTAAAAATCATAAAATAGAATATCTTCCAATATTATTAAACTTCTAAATAAGGCATTAGAGTTATAGTATATACAGAGCACTGATGTTAAAGTCCCACCTTGACGATCACAGCTCTTTGTATAAAATCTTGATTGATGATGTCTCACAGAAGTTCATATATCATATTAAATTAAAGGTACGGAGCTTTCAAATTATGAACAAATCAATTTTAAAGGAGAAGGAAAGGGATGGGGGAGAGATCAAAGTATAGTTTCCAAGTATCTTTTCACTTTTTATAAAGAATGTTAGAATGTTTTCCCTTTAGGTATTGTAAGAACGGAAGTAGGCACTTAATTAAATATGCATTTCATAAATTGCATGACTAGAAAAAGTGATACAGTCATTCTACAAATATATACTGGACACTTAATCTAAGACACTATTCAATATGGTTACTATTCTATATAAGCAGCTCTAAAGGATACATAAAAATAGCTCAGTTTTCAGGGAGCTTCCTAATATAACTAAGGAGCTCAGACATGAACATACAAAAATTTAAGTAACACTGCAAAGCAATAAATGATTAAAGTTCCAATTAAGAAGTTAAGACCATATGTACTACAAAAGAAGACAGAACTGATTGAGGCTAAAACCTGTGTATAGAATCAATTGGTATCTAAAAATCAAGTGACACAAAAATCTCAGAAAAGAGAGAAAACTTGAGAGCTCAGACATGAAAGAAGAGTAAAGTTTAGAAAGGGAGAGATGAAAGAGAAGGACATCCACAGCTAGAATAAACATAGGGTGACAGGGATAGACCAGCAGCCAGCACCAAAGAGAAAGGTAGGAGGAGTAGGTTGGAACCACATGAAAGCGAACTTTGAATATCCTATCAGAAGCTTAGACTGAATCATTCAACAAATACTGATTGGTGTAACTATTCTGTGCCACGTACCATCCTACATGCAAAGGATACAAGTGTGAACAGAACAGCTAAGTTCTCTGCCCTCATAGTGATGATAGTCTAGTAGATTTATTCCATAAAAAAGATGGTGCCATGAAATGCTTTTAATCAGAGGATGAGATCAGAGATATACTTTGGGAAAATTATGTAGGTACCTAGACAGAAAAAGAGATAGGCAGACCAATTAACACATTGCAATAATAATCCAAGAGAGAAGTAGCAAGTGATAGTATTCAATTATGCAAATACTTCTTGAGCAGTCTTGGATAAAACACCTCATTTCTCTGCATCTCTGTTCTGACTTGAGAATTGAAGTTTGCCACTCAGCCACAACCTTAAGATTCTCAACTGGAAAATTCTACAAACACATCAAGGCACCCTGTAATATATGCAAAGTAACACTAAAATCTAAGAGCTGCAACTTGCTTTCATCTCTAACTTTTTCCTACCAACTCAACTTTGGAATTATGCTTATACTTTATCAGTTTAACGACTATCTGTCTCCAAAAGAACACTCTCTTTCTGAATGAGAATGGACAGTAAGGGTCAAGGTTAGACGCGACAGAATTTAGCTGGAGCCTATGAAGATCTATGCTACCTCCCTTTATTTCTCTCTGTGTGCTCTGCAGTCCCAAGTAAAGGACAGAGAAGGGGGTAACAAGGTATTTACAAATCTGTTAGAAACAGAAAAAGAACAGTAGACAAGGTACTTATTTCATTCTCCATTATACCACAGAAAGCTGTCTCCTACAATTAACTTATTTATAGATGCCGTAAGGGCAAAGACTATGTTTTATTCATCATTATGATCTCATAGTGCCTAGCACAGAGTTTTGTACACATTGTTGAGAGTGGAATTAAGAAGAGTGACTGACAACCCACTGGAGTGAAAGTTCTGAGCCCCACATCAGGCTTCCAAACCTGTGGGTCTGGCAACGGGAGGAGGAATTCTTAGAGAATCAGACTTTGAAGGCTAGTGGGATTTGATTGCAGGACTTCAACAGGACTGGGGTAAACAGAGACTCCACTCTTGGAGGGCACACACAAAGTATTGTGTGCATCAGGACCCAGGGGAAGGAGCAGTGACCCCACAGAGACTGAACCAGACGTACCTGCTAGTGTTGGGGGTTCTCCTGCAGAGGCAGGGGGTGGCTGTGGCTCACCGTGTAGACAAGGACACTGGCAGCAGAAGTTCTGGGAAGTACTCCTTGGCGTGAGCCCTCCCAGAGTCTGCCATTAGCCCCACAAGAGCCCAGAGAAGGCCCAAGTGTTGGGTCGCCTCAGGCCGAACAACCAACTGCGAGGGGACCCAGCCCCACCCATCAGGAGGCAAGCAGATTACAGTTTTACTGAGCTCTGCCCACCACAGCAACAGCCAGCTCTACCCACCACCAGTCCCTCCCATCAGGAAACCTGCACAAGCCTCTTAGATAGCCTCATCCACCACAGGGCAGACAGCAGAAGCAAGAAGAACTACAATCGTGCAGCCTGTGGAACAAAAACCACATTCATAGAAAGATGAATGAAAATGAAAAGGCAGAGGGCTATGTACCAGATGAAGGAACAAGAAAAAAACCCCAGAAAAACAACTAAAAGAAGTGGAGATAGACAACCTTCCAGAAAAAGAATTAAGAATAATGATAGTGAAGATGATCCAGGACCTCAGAAAAAGAATGGAGGCAAAGATCGAGAAGATGAAAGAAATGTTTAACAAAGACCTAGAAGAATTAAAGAACAAACAGAGATGAACAATACAATAACTGAAATGAAAACTACACTAGAAGGAATCAATAGCAGAATAACTGAGGCAGAAGAATGGATAAGTGACCTGGAAGAGAGAATGCTGGAATTCACTGCTGCAGAACAGAATAAAGAAAAAAGAATGAAAAGAAATGAAGACAGCTTAAGGGACCTCTGGGACAACATTAAACGCAACAACATTCACATTATAGGGGTCCCAGAAGGAGAAGACACAGAGAAAGGAAGAGAGAAAATCTTCGAAGAGATTATAGTCGAAAACTTCCCTAACATGGGGAAGGAAATAGCCACCCAAGTCCAGGAAGCACAAAGAGTCCTATACAGGATAAACCCAAGAAGCACGCCGAGACACACAGTAATCAAATTGGCAAAAATTAAAGAAAAAGAAAAATTATTGAAAGCAGCAAGAGAAAAATGACAAATAACATACAAGGGAACTCCCATAAGGTTAACAACTGATTTCTCAGCAGAAACTCTACAAGCCAGAAGGGAGTGGCATGATATACTTAAAGTGATGAAAGGAAAAAACCTACAACGAAGATTACTCTACCTGGCAAGGATCCCATTCAAATTCCACGGAGAAATCAAAAGCTTTACAGACAAGCAAAAGCTAAGAGAATTCAGCACCACCAAACCAGCTCTACAACAAATGCTAAAGGAACTTTCTAAGTGGGAAACACAATAGAAAAAAACGACCAACAAAAACAAACCCAAACGATTAAGAAAATGGCCATAGGAACATACATATCGATAATTACCTTAAACGTGAATGGATTAAATGCTCCAACCAAAAGACACAGGCTTGCTGAATGGATACAAAAACAAGACCCATATATATGCTGTCTAGAAGAGACCCACTTCAGACCTAGGGACACATACAGACTGAAAGTGAGGGGATGGAAAAAGATATTTCATGCAAATGGAAATCAAAAGAAAGCTGGAGTAGCAATACTCATAACAGATAAAATAGAATGTAAAATAAAGAATGTTACAAGAGACAAGGAAGGACACTACATAATGATCAAGGGATCAATCCAAGAAGAAGATATAACAATTATAAATATATATGCACCTGACATAGGAGCACCTCAATACATAAAGCAACTACTAACAGCTATAAAAGAGTAAATCGACAGTGACACAATAATAGTGGGGGACTTTAACACCTCACTTACACAAATGGACAGATCATCCAAAGAGAAAATTAATAAGGACACACAAGCTTTAAATGACACAATAGACCACATAGATTTAATTGACATTTATAAGACATTCCATCCAAAAACAGCAGATTACACTTTCTTCTCAAGTGTGCATGGAACATTCTCCAGGAAAGATCACATCTTGGGTCACAAATCAAGCCTCAGTAAATTTAAGAAAATTGAAATCATATCAAGCATCTTTTCTGACCACAGCGCTATGAGATTAGAAAACAATTACAGGGGAAAAAACGTAAAAAACACAAACACATGGAGGATAAAAAATATGTAACTATATAACCAAGCAATCACTGAAGAAATCAAAGAGGAAATCAAAAAATACCTAGAGACAAATGACAATGAAAATACGACGATCCATAACCTATGGGATGCAGCAAAAGCAGTTCTAAGAGGGAAGTTTATAGCTATACAAGCCTACCTAAAGAAACAAGAAAAATCTCACATGAACAATCTAACGTTACACCTAAAGGAACTAGAGAAAGAAGAAAAACAAAACCCAAAGTTAGCAGAAGGAAAGAAATCATAAAGATCAGAGCAGAAATAAATGAAATACAAACAAGGAAAACTATAGCAAAGATCAAAAATGTTGGTTCTTTGAGAAGATAAGCAAAATTGATAAACCATTAGCCAGACTCATCCAGAAAAAGAGGGAGAGGAACTCAAATCAATAAAATTAGAAATGAAAAAGGAGAAGTTACAACAGACACCACAGAAATACAAAGCATCCTAAGAGACTACTACAAGCAACTCTATGCCAATAAAATGGACAACCTGGAAGAAATGGACAAATTCTTAGAAAGGTATAACCTCCCAAGACTGAACCAGGAAGAAACAGAAAATATGAACAGACCAATCACAAGTAATGAAATTGAAACTGTGATTAAAATCTTCCAACAAACAAAAGCCCAGGACCAGATGGCTTCACAGGTGAATTCTATCAAACATTTAGAGAAGAGCTAACACCCATCCTTCTCAAACTCTTCCAAAAAATTGCAGAGGAAGGAACACTCCCAAACTCATTCTATGAGACCACCATCACCCTGATAGCAAAACCAGGAAAAGATACTACAAAAAAAGAAAATTACAGACCAATATCACTGATGAATATAGATGCAAAAATCCTCAACAAAATACTAGCAAACAGAATCCAACAACACATTAAAAGGATCATACACCATGATCAAGTGAGATTTATCCCAGGGATGCAAGGATTCTTCAATATATGCAAATCAATCAATGTGATACACCATATTAACAAACTGAAAAATAAAAACCATATGATCATCTCAATAGATGCAGAAAAAGCTTTCCACAAAATTCAACACCCATTTATGATAAAAACTCTCCAGAAAGTGGGCATAAAGGGAACCTACCTCAACATAATAAAGGCCATATACGACAAACCCACAGCAAACATCATTCTCAATGGTGAAAAACTGAAAGCATTTCCTCTAAGATCAGGAACAAGACAAGGATGTCCACTCTCACCACTCTTATTTAACATAGTTTTGGAAGTCCTAGCCATGGCAATCAGAGAAGTAAAAGAAATAAAAGGAATACAAATTAGGAAAGAGGAAGTAAAACTGTCACTGTTTGCAGATGACATGATACATAGAGAATCCTAAAGATGCCACCAGAAAACTACTAGAGCTAATCAATGAATTTGGTAAAGTTGCAGGATACAAAATTAATGCACAGAAATCTCTTGCATTCCTATACACTAATGAGGAAAAATCTGAAAGAGAAATTAAGGAAACACTCCCATTTACCGCTGCAACAAAAATAATAAAATACCTAGGAAGAAACCTACCTAGGGAGACAAAAGACCTGTATGCTGAAAACTATAAGACACTGATGAAAGAAATTAAAGATGATACCAACAGATGGAGAGATATACCATGTTCTTGGCTTGGAAGAATCAATATTGTGAAAATGACTATACTACCCAAAGCAATCTACAGATTCAATGCAATCCCTATCAAATTACCAATGGCATTTTTTACAGAACTAGAACAAAAAATCTTAAAATTTGTATGGAGACACAAAAGACCCCAAATAGCCAAAGCAGTCTTGAGGGAAAGAAACGGAGCTGGAGGAATCAGACTCCCTGACTTCAGACTATACTACAAAGCTACAGTAATCAAGACAATATGGTACCGGTGCAAAAACAAACATAGATCAATGGAACAAGATAGAAAGCCCAGAGATAAACCCATGCACCTATGGTCAACTAATCTATGACAAAGGAGGCAAGGATATACAATGGAGAAAAGACAGTCTCTTCAATAAGTGGTGCTGGGAAAACTGGACAGCTACATGTAAAAGAATGAAATTAGAACACTCCCTAACACCATACACAAAAATAAACTCAAAATGGATTCGAGACCTAAATGTAAGACCAGACACTATAAAACTCTCAGAGGAAAACATAGGAAGAACACTCTTTGACATAAATCACAGCAAGATCTTTTTTGATCCACCTCCTAGAGTAATGGAAATAAAAACAAAAACAAACAAATGGGACCTAATGAAACTTCAAAGCTTTTGCACAGCAAAGGAAACCATAAACAAGACGAAAAGATAATCCTCAAAATGGGAAAAAATATTTGCAAACGAATCAACAGACAAAGGATTAATCTCCAAAATATATAGACACCTCATGCAGCTCAATAGTAAAGAAACAAACAACCCAATCCAAAAATGGGCAGAAGACCTAAATAGACATTTCTCCAAAGAAGACATACAGATGGCCAAGAGACACATCAAAAGCTGCTCAACATCACTAATTATTAGAGAAATGCAAATCAAAACTACAATGAGGTATCACCTCACACCATTTAGAATGGGCATCATCAGAAAAATTTACAAGCAACAAATGCTGGAGAGGGTGTGGAGAAAAGGGAACCCTCTTGCACTGTTGATGGGAATGTAAATTGATACAGGCACTATGGAGAACAGTATGGAGGTGCCTTAAAAAACTAAAAATAGAATTACCATATGACCTAGCAACCCCACTACTGGGCATATACCCAGAGAAAACCATAATTCAAAAAGACACATGCACCCCAATGTTCATTGCAGCACTATTTACAATAGCCAGGTTATGGAAGCAACCTAAATGCCCATCGACAGACAAATGGATAAAGAAGATGTGGTACATATATACAATGGAATATTACTCAGCCATAAAAAGGAACGAAATTGGGTCATTTTTAGAGACGTGGATGGATCTAGAGACTGTCATACAGAGTGAAGTAAGTCAGAAAGAGAAAAACAAATATCGTATATTAACGCATATATGTGGAACCTGGAAAAATGGTACAGATGAACCGGTCTGCAGGACAGAAATTGAGACACAAATGTAGAGAACAAACGTATGGTCACCAAGGGGGGAAAGTGGTGTGGGGTGGGAGTGGTGGTGGGATGAATTGGGAGATTGGGATTGACATGTATACACTGATGTGTATAAAATTGATGACTAATAAGGACCTGCTGTATAAAAAAATAAATTAAATTCAAAAAAGATAAAAACCTTAAATTACATGCTTACACTGAATTCATCTCACAAATATAATGCTGAGCAAAAGAAACCAGACACAGAAAAAGTATTAACTAAATGATTCCATTTATTAAATTTCAAAGATACATAGAACTCACCTCTGGTGTTGTAATAAGTCAGGATATTGGTTACCCTTGATTAGAAGGGGGACATGAGGGCTTCTGGGGTAATGGTCCGTTTCTTTATCTAGTGCTGACTATACAAATGTGCTCACTTTGTGAACATTTATTGACGTATACATTTATAATTTGTGTACTTTTCTGTATTAGTATTATGTTTCAATAAAGTCTGTGTTAAAAAGATTAAAAAAAAAAAAAAAAAAAGAAGAGTGACTGAGATCCAAAGAATAAGTGAGTGAACCAAGTATAGGAGGGTTAGGCAGTAACAGCAACCAACAACAGAACAGCTAGAAGGGGATACAGCCGTAAGACATGATTTTTCCTTTTGAGGAGCTTGCAGCCTTCTGAGGAAAAACAAAAAAAAACAGGAAGAGAGAGAGAAAATATACCAAGCACCTGGAATGAGGTAACTACTAAAGTTAATGATTAACGGCTACCTCTTACTGAATGTGTCAAACATTGTACAAAGAACATTACAGACATTGTCTCATTTAATCCTCACACCCCTATGAGTCAGATATTATTATCCCCATTTTTCAAATGGGAAACTAAGAGTTCGAACTAGGATAAATAACTTACTCAAGGTCATAAAACTAGCAAACAATGAAGCTATGATTCAAACCCACACCTACCTCCAAAGCCAGTACTCTTAACCACCCAGAACCAGGGTAGATAGCATTGAAGATGATGGGAATTAATCTGATGATGGTACTTAATACATATTGAAAATGGAGCCAGGTAGATTTGCTGAAAGATGAAGAGCAGCATTTAAATTGAAGAGGTATTAGGTAATATCTACAGGACCAGACAACTAAATGGAAGAGATCCAGTGCATCAAATAGAAGTCCTCTTCCAGCCCCTGTTTTCCTTCTCCAAATGCCACCAATGGAGTTTCTTAATGAGCTTCCAGAGCCAATTTATGAACATAAAAGCACCCCAACACACTCTCTTTTTTTAACTTTTTATTTTGAAATAATTTTAGATTCACCAAATAGTTGCAAAAAGAGTACAGGGAGTTCCAATATGCTCTTCACCCAGTTTCTCCTAATGTTAACATCTTATATAATCATAGTACAATGATCAAAACCAATAAATTAAGGTTGATGCAATACTAATAACTAAATTTTGCCAGTTTTGAGCAATTAAGTTAAGCTCCCATAAACATTCTTGCACCTATCTATTGATGCCCCTGTGTGTCAGGGGTCTCTAACACCACTTTCTGGCTCAATGATTCACTGAAAGGACTCACAGGACTCAGAAAAGCTCTTACACTCAGTTATGGTTTAGTACAGCAAAAGGATACAGACTGATATAAGCAAAGAGGAAAAGGAGGATGAGCAAAGCCCAGGAGAAACCAGGTACCAGTTTCCAAGTGTCATCCCACAGTGGAGTTGCATGGACGTGTTTAATTCTCCCAGCAATGATGTGTGACAACACATGTGAAGCAAAGTCAACCAGGAAAGCTCACCCAAGTTCTGGTGTCCAGAGTTTTTACTGGGAGTCAGTCACATACTGTGCAGGGCCTGCATGACTGACCTTAGCTACTGAGATTCTAGTCCCCAGAGCCAAATAGGTGTTCTCCATAAATCACACTGTTTGCATAAACTACCTGATTCAACTGGTATTGTGTGGACCAAGGCTTCAGGCATACAAAAACACTCTTATTAAGCAGAATATTCCAAAGGCTCTGAGTTCATTTCCCAGGAGCTGGCAGTCCTGAAGATAAGACTTCCGTGGGAATATGCTGGGTTTGAGCAACCCACCCCAGCTGAGTTAATACTTTCCTACACAACCTGTGAATACATTTCTGGGTTATCTCATTCGTTTTAACAACACAGTATTCCATTGTATGGATGTTCCACCATTAATTTAGCCAATCACCCACTCATTAATCTTAAGTTGTTTCTAGCTTTTTGCTCTAGTCAACAATAAAAACAGGGACTTGGGACTTCCCTGGTGGCACAGTGGTTAAGAATCCACCTGCCAGTGCAGGGAACACGGGTTCAAGCCCTGGTCCAGGAAGATCCCACATGCCGCGAAGCAACTAAGCCCGTGCGCCACAACTACTGAGCCTGTGCTCTAGAGCCCACAAGCCACAACTACTGAGACCTCATGCCACAACTACTGAAGCCCGTGCGCCTAGAGCCCGTGCTCCCCAACAAGAGAAGCCACCGCAATGAGAAGCCTACGCACTGCAAGGAAGAGTAGCCCCCACTCGCCGCAACTAGAGAAAGCCCGCACACAGCAACAAACACCCAACGCAATCAAAAATAAATAATAAATTTATTTTTTTTAAAACCAATAAAAACAAAGTTTTATAAATTATAAAGAGCTACACAAAGGAACGATATAATTTTTCTAGAATTATTCTCACTAACTAATGAAATAAAATAAAGGTTTAGTCTAGTCTATGAGTTTCAGCCACCTGAATGAATATAGGGTATCTTTAAGGATAATCTGACTTCAAGTGTGAGTTAGCAAACACAAGGCACTTATGAAAAACAAAAAAAAATGTAAAAGACTTTTCTTACCTCATAGAATTCCCACAGTGTTTGCTTTCAGTAATTAATATGAAAGTAATCAAAGTAAACCAAAAATTATATGATTTCTGAAAAATCATACAGTAACATTACACAACAATAAAATGTAACTCTAGAGTTTTAATGGCTTAGTTACATATATCTAGAGTGTAGGGTTTCTATTTCACAATTAGAGAAACTTCATTAGGCTTTCACAGAAATGCAAGTCCTGAATTTTTACATTTATGACGAGAATAAATGTTAAAATTGGGTTCATACATATCTTTTCCCTCGATCTCACAAGTCATAAACATTCTATAACAATTTTGTAATTAACAAAACTTTAATTATTTTAAACGCATTGGCCTAGCTTCCTATTTATTTTAATTTTCAATATTTATTAGTATCTAAGATAAGTCATAATCCTATAAGTTAAACCCACTTTGCATGATGGGACAGCTAAAAGTAAAAGAAGAGAAATTCTGGCCCATATGAAATTTACCATTAAACTGAGAAAAAAAATATTTTTATGCTTTTGTCAAATAATAATAAAAAGTTTAACCTTGTAATATTTGCCTCAAAACAAAAACAAATAGTTTCCACTTGCCAAAGATTTTAAACCCTTATGTCCTTAAAATATGATAATAGGGAATATACATTTTAATTCATTTTTCTAAACAGCTTTAAATATTTTATGAGCATTAATATTTCAAAAGAAATCGCATTATGCAATAAATTAGAGCAATGCATTTTCTCAAAAAACATACAATCAATAACACAGACAGAAACAAGAGAAAATCAAGAAAACAGATGGCAACAAGAGAAAAACCTGTCAAAACCACATCTCAGTAAAATAATTTGGATTTTAACAACTTTCAATGAAAATAAGACTTTTCCTTCTTAGAATGTTTAAATAGTATATTCAAATTTTTCTTGATATACCAGTTTTCTAAATATTGGTAACTGGTACTAGTTCCCTTACAGCAGAAAACATTTGTACAATATCAAGAAATGAAGGTAAAAGAAGATAGAGGGGAAAGAGACAGGAAACTTCAGTGCTACTCATATACCAACAACTGAAGTTACCGTGTTGAAAATTCTCTGAAACAGTAAAAATTTAGATCTCGGCATTTTGTGCACTTTTCTGGTATTTGTACGGGCCTGTTCAGGATGCATTGGAAGCATTTTCAAAGAAGCACCACCATCATTCTGTAGATCTCAGAAAAAAAGAGAATCCTACTGTAGGAAAAAATCTCAGAACTGGCACCCAAAAGATCTTACATTCTACCCATTCATCTGCCCTCTCCTATGCTAAAAATAGGAGAACAAGTAAGGTCACCTCTCGGCCTCAGTGTCATCTATAAAATGAAGGAGCTAATCTAAATGATCTTTAGACCTTAAGGTCTAAAGGTCTTTTTTGGCAAGAAAATCTCATTATTTTAACCTGATACATAATTAACAATATGTATAATAACTGTTTTGTATGATATTTAGAAATCAATGATAACAAGCAACATAAATAACCATAACCACAATTTATTTTATACAGGTAATATTTAAATTCTTCTCTTATGTTATTTTCATTAATTATAAATGGTTTTAGAGCCTACTGTTTTTTCTAATACTAGCATGGACACACTTTAAAAAGACAAAGATCTTCTATAATGGAAAAGAATCTGAAAAAGAATATATACATATATGTATATGTATAACTGAATCACTTTGCTGTACACTTGAAACAAACAAAACATTGTCAATTAACTATACTTCAATTTAAAAAAAAAAAAAGACAAAGGTTTTTCATCCTACATCCCAATAGCAGAGTGTCCCTTAAACTTCCCCCACAAAATTCAGGAAAAAACTTCTACGAGACTAGTACAACTGTGTTTCTCAAACTGTAGTCGGTGAACATATTCAAAGTTTTGTAAATTGTCTCTGAGAATTTTTAAATTTTATATTTCCATTTCAATGATAGCCTCAAAATATTAGTATAGGCATTTTATAATTAAAAACTGCCAACAGATATTAATGTATATTTTCAATCAAGTGATGTCAAGTGGTACAACTTTAATTGTCAGAGACTAATAAGAAAAAAGTAATGGCAGAATTCAAACGTAAATGCATTCATGCCCAGGTAAGGGCCAAATGATGTTACCCTTCCCAAACAGAAGAAGGTTTTGTAGTAGTTCAAAGTTGAGTCATCACATGAACTACAGTAAATACACCTACACACACACACACACACACACACACACACACGCACACATATAATTCAAAAGAAGCTATAAGTTATTTATATTGCAAGTGATAATTTAATTTAGCAAATGATCATCTATAACATTAGAATAATTACTTTGAATAGTATTGTTTATTCAATACAACCCATTTTTATGGTTTCATAAGTATGATTTAATATGAAGAGTTATTAGCTAGTTTTATAGTTCTTTTTTTTTTTTTAAATAGATACAAATCTGTAGCTATTTATAGTGGACTTAGGGTTTTCAAGAACTGATCTTTAGATGTTGACATTTGAACATCTACTTTTTTTTTTTTTTTTCCAAAGTTTAGGGCTGCTCTGTTTATTTATTTATTTATTTATTTATGGCTGTGTTGGGTCTTCGTTTCTGTGCGAGGGCTTTCTCTAGTTGTGGCAAGTGGGGGCCACTCTTCATCGCGGTGCGCGGGCCTCTCACTATCGCGGCCTCTCCTGTTGCGGAGCACAGGCTCCAGACGCGCAGGCTCAGTAATTGTGGCTCACAGGCCCAGCCGCTCTGCGGCATGTGGTATCTTCCCAGACCAGGGCTCGAACCCGTGTCCCCTGCATTAGCAGGCAGATTCTCAACCACTGCACCACCAGGGAAGCCCCTATAATTCTATATATTTCTGTGATATTATAATAAATCTGAAGTCAGAAATGGGGGTTAAGAGCATATCACTTGCATTTAAAAGGGGCCAATGCCTTAAACTAGTTTGAGAAAACACTGCTTTATGAGCAGACTGCTCTCGTACCTTTCCTCCAAATTCCTTAATCTACTGGTAGTGCCAGCCCTGGGTCTACGGCTAGAGAGAAAAGAGAAGGGTCCAGATCAGGGGATGGCAAATTGGGGCCCATGGCCCTCTATCTGGTTTTGTAAACAAGGTTTTATTGAACTATAACCATACCCATTCGTTTACAAATTGTTTATGGCTACTTTTATGCTACCATGGCTGAGTTGAGTAGTTACCACAGAGACATTAGGGCCCACAAAGCCTAAAATATTACTATCTGGCTCTTCACAGAAGTTTACTAACCTTTGGCACAGTTAGTTAACAGGGCAAAATGAGTATGGGCTCACTGGCATCTGAAAGTCCTGGAGCAAACAAGTGGGAAACAAAGTATTACTGTTTCTAGAAGGAAATAAGACAATAAGATTCTCTGATTTATAAAAGGAAGGTGTTAAATATTAGATATAAGGGCTCCTTACAGCTTTTTTTATTTGTTAAGCTGTATATGAGCCTCTGTGCTAAGTATATTTAATTCAAAAGAACAACCAATTACTACTATAAGGGAAATACTTTTTTAAGTACTATCCTCTTTTCCAAGGATCTACTGAAAAATGGGCACTATCCCAGTTTTAAAGTTGGGCATTACTGGACTTCCCTGGTAGCACAGTGGTTAAGAACCCACCTGCCAATGCAGGGGACACGGGTTTCATCCCTGGTCCGGGAAGGTCCCACATGCCGCAGAGCAACTAAGCCTGTGTGCCACAACTACGGAGCTCGAGCGCCACAACTACTGAAGCCCACGTGCTTAGAGCCCGTGCTCCGCAACAAGAGAAGCCACCACAATGAGAAGCCCACGCACTGCAACAAAGAGTAGCCCCCGTTTGTCTCAACTAGAGAAAGCCCATGTGCAGCAACACAGACCCAACGCAGCCAAAAATAAAATAAATAAATAAATTTATTTTAAAAATAAATAAATAAAAATAAAGTTGGGCATTATTACTCTCACTTTACACATTAGGAAACTGAAAAACAGAAAAGTAATTAAGTTATAGTTATACAGGTAGTAAATGGAGGAGTCTGAATTCTAACCCAGATCTGTTTGGGTTGTTTCTGGTGTTTGGTGATTATGAATTACACTACTAAAAACATTTTCAGATTTTTGCATGATATATATCATTTATTAGGGTAAAAAAAATACCTAGGAGAAAGATTGCTCAGTCATATAGTTAAAGTAGATGTTTAACTTTACAAGAAACTGTCAAAATGTTTTCCAAGGTGGCAATACCATCTAGCATTTCCGTCAGCATGTAGGAGAATTCGAGCTGCTCTGTATCCATGTATCCTTGTCAGTACTTGGTATTGTCAGGGTTTTTGCTTTTGTTTTTTGAACCATTCTAATAGGTGTATAGTAGTATTTCATTGTGATTTTACTTTGCATTTTCCTAATGACTAATAATTTTGAGCACTTATTTGCCACCTGTATATCTTCTTTGCTGAAGTGTTTATCCAAATCTTTTGCCCATTTTTTTGCCCATTTTTAAAATTAGATTGTTACTGAGTTTTCATAGTCCTTTATATTTCTAGTTACCAGTCCTTTAACATATGAGTTGCACAAATATTATCTCCCAGTCTGTGGCTTGTTTTTTCATCTTCTTAAGTATCTTCAAAGAATAGAGATGTTAATTTTTTATGGTTCTTTTTTTTTTTTTAATAAATTTATTTATTTTTGGCTGCATTGGGCCTTCATTGCTGTGTGTGGGCTTTCTCTAGTGTGGCGAGCAGGGGCTACTCTTCATTGCGGTGCACGGACTTCTCATTGTGGTGGCTTCTCTTGTTACAGAGCACGGGCTCTAGGCGTGTGGGATTCAGTAGTTATGGCACGTGGGCTCAGTAGTTGTGGCTCGCGGGCTCTGGAGCACAGGCTCAGTTGTGGTGCACAGGCTTAGTTGCTCTGCAGCATGTGGGATCTTCCCGGACCAGGGCTCGAACCCGTGTCCCCTTCATCGGCAGGCGGATTCTTAACCACTGCGCCACCAGGGAAGTCCCTGGTGCATATTTTTAATGTCATTTAAAAAATCTTTGCCTGGCCCAAGGCCACAAATATTTTCTCCCATGTTTTTTTTCCAGAAGTTTTATAGTTTTAGGTTTTATTTTACAGTGTGTAAACCATTTTGAGTTGGGTTTCTATAATAGTGCAAGTCAAGATTTGTTTGTTTTTTACATATGGATATCCAATGGTTCTAGCACAATTTGTTGACAAACTATCCCTTTTCCATTGAATGACCTTAGCATCTTTGTTCAAAATTAACTGACTGTAAATCTATGGATTTATTTCTGCACTCTCTATTCTGTTCCATTGATCTGGTGTCAATCCTATCACCAATACAACACTGTCTTAATTATTGTGGCTTTCTAGTAGGTCTTAAAATCAGGGAGTGTGAGTCTTCTAACTATGCTTTCCTTTTTATAAATTGTTCTAACTGTTCTCTATCTTTTGCTTTTCTACATAAATTTCACAGTCAGATTGTTGATTTCTACCCAAAAGCCTACTGGGATTTTGATTGGGATTGTGTATTGAATTACATAGAGCAATTTGGAGAGGATTAACATCTTGACACTGGTGAGTATTCAGTCCATGAGCATGGTATGTTTTCATTTATTTAGGTCTACTTTGAGTTCTCTCATCAATGCTTTATAGTTTTCAGTATGAAAATCTGACATATATTTTGTTTCATTTATCACCAAGATTTCATGGTTTTGGTATTCTTATTAATGGTATAGGTTTTCAATTTCAGTTTCTAATTGTTCACCACTAGCATATAGAGAAACAATTAATTTCTATATATCGATTCTCATATCCTGTAATCTTGCTAAAATCACTTGTTAAATCTAGTAGCTTTTTGGGTAAAATCTTTGGGATTTTCTACCAAACATATCATATTGTCTATGAATAAAGATAGTCTTATTTCTTCTTTTCTAATCTAAATACAGGTATACTTAAATTCTTTTTCTTGCCATATCACACTGGCTAGAGTCTACAATACACTGTTGATTAGAAATGGCAAGAATAGGCCATCTCTGCCTTATTCCCAATCTTAGGAAGAAAGAATTCAATATTTCACCATTAAGTATGATGTTAGCTGTAGTTTTTTAGTAGATGCCCTTTATCAGGTTGAGAAAGTTCCCTTCTACTCCTGGTTTGCTCAGAGTTTTCATCATGAATAGCTAATGAATTTTGTCAATTGTTTTTCCTTCCTACATCTACTGAGATGATCCTTTTTTTTTAATGTGTTGCTGTAGTAAATTTTATATCTTAATGTTGCATTCAAAATCAATGAAGCATTCCTGAAATAAGCTGTACTTGGTCATGATGTAGTTATCTTTTTTATTTATTGCTGAATTTAATTTGTTAATATATTTTAAGGATTTGTGTATTTATGTTCATGAGGAACACCACTCTGTAGTTTTCTTATAAATTTTCTGGAAGGTTTGTATAGAATTGACATTATTTCTCCCTTAAATGTTTGATAGATTTTACCAGTAAAGACTTTGGACCTAGCATTTTCTTTGTGAGATTTTTAATTACAGATTCAACTTCTTTAACAGATATAGAACTATCCAGGTTATCTCTTTCTTCCTCAGTAAGCTTTGATATTTTGTGTCTTTCAAAGAATCTGTCCATTTCATCTAAGTTATCAAACTTACTGAAATGAAGTTGCTCATAACATTCCCTTATTAGTCATTTAATATTTGTAGGACCTTCAGTGATATCCCCTCTTTCATTCTTGATACTGCTAATTTGTTTTTCTCTTGGTCAGTCTGGGGACAGTTTTATCAATTTTATTAATCTTTGCAAAGAACTAGCTTTCTATTTCATTGATTCTTTTCTCTATTGTTTCCTATTTTTAATTTCATGGATTCATGCTTTTATCTTTATTATTTCCTTCCTTCTGCTTATTTTGGGTTTAATTTGTTCTTCTTGTACTTTTTACAAGCTTAGATCACTGATTTGAAAACTTTTCTTTTCCAGTATAAGCATTTAATTAAATAAACTTCCCTCTAAGCACTGATTTAGCTGCAATCCACAAATTTTGATATGTTGTATTTTCATTTTTATTTACTTCAAAATATTTTCTAAGTTCTCTTGTGATTTATTCTCTGACTCATGGGTTATTTAGAAGTGTTTTTGTTTAATTTCCAAATATCTGTGGATTTTCCAGACATGTTTCTGTTATCAATTTCTAGTTTAATTCTCTTGGGGTCAAAAAACACACTTTGTATGATTTCTATCTTTTAAATATGTTGAGATTTATTGTATGTCCCCAAATATGGTCTATACTGGTGAATATCTCATGTGTACCAGAAAGGAATACGTATTCTGCAGGCATTTGAATGGAATGTTTTGTAAATACCGATTAGATGAAGTTGACTGATTATGTTATCCAAGTCTTCTGACTTTCTGCCCATTAATTCTATCAATTACTGAGAAAGGATGTTGAAATCTCCACACACGCAGGCATACTTGCATACAAACACACATATAATCGTCTTCCATATCCATGGGTTCCATATCTGTGGATTCAACCAACCATGGATCAAAAATTCTCACTTGGAGAATTTTTTTTTCTAATCTATGATACATTTTACTTTTTTATTTTTTATTAATTTTTATTGGAGTATAGTTGCTTTACAATGCTGTGTTTACTTGGAGAATTTTTGATGCAAAACCCTGGACACAAAACCCACGGATAAGGAGGACCACCATTTTATATAAGGGACTTGAACATCTGCAGATTTTGGTATCTGCAGGGGTCCTGGAAGCAAGCCTCTGCAGATACTGAGGGACAACTGTACATACCATACACAAACATATACACAATGTGACAATCAAAATTAAATACAAATTATATTTTAAGCTTTTTTCCCACCTTTTAAAAGCACTGAAAGTTCACTGTAGAGAAATATTTAAATTCAATGAAGTACTCAACCCACAGCCAAGTTGGTTTTACTCTTTACTCTCATTTGAATGAAGATAACTAGAGTGTATCAAAATGCCAGGCATCCTGGCCCTATCCACCATCTCAGATCCACAGCCAAAGAACAGGCTGGAATGCTTGGCTTTCTACCCAATCTTCAGAGGCCATCAGACATTCGCTTACCACAGTTTTACTAAACTGAGATAAATCTCTTCTAATTCCTGGCTCTGTGACACTATCTAGATCTCTAAAGCCTTTTCCAAGTTTAAGAATCTTAAGAATTCTTTTTCTTCCTATAAGACACCAGTGTGAACTGAGTCCAGCTCCCATATAATAAGATTCTGCCATCTAAAGTTACATTTTATTACTATTATAAATAGCAAACAATATTAAAGATAGGATCAAAGTAGAGATAAAAGCAAATAATAAAATTTAAGTTCAGTATAAACATACATAAGATTAAATCAAGTCTAAGAAGAAAAGCAGTATCTAAATTCATACATTCAAAAACATTTACTGAGTGCCTACTATGCGTTAGGCACTATTCCTGGTACTGAGAATAAAGCCATGAACAAAGTAGACAGAATCCTTTTAACCGTACTATGGGGTGGTGGGGACACACAAACAATAAACATAAATATATAATGCTAGAGGGTGAAAACTATGATGGAGGAACATAAAGCATAATAAGAGACATGGAGAGGCAGGGAGTGTGGTTAATACTTATATGGTCAGGGAAGCCCTCACATAACAGGAGACAATATGGATAATGGATATAGAGGAGGGATATTCCAGGCTGAGGAACAGCAAACACTTCTTGGGGCAGGAATGTTTGTTGGCACGTTTAAGTACCAGGAAGCGTAAGGTTTGCTAATTTGAAAGGTATAATGAACCAGAAAACAACACACCTTTTAAGGCATTTACTTCCATATGAAGCCACCTATTCAAAGTATAGCATAAAAGCTTAAAAGTTTATGATTTTCCATTTAAGTGAGGTAATTAGGCTAGGAAAATTCTGAGATTTCCTAAAGGAAGTATTTTTCAAAAGCCTTCTAAAACCAATACTGATTTGTCAGAAAAACCAATACCATACTGTGTTACATGAGTACACGTTATATTCTGCATTTACCTCTGAACAGAAAAACAAAGGCAAAGACAGAAGGATATGCGGATACTAAGTACCTATTCTTTCAAAGGGTTCTATTAAAAACAAAGAAAAGCAGAGCCCCTTTCTCACTCAGGAAAATAAATAATCACCTCAGAAAAAACTGAAACACATTAGCCTACAATTACAATTTAAAAGCAAACAGGGACTTCCCTGGTGGCGCAGTGGATAAGACTCTGCGCTCCCAATGCAGGAGGCCCAGGTTCCATCCCTGGTCAGGGAACTAGATCCCACATGCGTGCCGCAACTAAGAGTTCGCATGCCGCAACTAAGAGTTCGCATGCCGCAACTAAGGAGTCCTCCTGCCACAACTAAGACCCGGCGCAAACAAATAAATATTTTAAATAAATAAAAACAAACAAATATAACTTTTAAAAAGCGAATTTTCATATTTTACACAAGATTAAGTCAGACAACAATATGAATAAAATAAACATATATACTTAACTTTTCCACTCAATCAAGTAACTCTATAAAATATTTTTAAATTCCCTTATTCTCCTTGACCAGGGAAAATATGGATTTGAATTTGTCCTTTTAAGCAACCATAATAAAATTTAAAAGATAAGCATCATCCAAGATAAGCTTTACAGCACTCTATTCACCGGGAATTATACCATATAATCCAAAATATGAATTTAAAAGCCATTAAAACATGTAGAACTTTTTGAATGCCCTATTTTCTCCCTCGACTTCTTGCTTAGGTTTATAAATCTCAAAGGCTATGTGGTAGTTTCCACTAACAGTACATATTCTCTATGTTACAAAGATCCAAGGTTTTAATTTTCCAAACAAATCTAAAAATTATAAAATCATCACTAAATTTCATCTCAGTTTAAGGAATTTTCCTATCTTCTGTTGACATGATGCATGGCTAAAATTGAAAAGCCTGACAATGCTAAATGTTGGTGAGACTTCAGAGCAAGTTGCACTCTTCCACACACTGCTATGGGAATATAACTTAGTACTCATGTATGCCTTGTAGCTTACCCACCACAAACCCTTGCAATACACCTCATCTTCAGATTTCCTGATCACAATTCCCACTACTGAAAGTCATGCCAAGAGTAATTTTTCAAGTTTTCCTTACTTACGCTTTCATTACTATCACTCCAAACACCCTAAAAAATCAACCTCTGGCTTTTGAAGCAAACCAAATCCTATGGTGTACAAAACAGCACTGAACACAACATCTAAACCTTAAATACTTATAAAACTGACAACTTCCACCATAAAAAAAAAAAAAAGCTGTATAGAAATAGACACAGACAATTTCATGGAGTTTTAATACTTATTACTTATCTCAGTGTGATAAAAGTAATACAAAAACATGCACAAAGACTAAACAATGAGAGAGAAGAAAAGTACTGACTATAGGAACTTTGGAAAACAATATTTAAATCTTCTTAGGCTCAAATTGTGAAAAGGACGAAATAATCTCAAGAGATGAACAAATTTTAGAAGATGGTGGTATTTGCTATAGCAATTAGACTGTGCTACCATTAAAAAGTCATGTTTTAATTTCCTTTTAATTATATTATTTTATAAGTTAGTGAAAATACAAAAGAAAGGAAAAAAAGAAAGAAAGAGGAAAAAAAGAGAAAAAGAAAAACTTACTGGGATTGAAAATTCCTCAGCCAAATACTTCAAAGAGGCTGCTTCTCTTGCCAAGAACTTGTTCCTTTCTCTCATGTTGCCCTGAAGTTGTGTATCAAACTCCTTTCTTACCACAGAAGCAACAGAGTCGATAATCACAAGTTTAACTCCTTTTGAAATAATTTCTTCTTCCAAGGATTCAATCCTGTAAAAGCAGAATTTATAAAACAGTGGATAAATTTAAGGTATAATTTAAAAAAATAAACATGGAAGCGTTAACTACCTTTAAAACAACAAATTATTCTTCCCTAAGTTACAGTAATTATTGCAGATAGATAGTCAATAAACATACATTATTTTCAGCTCTTCTATATATATTGCACTCTTTTGGAAATAGGCCAAAATGTTTTCATTTAGCTTCACTCCTTGGTTTCCTTTTTTTTTTTTTAATCAAACATTTACCTAATCTACCTCAAATGTGAAACGTGTCGATATTTATTTCTCTTCTGACAATTTGTATCAGCTCAAATGTAGATTTTACTGCTTATCCACTTTTCTTTTAAATTTATTTATTTATTTATTTATTTATTTATTTATTTATTTAGGCTGTGTTGGGTCTTTGTTTCTGTGCGAGGGCTTTCTCTAGTTGCAGCGAGCGGGGGCCACTCTTTATCGCGGTGCGTGGGCCTCTCACTGTCGCGGCCTCTCTTGTTGCGAGCACAGGCTCCAGACGCGCAGGCTCAGTAGCTGTGGCTCACGGGCCCAGTTGCTCGGCGGCATGTGGGATCTTCCCCAACCAGGGCTCGAACCCGTGTCCCCTGCATTGGCAGGCAGATTCTCAACCACTGCGCCACCAGGGTAGCCCCCTTGGTTTTCTTATGATACTGCTAAAGCTCCAGTTTAGAGCAAAACTGCTTGCTGTAGCCAGGCTCCAAAATGCTCCCCATTTACTCCCACCTCCTGGTATTCACATCCTTGTGGAGTCCCCTCCCACACTGTACCAGGGTTGTCCTGTGGACCAATAGCATATGACAAAATGACAGTACACCGTTTCTGAGAGTAGGTTGTAAAAGACTACAGCATCCATCTTGGGCTCTTTCTTACTTGCCCACTCTCTCTCAGAGCACTGGCTCTGGTGGAGGCAAGATACCATTGTGGACCAAAAATGTCGCCTGCCACATCAGTAAATAAAGGATGTTGAGGCCATCAAGCCATCAGCCACTGCAGCTGCCCTGACTGTGCACCCTGAGGGAATTCAGGATAGAGAAAAGCAAGATACTGGCCCTAGACAGTTAAGGTGCATATCAAAGGAATGATTTCAATGAGCCCAGACTCTTTCATCTTCCCATACATAGAAAAGTGCTAAATTCATTAACTCAAGATGTTTGTTTTTTCTTTAATTAACAGTAATTTTCTGATGTTCCAATTACCTTGTTTTTGTTGCAAAACCTCCTATATCCTGGCTTCTCCCTTACCTCTTTGGAGCAGTCCCTCAGAGCTATCTGAGAGGCTGCCTCCTGGGCTTAAGTCCTCAGTATGTCTGCTGAATAAAACATAATTCTCAACTTTTAGGTTGTGTGCTTTTTTTTTCAGTCAACAACATGCTGTAAGCAGCCCTATGGAGAGACCCACATAGTGAGAACTAGAGGCCTCCCCAGGAAGAAAGGGAGGCCTTCCAGCAACTACATGAATGATTCTGGAATTCTCTAAGATTCTCCAGCCTCAAGCGACCCTTGAGATGACTACAACCCTGGCCAACAGCTTAACTGCAAGCTCTTGAGCAACCCTGAGCCAGAAATACTCAGCTAAGCCATTCCCAGATACCTAACCCTCAAAAACTATGTGAGATAACAGATGTTTACTGTTTTAAGCTGCTAAACTTTGGGGTAATTTGTTAATGGAACAGTAGATAATATATCACTTAATTAGTTAAATCTAAAACATTTTATTCATTTAAAATATTTTTCATTTTTAAAGAAATACTTCAACCAATAGTAGTAAATAAAGAACACTGAAATAATCATTTCTCATAATCCTAATATGTAGGGACTTTTTTTTACTCAGAAGCTGAAAACATGAAAAACAAAAAATAAACCTTCAAAGTATTACTAAAATACCAAAATCTAAGACAGCATACCTTTGTAGAACTTCATCACAGCTGAGTTCCCGATAAAGATGAACTTTACTGCTTGTCAAAAGTAATTTTTCTTCAGTGTTAAAATATCTGGGAAAACGAGATTCTGCTATCTCAACCAGTCTGTGGAGGAAAAAATAGCACAAGCAAAAACAGTCAATATTTTTTTGCCATTTGCAGCAACATGAATGGAGGGCATTATGCTAAGTGAAATGAGTCAGACAGAGAAAGATGAATACTGTATGTTATCACCTATATGTGGAATCTAAAAAAATACAACAAACTAGTGAATATAACAAAAAAGAGGCAGACTCATAGATACAGAGAACAAACTAATGGTTACCAGTGGGGAGGGGAGGGGAGGGGCAATATAGGGTTGGGGGTGTGGGAGGTTCAAACTACTGGGTTTAAGATAGGCTCGAGGGTATATTGTACAACATGGGGAATGTAGCCAATATTTTGTAATAACTAAATGGAAAGTAACCTTTAAAAATTGTACCAAAAAATTAAAATACATAAATAAATAAATAGTCAATATTTAAGGCCACATAAATTTTACTTAGGAAACTCATAAGCCGTAAGTAACACTGGAAAAAAAGCCTTATCAATAGAGCAGGTATCAAAAAAAAAAAGAGCAGGTGTAAGCAAAATGGCTTCATATACAATTATGGAATGTAAGCCCTCGTTTGTAAGCACTAAAAGAGATTACCAGTCAGAGCACAAGCCTAGTAAGGGCTTTTAATCTCATCTAATGCTGAGCAAGCAATATCTCTGAGGTTTAACATAAAAATATATGGTTTTTTACAAATGAAAATTTGACTAGCACCATATGTTTAGTAAATAAGGAAAATGCTTTCATTTTCAGAAATGAAATACATTTGAATATAGAATATTATCATTCTAATAATCAGATATCAGTAAATCTCCATGTCTCAGACCAGAAAAATATGTTTTCTCAATTAAAACTTAAATACATACAAAATAAGTGCTATCCAATAGTTCCTTGGTAAACAGGAAACTATTTTCTAAACAAATGGATGTGTCCAATATTTCCTTAGTAAACAAAAAATTATTTTCTGAACACTGAATTCCGACCTCAAAGCTAGATCTAATGCATGGGGTAGGCCGAGCATTAGAGAGTGACAAGTTGAAACAGATGCAACTATAATCGTTACTAATACAGGACATGGCATGGTACTAGAAATTTCAAATATTTCTGGCTAAAAATACAAAAATGTAAATCTTTGAGTGTAATTGTCTCCTATTTAAAATGATACTTTATCAGCCCCATACTTAACCATCCAAGGGTGACTGGGAGGAAGGACAATAAATACTAAATACTATATACTATAGTATATACAGTATATATATACTATATACATAAAAATACTATATTTTATGTTCCATTTAACAACACAAAAGTATAACAGAAGAGTGTTTTCATTTCTAAATAGTTAATGAGCTCCAAGAAGAGGCTGAGAATGTTAAAGAGAAGAAAATAAGTTCCTCACATATGCCATACTCAGAAATGAAAGAGAAACTCTAAAACAGGAAAGAAAAAAAATAAAACTAGTTAATAACATTCTTCAAAAAGTATATTTTGAACAATTTGAAAAGAAAAGGCATCATTGGTTCGAACAGGAAGAGGAAAAATTACTTTAGGAGTAAGGAATAGTACCGAAAGTTGTGTAAAAAGTTGAGTACAGAATGGATCAAATGACCATTCAGGAAAAGTACTTGAGAGAGGGAGGCATAGGGACTGGAAAAGAAGGAGGATATGAGGTAAGTGATGAAAGCAAGAAGAAATGAGATGACACTGGCAAAGCAGAATGGGCAAATTTTGAGAGTCTGGGGAAAATGTGTAAATTTCTTGATTAGGGCAACTATTTGCTGAGTTTAGTGCTAGTCAGAGAAGTCAGATAAAAAGCTCTGACACTTGGAACCTGCTGATTTTTGATAGGATAGGGATGGTGACACCTGCCAGAAACATGGAAGTTTTTCAAAATTTGGATACCCAGTCGCATTAGGAACCAGATTCAGAGTACCTAAGTCATTGGCAACAACAACTGAACAGCTGACAGACGATAATAATTTTCTGAATCTAACACTAGGCTGGAGTTCAACCAGCGGCTTGATGGTCAAAGGCTCTGGAAACTATTTCTGCTCTCTCATTCCATTAAAGGCACCTCAGAAGGAGGGTGGTCAATGTGTGGACCTGAACTAACCTTATCCACAGTTACCATGCTGAATACCTGTATCAAATGGATATTTACATACGAATATGCTGTCATTTTCTATAAGTTTCTCCAAATGTTTTTTATTTTAGAAAAAGTATCTAAAAATATATAAATCAAAAACCAAATACAAATGTAGTATTCTATATGCCTCACATTAATCGTAGAATTTCTTATGACAATCTTCACCACAAAGATCTTTTTTGGTTACAGCAAGCGAAAGAAAAGATCTTATGTTTTCCTTCCAGACATTAATTACATAAAATTTGAAAGCAGTGCCATCTAGTGGACATCTTTTTTATTAAAAGTACTCTTTTCAAAAGATGCATTTAAGATTCATTCATTCAATATTTGAGGACCTACTATATGCGAGGCACCATTCTAGGACCTAAGGATACAGCTATGAATAACAACAACAAAACTAAACCAAAAAATCCTTCCCTCATGGAACTTACATGCTACTGACAAAGACAAATAAATATATATTAACATGTCGGATAATATGTGCTTTAAAGAAAAGTGAATCAGGTTAAGGGAACAGATTGTGACAGACAGAAGTAAGAGCTATTTCATGGAGGGTAGTCTGGGAAAGCCTCTTTAATACGGTGACATGTGAGCAAAGGTTTAAGGGAGATGAGAAAGTGAACCATGTGGCTATCCAGTGAAAGCACACAGGAAGAGAGAATTACAGCAAGTGCAAAAGTCCAGATGTGGGAAGATGCCTGGGGTATTGGAGGAATAACAAGGAGGCTTGTAGTAGCTGGAACACAGGAACCAAGAGGCGGAATAAAAGGAAATAAGGTGAGAGAGCTAGCCAGGGGCCAAGACCACATAAGATTTCTATGTTTGTGAGTTTTGGGGGTTTTTTTTTTAGTTTTCATTTAGTAAAATGCGAAACCTAGGATCAGGACTGACATGATCCAACTTCTTTTCTTTTCTTAAAGAATCACTCTAGCTACCAAATGTAGAAGAGGCTACGGAGGGGCAAGGGTGACAGCAAGATCAGCTAGTGCTGATAGAGATGATGACTTGACCTAGAGAACAGCTCAGGTGATTAGAAGTAACTGCACTCTAGATACAGTTCCATAGAGGATCAAAGGGATTTCTTGACTAATCGGATGAGCAGCTGGAGAAATGGAATTACCATTCACTAAAGTGGAGAAGACTGGATTCAGATCAAGGTTTTTGTTATAAGTTCCTCCTGTTACTTCACAGCTCTTTTATAAAAGGAAAGAAAAGCTTTACATTAGCGACCACGTGCCAACTTGAAACCAAACACATGCTTAATGTAAAAAAAAAAAAAAGTTTTCCAAAATTCTAGTTGAAATCTAGCATCATAAATGTGCTGAAATATAAGTTTATGGTTTCTCAAAGCTTCATGTAATACTTTCCTGTTCATTAATTCAATATGTACTTGCTCAGTACTGTGGTATTACAAAGTATAACAACGTGAATCTATTAGTTCCTTACAGATTTCAGAATATTCCAATGTTTTGTTTTAGTGATAATAAGTACTTTTGACTAATTTTCATTTTCTATCATAAAAACTCTTCAGGATCTCCCTCGCCACTAATTCACCTCGATTCACAAATGATAGGACAGCTGGAACTGAACTAAGAAAAACCTACTCAGACTCATGAAACCATCTCAAAAAATGGTAAAAGGGAATTTATCTCCCCTGTTGTTTGCCCCCTGGGTTAAAGATCTGGATTTGTACCAACTAGCAAGTAGGTAAATGGTCCTAAGACCACACTGGTATTGCCTTCAGAATCAGCCAAAGTCATGCTGGGCACTACCACTACATGCCTCTCCCTGATACACTGGTTCAGAAAGAGTGATACTCTAGGTAGTTTGGTAGGAATTAAAGGGCCCTGGCTATAGGGTACTTGGCACCCTCAGAAATGACATTAATACCAAGTACAAAACTTCCTTCAGATCTAAGCTTGGCCATTGCTTCCACATGGTACCAACACAACATATAGCTCTCCTTTGTATACTTAGTTATAATAGTTGTAATTTTACAGTTTTGTGGTTACTTGATTTTCTTCCTCCCCTGTTGGACTACATCTTTCTTCCTAGTTTTCAAAGCTCTTCTGATTTCATGACATCTCAGGAATGTCTACTTCTGCCTCTTACAATTCCAATTCTATGTCCCACCTCCCCAAGTCTCCAACTTCCAGGGTCCTGGGTCCCATCTCCTGCTTCCCCAGATCCCTCCGTCCTCCGCACACACATATCCACTTGCAGTTCTAAGATTGCTTTATTTTCCTTTATCCATTTTATTTCTCCCAAAGTTTTATTTCAAAAATTTCTATTACTACTACCATCCATATTACCTCCTTTTTTATTCTTAACCTCCAGTTCCATTTTTTTCTAATTATCCCCAATAGGGATAATATAGTATTCATTCAATTCATGTATACTGGAATTTTCATGGCTGCCAAAATTTCCATAGACAGGTCACTAACCTATTTATCCATAGTCTCAAGGTATGTACAGCATATAGCATCTAAGACTATATGAGACCTGAAGCATAAGTCCAATAGGTAAAACAAATAAAAACAGACTTTTCCTGAATCAATCAGAAGAAGGAGATCCACAATTCTGCCTGTTTAGCATTCCCCTCTCCCCAAGGCAGTCCCTGAGTACCTGAGGGTTTAGCACCAGATTATATTATTATCTAATTATTAAGCAGTACAGAAATACAATTGCAGCCTGTGATGAACAAGCATGATTAACATACTTCTCAAAAATATGTAAAAATGAGCTAGCTAGTGTATTGCTTTAAAAAAATATATAACTAACCATTCCAAAGTACTTTTAAGTATACCACCCTCACGGTTTTCTTTTTTCTTTTTTTTCTTTCTTTCTTTCTTTATTTTTGGGCTGTGTTGGGTCTTCGTTGCTGCGTGCAGGCTTTCTCTAGTTGCGGCAAGCGGGAGCTACTCTTCGTTGTGGTGCACGGGCTTCTCATTGCAGTCGCTTCTCTTGTAGTGGAGCACGGGCTCTAGGCGTGTGGGCTTCAGTAGTTGTGGCGCACGGGCTCAGTAGCTGTGGCTCATGGGCTCTAGAGTTCAGGCTCAGTAGTTGTGGCACACGGGCTTAGTTGCTCCGCGGCATGTGGAATCTTCCCGGACCAGGACTCAAACCCGTGTCTCCTGCATTGGCAGGCGGACTCTTAACCACTGCGTCAGCAAGGAAGTCCTTTCTTTTTTT
Organism: Balaenoptera physalus; assembly: GCF_965194825.1. Taxonomy (NCBI): domain Eukaryota; kingdom Metazoa; phylum Chordata; class Mammalia; order Artiodactyla; family Balaenopteridae; genus Balaenoptera; species Balaenoptera physalus. Next base: position 34,327,291 of record NC_138883.1, read on the forward strand.
TAATACATTTTAAACTTCACTTATTTTTATTTATTCTTCCTCTGTTTTTTTCCTCCTTCTTGATAAAAAGATATCTAGCAACTTATTGACAGAAATTATTTTCCACTTTTTTCACTTACCCTAAATTCTCTATATGTTAATCCTTTAATCTTCCTTCATGTTAATCCTTCAATTCACTTTCACATTTGTGTTTTTCTTTTTTAACTGATTTTTTAAAATTCATTTATTTTTTAAATTTATTTTTGGCCGCGTTGGGTCTTCATTGCAGTGCGCGGGCTTCTCACTGCGGTGGCTTCTCTTGTTGTGGAGCACGGGCTCTCGGAATGTGGGCTTCGGTGGTTGCAGCACGTGGGTTCAGTAGTTGTGGAACGCGGGCTTAGTTGCTCCGCAACCCGTGGGATCTTCCCAGACCAAGGCTCGAACCCATGTCCCCTGCATTGGCAGGCGGATTCTTAACCACTGTGCCACCAGGGAAGCCCTCATTTGTGCTTTTCGGAGAGCTTGTTTGAAGGACAAAATGGAGACAATTATCCATACAGAGACATACAGAAAGCTAAAGCATATTCCTTTTTGGGTCTTATATTTTCCTGCTTTATCTTTTATCTAAGTCCAAAAACCATCCCAGTTGTGGCAGACACTATTAATTACCTACCAATATCCATTCCCACTTCTTCCTTACTATGGGAACCCCAATTTTACTCAGGCAGTTATGTTAACCAGCCCCATCACACTTGTTACAAATATGTTTTACCCTCACTTTTCCATCCTCCCTTGCATGTAGGGGTGACCAAGTGAGAAATCTGCAGAAGGATTCCAGAGCGTGAAAAGAAAATCAGCAGAGGGGAGGAGGGGGCTACTCTGAAAAGTATATTTTCCTGATAAAAGATATAATTGGCTCTTTCTCTTCTCACTGACTCGAGCACAGAATGGATATTATGCTTAAAAAGTACCAGCCCTAGGTCTCTGTCATCACTGAGAGACAGAACCAGTGCCAGCAACCACCTACTCAGGTCTTCCTGTTATGGGGAAAAATATAAACCTCTTGTTTTTTAAGCCGCTGTTCTTTGTGTATCCAGTTGCTTGCAGGAGAAAGCTTTCCTAACTGATTGACCAACCTTCCCCAGTAACTCCAAATAGGGATCAAACAATACTGTAACAGCACAAATGAAATGTGGCCAAGCATCACAGAGCCAGCTCCATGCTCTGAGCTGCCATGACAAACTCCAGAAGGCACTATAAGAACACCAAGTCTGGCATCTATACAAAAGAGCATAGGGACCTTTGATTCCACCTGACCCTAGCACCAGATGATCACACTTTTCAAGCATTGTGGAGAATAGACTAGAAAAATAAAAACAATATACATCTCAACCCTTGTCTTCAAATGACCTTCATAAGAGTTCCTTGTGAATTATGCAACATAATTCCAACAAAAGGGACAAAAATTTTACCACTCCATTTTCCAGCCTGCCTCTAATGCAAGTACTAAGTAATATGTACATAGGCAGGAAAAGATAATGAAGGAAAATAATTAATACAGAGAATGCAAAAAGTAGCCAATTAGACTAAATGCGAAGACAAAGAAAAACAAACAAAAGTCTCCACAAATTAATACGGAAAATGTAGACTAGTCACCTGCTACTGGATTTCACCTAATTCACTGATAGGTTTTTAACCTACTCTGAACTGTAATACTGATAACAATGAAATAAACAGTTTAAGAAGACATTGTAAACTCAGCTTTGAAAGTGGCGCAAAAAAAGCAAGAATCCAATTACAGTGAACTAAACTGCTGTTATCAGAATAACCTTAATCCTTCAATTCTTTAAGCAAATGCCCCAGGACCTTTGTAAGAGCTATTTATACATTAGCTATTTATTACCTAATTGGCTATTTAATACCTTCTTGGCTTATGAGTTGAAAGCTAGTCATTGGCATTTTAAAGAGTACCTTTCACCTGGACAACCTGAGTGAGCCAATGTCTTTACCAGATTTAGCATCAAATATATTTGTATCAGCTTTAATATCAAATATGTTTCAACATTCAGATTTCCAGTGGTGTCACATGTTTATGCTTCTGTTTTTGTTTTTTTTTACCATTTATTTGTTAAAGATCCAAATAAGTTTATCACATTACAATTGATTACTATGTCTTTTTCCCAGCTTTACTGAGATATAATTGACATATAACATTGTTTAAGTTTAAGGTGTACAATGTGATGTGAGCAATACATCTTTTTTTTAAGCTCAATTTTTTTTTTTATTGAAGTATAATTGCTTTACAATGTTGTGTTAGTTTCTGCTGCACAATGAAGTGAATCAGCTATATGTATACATATATCCCCTCTCTCGGACCTCCCTCCCACCCATCCCACCCATCTAGGTCATCACAGAGCACCAAGCTGAGCTCCCTGTGCTATACAGCAGGTTCCAACTAGCTATCTAGTTTACACATGGTAGTGTATATGTCTGTCCTAATCTCCCAATTCATCCCACCCTCCCCTTCCCCCGTGTCCACATGTCCATTCTCTATGTCTGCGTCTCTATTCCTGCCCTGCAAAGAGGTTCATCTGTACCATTTTTCTAAATTCCACATATATGCGTTAATAAACGATATTTGTTTTTCTCTTTCTGACTTACTTCACTCTGTATGACAGACTCTCTAGGTCCATCCACATCTCTACAAATGACCCAATTTCATTCCTCTTTATGGCTGAGTAATACTGTTGGTGGGAATGTAAATTGATACAGCCACTATAGAGAACAGTATGGAGGTTCCTTAAAAAACTGAAAATAGAACTACCATACGACCCAGCACTCCCACTACTGGGCATATATCCTGAGAAAACTATAATTCAAAAAGATACATGCACCCCAATGTTCTTTGCAGCATTATTTACAATAGCCAGGACATGGAAGCAACCTAAATGTCCTCGATACATCTTTTTTTTTTTTTTTTTTTTTTTTTTTTTTTTTTTTTTTTTTTTTTTTTTTTTTTTTAATGTCTGAAACATTTATATTAACATATTTCCATACAAATAACCCAATGAAAGTTTAGTATTAGTTGTTTTGTTTGTTTTTTTTATACTGCAGGTTCTTATTAGGCATCAATTTTATACATATCAGTGTATACATGTCAATCCCAATCGCCCAATTCAGCACACCACCATCCCCACCTCACCGCAGTTTTCCCCCCTTGGTGTCCATATGTCCGTTCTCTACATCTGTGTCTCAACTTCTGCCCTGCAAACTGGCTCATCTGTACCATTTTTCTAGGTTCCACATACATGCATTAATATACGATATTTGTTTTTCTCTTTCTGACTTACTCCACTCCGTATGACAGTCTCCAGATCCATCCACGTCTCAACAAATGACTCAATTTCATTCCTTTTTATGGCTGAGTAATATACATCTTTTAAGTCTCTTTTAATCCAAAGGTTTATCCTCCAACTCTTTTTTTTTAATCCTACAAATTGTTGTTTGTTGTTTTCCACAGTTTGGATTTTCTGATTACATCCCTCGGGTGTAGTTTCACGTGTTGCTCTCTTCTCTGTATATGTTGTAAACTGGTCGTTGGATCTGAAATCTTGATCACTTTCTGGTTTGATTATTCTTCCATCAGCAAGTACCACAATGACTGGTTGCCTTTTTGTGATGCTAGCACACTTTTCTGTTTATGAACTGTTTTTATTCACGACACTTCTGACACCAAATGTGTGGGTTTTCTATACTAAGCAATTTTCCAGTTCCCTATGGACACCAACTGGGTGTCCTACAAGTCAATTCAATTCTAACACTAACTACTAGGAGTTAACTCAGACACCGCAGGTTAAAGTCTCAGACTCACAAGACTGCCCCCACTTCAGACATCAATCACAAGTCCCAGGCCTCTGGTACTTCAGACCAACCAGCTATAATTCGGGAGTACCATCCCCCCCAGCACCTCAATGTGTTCACCAACCCAGAAGCTCTCCAAACCCTATCAGTTAGAGGGATTTGTGGAGATTCCATTACATGGGCATGATTAATTAAATGGGAATGCTGATTGATCCATTTCTAGTCCCTCTTCCCTCCTCAGAGGTTGGGGAGGTAGAGCTGAAAGTTCAACCCTATAATTACATGACCAGTTCCTTTGGCTACCAGCCCCCTTCAGATGCAATCTAGGGACCCACCAAGAGTCATCTCGTTAGCATAAACTCAGGTATGGTTGGAAAGGGGCTAATTACAAATAACAAATTATGCTCCTCTCAGCTCTATCACTCAGGAAATTCCAAAGGTTTTAGAAGTTTGTTTGTCAGTAACCAGGATGACAACAAAATATGTATTTATTATATCACAATATTCAGTTCTTAGATCACTAGATTATTAGGGTTTATAATTTGGTTATATTGTATCATTCCTTCATCATTTATTATTGGAATACTTCTATAAAAAAGACATTTGTTACTTAGTAATACAAATTCGTAATTTGTTACTTAGTAATACAGTTCGTATTGAAAAGAGAATTAATACTTGATTTCCTTTTTTTTTTTAACTTATTTTCAAAATAATAAGTTGCTTCTCCAGAATTCTCCAATGGTAATCAATTTGTTGCTTTTCATTTTATTTATTTACTTATTTATTTATTTTTGGCTGCATTGGGTCTTCGATGCTGCGCATGGGCTTTCTCTAGTTGTGGAGAGCGGAGGCTACTCTTCATTGTGGTGCACAGGTTTCTCGTTGCAGTGGCTTCTCTTGTTGTGGAGCACAGGCTCTAGGCATGCAGGCATCTGTAGTTGTGGCATGCGGGCTCAGTAGTTGTGGTTCATGGGCTCCAGAGCGCAGGCTCAGTAGGTGCGGTGCACAGGCTTAGTTGCTCCACGGTATGTGGGATCTTCCCGGATCAGGGCTCGAACCCACGACCCCTGCATTGACAGGCAGATTCTCAACCACTGTGCCACCAGGGAAGTCCTGCTTTCCATTTCTTAATATTATAGACTCATGAATTTAAACATTTTCCATGTGTTTCAATCAATTTCTATTATTGTTCTACTGGTGCTCAATTTGTTTCATCTTTGGCCAGTGGGAGCTCTTCAGGTTGACTCCAGAGTCCTTCTGACACTCCCTTAGCTAGTCGTTGATAGCTTTCTTGCTATCAGATAAGATATTTCAGACTCAACTTAAAAACCTCCTAATACTCTGGTTTCTCTTCAGATTGAATAAATCTTTTGCCTTTTACTAAAACAAACAAACAAACAAAACTTTCTGCTCCATAGCTAGAATCAGCCATTCCCCCATGGAACCCTCATTCCTTTTAGTAGGATATGGTATCTGGATTCCATGATCTGAGAGCAATTCCTTCAATTCCTGTCAATTCCTTCATTTAGCAAACATTTTCTGAGCAGTTAGTATGTGTCAGTCATAGGATTTGGCTTTCAAGATACAAAGATATAACACAAACTCAAAGAGCTGAAAAACCAGTGGCATATACTTAGAAAGAATAGATAATCAAGACATGTAGAACAAAGCAAATAAGCTCTAGGCAAAATAATCCACTTGGAATTTATCTGGTCAGGTAATACACTTTGATCTTTGTAGTACTCTTAGAGAGAAATAAGTAAGATTCACTGTGACATAACTAGAGAAAGACCCAAAGAACTATACCTATACTATACCTTGGCTAAGAAAACAGAATTGAATCATTCTCTAGATATATAAAGCACTGCTACTTATGAACGTCAATCGAGCAGGGGAAGAGGAGATCAGACTTATCTTCAGGTATACAGAGTTACACAAATGACTGAATGCCTTTCTCATAGAATGTTAAAATAAAGGTCCTTGTCAAACTAAGGAAATCTTTTCTTTCTAAGCATGCATATACTGACCATCAGTGTGTTTCTTGCATTTAATACCATACTATTTCAAAGATTAAAGTAAAATATTTCTCAAGCAAAAAATGTTTTGAAAATTGCAATTTTTCCATTCACTAATATTTTACTTCCAACTAGAAATTACTTACAAAGCAGCTTACCTTTTGTCTGTCTTATTAACTTTCCCTCTTCTCCATTTTCTACTTACATACCTCTGTTTCTTAAACTTGTTTCTTCCTGACTTTCTGCAAAACACAGCTTATTCAGGAACCCCACTCAAACCAATAAGAAAGGGATAGAAAAGGCAAAAAGAAATTGCTGCCTGTGTCAATTTTAAAAGGAAAATTCTTTTAAAACAGTATCTAACACTCTGTATTCTCAAAAATAAAAAATGTTAACTTGTTTGTAAATGTTACATGCTGTATATAAGTTACAAAAATAAAGCATTATAATGAAAAATAATAAAATCTCCCACCTTTCAGCACTAAATGCTGACTCTGTGTCAATGTACACAACAGCTCCTTCTAATCCTCCCATGTTGGTAGGTAACGTAGCCAAAATGCTCATCATTATACAAAACTGAGTTTTTCCACAACCTGGTGGACCTGTAATCTAAAAAAAAAAATTGTTATTTGTATAACCATTACAATCTAATCAAAGCAAAATCCTTTTAAGAACTTGCCACATATACAGTCCAACTAACCTGGGTTCCCAGAGAGAACATTCTAATATGCCCCTTGTATGTAATAAATTAACCTCTCCCCTATGCATCTGAACTGGTACTAGTTATGCACCATCCTTGGGAGAAATGAGAAAATAGTCACCCAGACCATCCTCTGTGTTCTGTAGTTCAGATGAAAAACTGGTTGAGAAAGCCTTGAGGATTCATTTATAAATTCACAACTTGGAGTTCTATACCTCTTCCTCATTAAGACATTTATAGAAAGATCTTGAAAATATTTAAGAGGCTTTAATAATTGGTTTAGCATTTGTTATAAATTGGCCTTTCAAAACAATTTTGTACTAGTCCCATTAAAAGGTACTTTGATCTTTATTCTTAAAAGTATTTAGGAGTAAAAGGTATTGATATATACAATTTAATTTCAAATGAATCAGAAAAAAAGTGTATGTGTCTCTGTGTGTGTGTCTGTGTAGAAGAGAGATAAAGCAAATAAAACAAAATTCAGTAATTACTGAATCTAGGTGATTCATACTTTGAAGTGTATATTTTAAAATTTTAGTTGGTGGAAAGCTATTTTGAGATTATAAAATTCGAAAACAAGAGGGTATAGATGGAAAAGAATAGGACGTTAATCACAGGCATATTTGAGTCCAACAGGAAGTAGTTAACAAAAATTAATTTGAAAATATTAAAAATATCCCCTTTAACACCTATTTGTCATACTGGCTGTGGCATCCAAATTTTAAGAACCAAAACACTATCCCTTTTGTGAGGATAACACTAATGAACAATTTTTCACAATAGGAAGAAGGGAAAAGAAGAGGAGGAAAGGAGAGAAGAAAATCTCAGGTAGAGATGAACAAAAGTCCAAGCTAAGACTGAGACACACTAGATCTGAAGAAACTGTCTCAGATATACTATGAAGCCGGAAGAAATAAGAAGGGATGACCCAGGAGTCTAAATCATGGAGGCCAATGGTTCTCAAACATGAGTGAACATTAGAATCACCTGACAAGCTCATTTACCAGCATTTCTGGTTAACAATAGGTCTGAAATAGGGCCTAATAATTTACATTTCTAGTAAGTTGACACTGATGCTGCTCTACATTTGAGAACCACTGTTTTTGGAATTTAGAGTAAGGGTACACTTCATTTATCAAAGCTTAACATTAAAAAAAACAAAGGCTCACAAGCTAGAAACCATGTGCTGATTTATAATCTCTAAAACAATGATTTAGACCTTTAGGATAAATAATTGCTGCTAGTAATAACAGTGTGCCAGATCATGAGTGATCAGTGAAAACTCCAAAGTTCTTTGATTACATACTCCAACAAACAAACCGAAAAAAAAAAAATAAAAATTTTAGTATGAACCTCCAATATATTGCATATGTATTATATATATACTATTTTACTAATACATTCTATGCAGTATAAAACCACATAAAGTAGGGATTAAAAAATAAAGATTACAAGCATTTAAAAATAGTTTCATATCTTGTTTTAATTCTAAAATACAATACAAATCAATAGTTTCATAACATATATTAGTTGTACAGATCTTTTCACTCTCATAAAAACTTATTAGCACTTTTAGTGGAGCAAAGATAATAATGAAAATAAATGAAACTATGTATGCTGTTTTTTAAATACTGATTTAAATATTTTGTAATTCAGTAACTGAAATGTCAGTTCCTAAGTTTTGCTTATTTCAGTACTTAATTGCAATGGCTCAATTACAGTTGAGAAGGTGATAATTGCAAAACTGCAAGGATTGAAATTAAAGAAATACATGATTTGTTGTACTTAGCAAATCATTATTTTTTTAATACCTTTTTCAATTATCAAAAGTTTTTGTTGAACTCTGGCTAATAAATTTCCATCTTCCCTCATATCAATTAATTATTCTTGTAAACTAATCAAAAGATATTGACTTTTAACATTTTTAACAACTGGTTTCACAATCAAAGGAAACTATTTGGAAGATTTCTTAACAGTATAGAAAATATTGTTAAAATTTTTAAAAGTGTGCAGATAGTAAAGTTTTCACAAGATACACATCTTTGATGACAAAAATCACATGATAAAAGAAACATTTCCGGGGCTTCCCTGGTGGCGCAGTGGTTGAGAATCTGCCTGCCAATGCAGGGGACACGGGTTGGAGCCCTGGTCTGGGGGGATCCCACATGCCGCGGAGCAACTAGGCCCGTGAGCCACAGCTACTGAGCCTGCGCGTCTGGAGCCTGTGCTCCGCAACGAGGGGCCGCGACAGTGAGAGGCCCACGCACCACGATGAAATTGGCCCCCGCTCGCCGCAACTGGAGAAAGCCCTCGCAAAGAAACGAAGACCCAACACAGCCAAAAATAAATAAATAAATAAATAAATAAATTTATTTAAAAAAGAAATATTTCCAAGCAATGATTTGAAAAGCACTCTGTATTTTGATCTCTGTCTTTTAAGAAGCAGTTACTTTCGCACTCATTGTAAAAATATCCTTTACTTTGAAGGGATGGAGTAAGAGTGTTCCATTGGTTGCTTGCTTGCTTGATTTTCAATCTGCTAGGTGGCATATTACATAGCCACTTGTTATACAAAAAGTGTCAGCAAATTTGACATATCTTGTCTTTTCATTCTAAAAAAGTTTCACTCAAAAAACAAAAAAAGTTTCACCCATCTTTAAATTCAACAGTCTTTTACAATCTTTGCTGTGAGATAACCAAAGAAGCTCTTGTGATTCAAATGACTTTCATGGTCACTCATCTCATTACAGACTATACTACAAAGAGTCAATACTTTACCAGTCAGGTTTTTATAAAAATTGTACCATCCTGAAGCACTCTTCACACATCTGACATCAGCTTCTGTGTTGCTATAGACTGCCTAAGGATGATGTAACCGAAAAATTCAGAGTTTTACAGAGAACATTCGTATACCCACCACCTAGACTCTGCAACTGTCATTTTATTGTTACTATACCATAGTACAGTATACTACTACACTATACTATCCATCAATCCATCCTTCTATCCATTCATCAGTCCATCTTAGATGTTTTTAAATGCACTTCAAAGTAAGTCAAAGACATAAATATACTTTCACCTAACAGTTCAGTGTGTATATAATTAACCTGAGTTTAATGTGTATGATTTTTTTTTCTTTTAAGGTAAATTTTACACACAATGAAATGCCCAGATCTTGAGTGTATCATTTGATGAGTTCCAGCAAATGTATATACATATGCAATCTAAACCCCTGTCAAAGTCGGAACATTAACATTACTACCAGGAAATTCCCTCATAAACATTGCTTTATATTCAAGAAGTCATTTATTTTTGAGAATATATCTTCCTTGATATATCTCTACTTTTGTGGCCCAAAAATAATTTAGTTCATGTATTTCATTACTGAAACAGAATCTAGCTTATTAATACGATAATCTGAGCCCTGTTAGAAACTTCTGTACTTTTATTATATAGCATCTTTCCACAATGAATAACGTTTTAATTCTTGATGCTTATCATCAGCAATGATTTCCATCTGAAAGTATTTATTCGCAAAAGAATCCATTTAAGTTGTTGCCATGTTGTCTCCTATGTCTTATTTCATCCACTTTACTGTAACAGGACAGGAAGAACAAGAGTGTCCCTGACAGTATTAACAATGTATTGCATTTGATCTTTTGCTCTTAAGAAAACCCAAAAGAGGCTTTTAAATATCTATCATTAATTTTAGTGAAATTTTTCTAGATATTGAATATGTATCACATGACTTTAAACGTCACTGAAAAACCTGTGGAGATTCGTCTTCCTGTGATGTGTTTCTTAACTATGATGGCTTCCTACTATCATTTGCCAGTATTTCAAGGAACAAAATAACAGAGGAAGTTTCACTGTTAACAATAATGGATACGATTCCATATATCAAACTGTTTTCTTTATAATTTCAAATATTTTGGATGTCTTCACAGATGAGATTAGACTGTCATTGATTTTTACTTCATTAATTGTAGGAGAGTCATCAGCTCTGACTTTTATGTACATGTGGTTCACTTCTGCTCACATTATTAGTATTGCCTTCAATATATAGTTTCTTTGCAGGAATCTTTTTATGCCATTTGTCTGCTTTGTGAGGTATGATTTAGTTAAATCAATAAATCCACCTAACTAGGTACATGCAGAACTATAACTCATCCCAATATGTTGAAAATAAAGATACAATCAAGGTGCCCCTGTCAACCTTCTGTATCCTTTCCTCATGGACTATACCTGACACATGACAGTCGAACATACAGACTAAGTGAGGATGCCAGTGTCAATCCACTTATTAAATATCAGTAAAGGTTTATTTCATGTTTTAAACTGAAATACCAATAAAAGTTCTAATATCTTCTTCCCACAACCCAATGGACCATCTTACATACTGTCCTTTGGAGACTGGTAGTTTTGAAGAGCCCAAAACACTTTTCATGGACCTTTTATCATCATCAAGGACAACATGGATCAAATTAATCACCAGACATCAGAGCAAAGGAAACTTCTATCAATAATAGTTGAAAGGGGATCTTGAAAATGAGAAATGATGACTCTTCAGAGCGCTAACTAACGGAGGAACAAAGGACTTCCTTTCTATACATAGTATCTACATGCCCCGTTTTAGATATGTTCTAAGATTCAATGAGCTTAAACCCATGAAATGCTTTGTGATTTTTAGTGGAAAGGTGAAACAAGCCCCCAATTTAAAAACATTTTTTAAGATGTTATATATGAATATATTCAGTAAAGTATCAAATACCATGATACTGTAAGGTGTTATCTTATTATTCCATCTTCAAAGAAAACATGTAAAAAAAAATCTGAAGTTAAACAAGTGCAACTGGTATTTTACCTGCAACATTATTTTTATATACTGATTCAGTACAGTCTTGAGAAAAGTAGAATATCACATGAATAACATAAGATTTCTGGGTTCATTTGGTTTTTGTATGCTTGCTTTACTTTGCATTCAAATTTGGATATTAACATTTTCTTTAAACTATAATAACTGATTTCTAATTCTTTAGCAATCTCAGATCATTTTCATATATTTTTCCTCTCTAACCTCAAAAAAATATGCTATATGCAATTTTTATGGGCTGGCTGGAGTTAAATTTCATTATTTTTTCAGGTTTACTTAGTGGGTTAAAACATTTCAACATTAATAATTTTTAGCTTCAGATAGTTTAGCTCTGACTTCTAGCAGCCAAACCACAAAATTTCAAATTGTGTTCAGTTCCCAGGTTCAGCTCCAGTGGTGGTTAGAAAGAGAGAACATGCCAAACCAGAATAGTCTAAGAGATTTGCTTCTTGGAAACTCAGAGTGAATACAGCATTTACACACGGAAGACACCAGTAAAATACAATTAGCTTCATAGAGTTAGAGCCTGAGTTTCAACAATCCTGCATGAGAAATGTAAAAGAACAGCAAGAAAACAACTGGTAGTGAAAATCACTAGAATATCAACAAGGAAGCAAATATTAGCAATTGCCTTAAAGGGGGAAGAGAATTATTACCAAGAAAAGAAAGTCTAATTATATTAAAGTGAAAATGAAGCCTAGTCATTTTAGTCTTAAAAAAGATTCACTGGTAGAGATGAATGTGAAACCTGGACCTATTGGGGCCTAAAATCTTACCTAGTAACTCTTCCCCACATTCAAAATAGGGGCATGAGGATGGGGCAATCCACCAAGCCAATACTTTGCAGAGAAAATTTAAGGACTGCCTGGTTCTGATCTGACAAAAGAGCACGTGGAAATGTCATAGCATCTTTTTAATGGCCCCCTTCCCCCAGCATCTAACTACCCGTCTCCATGTGCTCTACTATTATGTATAAATACGATTAGGTCTTCAGACCTACAGAATTCTTTTTAAGAGTCACTCTCTGAATCCTAAAACAAACAAACAAAGAAACAAAAAGCAAACAATCTCAGAAAGGTTGGGTAGCTCTTTGCCTTGTGAAAGAAATCTTCATCTTAAATTACTTTATATCAACAAGTGGAAGATTTCATATCTTAAAATCTGTCCACCACTCCCTCTTACTCAATACTGACAACTGCTGTTTTTAAAGTAAATGGGAAGGGAAGGAAAAAAAGAAGGGAGGGGAACAGAACAGAAAAAAAGCAAGAGGACATGGAAATGACAAGTACCACAAGCTTCACAGTAAAAAAAAAAAAAAAAAAAAATCAAACTGTCAAGAGATATAATAATTTATTTAACAATCATATAATATGTGCCATATAAAAGACTTTATGAAACCTTTATGGAGAAAGATGTTCATTTCTAAATCAGGAAATGAGTGAAGAATTAGGAATAATGATTCAATCAACCACATATGCTAAACTCCTGTACTAGGACAAAGGCCTGGTTGTCCTGCCTTTCAAAACACTGGGCAGGATAAACAAATCCCATCAGCAGACCACATTCAAGGAACGCTGATTAGAAATCTCTCCCTAGTTTTCCTACTGCTGTTGCTGCACGTGGAGCCGACCAGAATCTGACTGCAGCTTGAAGGAGATGAGACCCACCCTGGCCAACCTGCAGACCCATGAGCAAGAAAAATTACTGTTTGCTGTTGTTGTAAGCAGACTTGAGAAGCCAAAATTGACTGATAAAGCATTTATGTTTTATACTTCACTGTTGATACATTTCTATATATGCCAAGGTCCTTGTGGACACTTGAATTTACAAGCCCTGACTTATTGTCTCCTGTTATCTTTAGACCACAGCCCACCCTGCCAACTAAAAAGAAGCAAAACTGGGCTTCCCTGGTGGCACAGTGGTTGAGAGTCTGCCTGCCAATGCAGGGGACACGGGTTCAAGCCCTGGTCTGGGAGGATCCCACATGCCGCGGAGCAACTGGGCCCGTGAGCCACAATTGCTGAGCCTGCGTGTCTGGAGCCTGTGCTCCGCAACAAGAAAGGCCGCGATGGTGGGAGGCCCGCGCACCGCGATGAGGAGTGGCCCCCGCTCGCCGCAACTGGAGAAAGCCCTCGCACAGAAACGAAGACCCAACACAGCCATAAATAAATAAATTAATTAATTAATTAAAAAAAAAAAAAAAAGAAGCAAAACTGAAATATTTAACTGTTCTGAGGAAAAGTTAGGAAGCCGAAACAGGACTCTGGCGTCCTGCCTCTACCTTTTGGGGACAGTAGGATGGTCACTTCCAAAGCAAAACTGCCCTACTCAAGGAGGACACCTGGTCTCCTTAAATCATGAACAAAGCATAGAAATGACTCAGGAAACACAAATAACGTAGACACGTGCTACATTGTTTCTCATTATTTACAGCAAGGATCTGGGTGTAATCATTACTCTTAAATGTCGTAAAGATTTGGCAGTGCTTCACAGGTTTACCCTTCCAGAGGTACTCTCCAAACAAGACATGCAGATGCTACATCTCTTTTCACTGACATGAGTTTGGACCAGGACTCTAGTCCTGTAATCTCTGGATTACAGTACGAAAATACCTTTTTTAATGATCCCTTTAAATACAACCTTTAATTTTACTTAATCATATCAGCATCTTTGTCATGCACTCTCAGCAGGGATGATAGTGACCCCAAAGGCAAAACTTGCTTTTGATTGGGGAGGAGGGATTTTACTCTTTTTCCATATAAAGCACAGATCCACATACAGTACATAAACAGATATACAGTATATCTATGGTATTAAAATCTCATGGGGGGGCGGGGGTTTATTAGGGGAAAAAATGTCTAAAAAGCTCCTTAGGGGGTGATAATGAAAAAAAGATTGAGAAACACTGATCTGATCTGTATTACCTCATGTGAGAAGGCTACCATTACATGGTCTGATCTCCACATAACGCAAACATTTAAAGTTTAAACTTTAAACATATCTTTACTACCAATACTGTTATAATAGATGCAGAATTATCTGCTTATATATTCCATAAGTGAGGAATTTGATGTTCTCTGGGAATGAGACAAAGCCCTGTAGCTCACTTCCATTAGTGATTCAGCAGAGTTGGTTTCTCTTTGATTTCTCCTCTGCTGCTTTGCCTTTGGCATGAGTAGCACTTCTCTAATTCCACTTTTAATCTTGGTGCTGTAACTGAACATACACAGATTCAGTGCAGTTCACATAAATCAAAACTGATGATAAATAAATTAGGGTGTTTTGAAGTCAGAGTCAGGAAAGAGCAGCTATAAAAGTGACAGCAGAATGTTTCCAGATTTATTCTTACTCCCTCAAGTCATCTCCAGGCCTAGTCTAAGTTTACTCAACTAGATGCCTTACCTCTTACCTTCACCAGATCTAACTTCTATCTGATATCCAGGACTCCAGGTTTGAACTTTTCACCAGAAACAAAGATCGTGCAATGCAATTTAGTTAGACATCTCCACTGAGACCTGTATGAATTATTGCTATGTAACAAATGACCACAAACCTAGCAGCTTTAAAACAACACCCGTTTATTATCTCACAGTTCTGTAGGTCAGTGAGCCACTTTGGAGGCATCTCCTCTAGCTCCAGTCAAGTTTTCAGATAATGGCAGCCTCAGCCAATATCTTAACTGTAATCTCATGAGAGACCAGAACCAAAAACAGCCAGCTAAGCTGCTTCTGAATTCCTGACTCACAGAAATTGTGTGAGATAATAAGCATTTATTGATGTTTCTAGCCACGAAGTTTTGGAATGATTTGTTAAACAGCAGTATGTAACCACAATTATATAAATAAATATGTAGATATAGATATATAGAATCAGAGATATTCAACTTTAAAACTTGTAAGAAAAAAACTTCTAAAATAAAAGAATCACTGATGTTCATTAATAAAAAATCAATGAAGTAGAAAAATCATATTCCTTAAATGGACTATATTGAAAAACAAATGGCATACAAACGAAAGTAAATATTGTACCATGAAAGAATAATAACATTAAAAGTTCCTCAAGTTTGGCTTATTCAAAGACCAAAGAGGAGAGTGTAGGAGAGACAGCAAGAACCAAAACATTATAGCAAACAAGTACTAAAGAAATGCTAAAAAATAAATAAATGAAAACAAATTCATTCATTCAATTAATATTTATTATGTACCTTCTACCTGTGCTAATACTGTGGATGTAATAAGAAGAAGAAGAAGACAATCCCTGCCCACTTGGAATCTATTCTCCAATGAGGAAGACATACGTTAACTAATCACACAAACAGTAAACCTTTAACGGTGACAAGTGCTACACAGAAGAACCACAGTACGTGGTTCAGTTCTCCAGTAATACACAATTCTAAATCTGTTAATTTAAACATAATAAAATAGGCTCAAAATATACAAAATAATAGAACTACAAGTAAATTTGTTAACAATATAACGGAGTATTTTAATAACCCTCTCTGAATTAGTATCAGGTCAGGTTGAGAAAAAAAATCAGCAAAGACAAAGAAGAGTTGAACAACCCAAATTACAAGCTTAATTTAATGGCCGCAGGCAGAACACACAATCAGAGAATAATCATTCTTCTCATGGACACACGGGACACTTACAAAAGTTGATCACATATTAATCCTTAAAACAAGTTTCAGGGACTTTCCTGGTGGCACAGTGGTTAAGACTCCATGCTCCCAATGCAGGGGGCATGGGTTTGATCCCTAGTCAGGGAACTAGATCCCACATGCATGCCACAACTAAGGAACCAGTGAGCCGCAACTAAGGAGCCCTTGAGCCACAACTAAGGAGCCTGTCCGCCACAAATAAGGAGCCCATCTGCCACAACTAAGGAGCCCGCCTGCTGCAACTAAGACCCGGAGCTACAAAATAAAAATAAATAAATAAATAAATATTAAAAAACAACAACAACAACAAGAAGTCTCAGAAAATTTCTGAGACTCAATATCACACAAAATTCTCTGACCAAAATGCAATTAGGTTGACAATCTAATTAAAATGTGAAAGGTAAATTTTTAATTAAATAATTCAGATATTCAAACATTCCAAAAAAAACATGAGTTAAACAAGTAATCATAATGGAAATTTTTAAATACTATTAGAACTAAATAAAAATGAAAATACTTTATCACAAAAAAGAATGCAGCAAGAAAAATTCATAGCCTTACAAGCTCAGAGTAAAAAGAAGAAAAACTGAAAATTAATTAATTAAATGTGTAATTTAAGAATTTGGGGGGTGGTGATAAGAATCCCAGAAAAAACACAATTAGATAGAGGGAGATAATAAGAAAATAACAGAAATCATGGAAGTAGAAGACAAGGAAAACCAACAAAGAACCAAAACAAAAAGCACAGTTCTCTGAAAAGACTATAAAATACTCAAACCTTTGACCAGATCTTTTTAAAAGGAAGGGAAAGAGAAGACAAAGTAAATAATATTAGGAATGAAAAGGGTGGGTAGAACCACATATAAAACCAGATTTAAAGACAAGGAGAATACAGTGAAAACTTTTATGACAATAAATTTTCAAACTTAAAGAAAATGGGCAAATTCCTAAAAATATCATTCACCAAAACTACTTGAAAGAAATAAAAAACCTGAATAGTCCTTTAATCATTAAAATAATTTATTTAATTGTGTTAATTTTCCCACAAGTACCAAGATCAGACAATTTTTCAGGCAAGTTCTACCAAATTTTCAAGAAACAATTCTCAACTTATACAAACCATTACAGAATATAAAAAGAGAGGAGATATTCAACAATTCACTTTACCACTTAATTCAAAATAGATCACACAAAAGTTAACTCAAAATAGATCACAGACTACATGTAAAACCTAAATATAAAACTCTAGAAGAAAACAGCAAAAACGTGTGTCCTTGGCTGGACAAGAAATTCATAGAGGTGACACCAAAGTACAATCTTTAAAAGAAAAAACTGACAGATTAAACTACAAAATTAAAAACTTCACAAGTTACCATTGTGAAAATGAGGAGAGAAGGCACAGAATGGAAGAAAATAACTTCAAATTATATATCTGATAAAGGACTTGTATCCAGAATATACAAAGAACTCACAACTCAATAACAAAAAACAAACAAGCAATTAAAAAATAGGCAAAAGATTTGAACAGATATTTCATTTAAAAAAAACATAGAAATGGTTAATAAGTACATGAATAGGTGTTCATATCATTAGTCATTAGGAAAACACAAATTAAAACCACAATGAATACCACTAACACTCACTAGAACAGCTAAAATCAAAAAGATAAACAATACTAAGTGTTGGTGAGGATGTGGAAAAACAAACCATCATGAATTGCTAGTGAAAATGTAAAATGTCACAGCCACTTTGGAAAGCAGTCTGGCAGTTTCTTAAAAAGCTAAACATGCACCTAGCGTATGATCTAGCCATTCCACTCCTAGGAATCTACGCAAGAGAAGTAAAAACCTATGTCCACACAAAGACATGTTTGTGAATTTTCATAACAGCATTACTCCTAATAGATAAAAACTGTAAACAATCCAAGTACCCATCAACTGACGGTTGGATAAACAAAATGTGTTACAGCCATAGCATGGAATACTATTAATACTACTCAACAATTAAAAAGAACAAACTGCTAATACATGTTACAAAATGAATGAACCTCAAAAACATCATTCTATGTGAAAAAAACCAAAAACAAAAGTGACATATTATTTGATTCCATTTATATGAAATGTTTAGAAAAGGCAAATATGTAGACAAAAGGTAGATCACTAGATGCCTAGGGATAAGGATTGGAGTGGGGATTAACTATAATTGGGCATGAAGGAATGTTTTAGGATGATGGGACATGTTGTAAAACTCGACTGTGGTGATGATTTGCTATGAATTCACTAATATAATCAAATTACACAGTTACAGAGGTTGAATTTTAGAGTATTTAAATTGTACCTTAATAAAATTATTTTTGGGCAAAAGCAAGAAGAACTACAATTCTGCAGCCTGTGGAAGGAAAACCACATTCACAGAAAGACAGACAAAATGAAAACACAGAGGACTATGTACCAGATGAAGGAACAAGATAAAACGCCAGAAAAACAACTAAATGAAGTGCAGATAGGCGATCTTCCAGAAAAAGAATTCAGAATAATGATAGTGAAGATGATCCAAGATCTCGGAAAAAGAACGGATGCAGGGCTTCCCTGCTGGCACAGCGGTTAAGAATCTGCCTGCCAATGCAGGGGACACGGGTTCGAGCCCTGGTCCAGGAAGATCCCACATGCCACAGAGCAACTAAGCTTGTGTGCCACAACTACTGAGCCTGTGCTCTAGAGCCCATGAGCCACAACTGCTGAAGCCCATGCGCCTAGAGCCTGTGCTCTGCAACAAGAGAAGCCACCGCAATGAGAAGCCTGCACACCTCAACGAAGAGTAGCCCCCGCTCACAGGAACTAGAGAAAGCCCACGTGCAGCAACAAAGACCCAACAGAGACAAAAATAAATTAATTAAATAAAATAAATTTTTAAAAAAAATAATGGAGGCAAAGATCGAGAAGATACAAGAAATGTTTAACAAAGACCTAGAAGAATTAAAGAACAAACAAACAGAGATGAACAGTACTATAACTGAAATGAAAACTACACTAGAAGGAATCAATAGCAGAATAAGTGAGGGAGAAGAACGGATAAGTGACCTGGAAGACAGAATGGTGGAATTCACTGCTGCAGAACAGAATAAAGAAAAAACAATGAAAAGAAATGAAGACAGCCTAAGAGACCGCCGGGACAACATTAAATGCAACAACATCGCATTATAGGGGTCCCAGAGGGAGAAGAGAGAGAGAAAGGACCTGAGAAAATCTTTGAAAAGATTATAGTTGAAAACTTCCCTAACGTGGGAAAGGAAATAGCCACCCAAGTCCAGGAAGCACAAAGAGTCCCATACAGGATAAACCCAAGGAGAAACATGCCGAATTGTAATCAAATTAGCAAAAATTAAAGACAAAGACAAATTATTGAAAGCAGCAAGGGAACAACGACAAATAACATACAAGGGAACTCCCATAAGGTTAAGAGCTGATTTCTCAGCAGAAATTCTACAAGCCAGAAGGGAGTAGCAAGATATATTTAAAGTGATTAAAGGGAAGAACCTACAACCAAGATTACTCTACCTGGCAAAGATCTCATTCAGATTCGATGGAGAAATCAAAAGCTTTACAGACAAGCAAAAGCTAAGAGAATTCAGCACCACCAAACCAGCTCTACAACAAATGCTAAAGGAACTTCTCTAAGTGGGAAACACAAGAGAAGAAAAGGACCAACAAAAACAAACCTAAAACGATTAAGAAAATGGTCATAGGAACATATATATCGATAATTACCTTAAACGTGAATGAATTAAATGCTCCAACCAAAAGACACAGGCTCACTGAATGGATAAAAAAAAAGACGCATATATATGCTGTCTACAAGAGACCCACTTCACACCTAGGGACACATACAGACTGAAAGTGAGGGGATGGAAAAAGATATTCCATGCAAAGGGAAATCAAAAGAAAGTTGGAATAGTAATACTCATATCAGATAAAATAGACTTTAAAATAAAGAATGTTACAAGAGACAAGGAAGGACACTACATAATGACCAATGGATCAATCTGAGAAGAGATTATAACAATTATAGATATATATGCACCCAACATAGGAGCACCTCTATACATAAGGCAACTGCTAACAGCTATAAAAGAGGAAATTGACAGTAACACAATAATAGTGGGGGACTTTAACACCTCACTTACACCAATGGACAGATTATCCAGACAGAAAATTAATAGGGAAACACAGGCTTTAAATGACACAATAGACCAGATAGATTTAATTGATTTTCTTTCTTTTTTTTATGGAGGATTTTCATTTATTAAACTTTTTTTGAAGTATAACAAACAACATACAGAAAGTGCAAAAATCATAATAGAGTTAAATGAATTTTCAAAAACTGAACCCAGTCAACTCAGATCAAGGAATGTCAATGACTTCTATTCACTACCACTCTCTCCTCTAAAAACCATTATCTTGACGAATATGAATTAATTTTTTTCACATTTTATTTTATTTTTTTTGATTACCAAAGCAAATAAAATCTGCAATAAAAGTACATGTACAATAGATGCTAAATATCATTAAATTATTGTATAATTTAGACAGTAAATATGGTCTTTTTTGCTTCTTTCCAAAAAAATACATTTGATCACTTTTTTTTAAACAGCAGGTTCTTATTAGTCATCAATTTTATACACATCAGTGTATACATGTCAATCCCAATCGCCCAATTCATCACACCACCACTCCCACCCCCCCGCGGCTTTCCCCTCTTGGTGTCCATATGTTTGTTCTCTACATCTGTGTCTCAATTTCTGCCCTGCACCCAGTTCATCTGTACCATTTTTCTAGGTTCCACATATATGCGTTAATATACGATATTTGTTTTTCTCTTTCTGACTTAGGTCACTCTGTATGACAGTCTCTAGATCCATCCACGTCTCTACAAATGACCCAATTTTGTTCCTTTTTATGGCTGAGTAATATTCCATTGTATATATGTACCACATCTTCTTTATCCACTCGTCTCCCAATGGGGATTTAGGTTGCTTCCATGACCTGGTTATTGTAAATAGTGCTGCAATGAACATTGGGGTGCAAGTGTCTTTTTGAATTATGGTTTTCTCTGGGTATATGCCCAGTAGTGGGATTACTGGATCATATGGTAACTCTATTTTTAGTTTTTTAAGGAACCTCCATACTGTTCTCCATAGTGGCTGTATCAGTTTACATTCCCACCAAAAGTGCAAGAGGGTTCCCTTTTCACCACACCCTCTCCAGCATTTGTTGCTTGTAGATTTTCTGATGATGCCCATTCTAACTGGTGTGAGGTGATACCTCATTGTAGTTTTGATTTGCATTTCTCTAATACTTACTGATGTTGAGCAGCTTTTCATGTGCTTCCTGGCCATCTGTATGTCTTCTTAGGAGAAATGTCTATTTAGGTCTTCTGCCCATTTTTGGATTGGGTTGTTTGTTTTTTTAATATTGAGCTGCATGAGCTGTTTATATACTGTGGAGATTAATCCTTTGTCCGCTGATTCGTTTGCAAATATTTTCTCCCATTCTGAGGGTTGTCTTTTCGTCTTGTTTATGGTTTCCTTTGCTGTGCAAAAGCTTTGAAGTTTCATTAGGTCCCATTTGTTTATTTTTGTTTTTATTTCCATTACTCTAGGAGGTGGATCAAAAAAGATCTTGCTGTGATTTATGTCAAAGAGTGTTCTTCCTATGTTTTCCTCTAAGAGTTTTATAGCGTCTGGTCTTACATTTAGGTCTCGAATCCATTTTGAGTTTATTTTTGTGTATGGTGTTAGGGAGTGTTCTAATTTCATTCTTTTACAGGTAGCTGTCCAGTTTTCCCAGCACCACTTATTGAAGAGACTGTCTTTTCTCCATTGTATATCCTTGCCTCCTTTGTCATAGATTAGTTGACCATGGGTGCGTGGGTTTACCTCTGGGCTTTCTATCTTGTTCCATTGATCTATGTTTCTGGTTTTGTGCCAGTACCATAGTGTCTTGATTACTGTAGCTTTGTAGTATAGTCTGAAGTCAGGGAGTCTGATTCCTCCAGCTCCGTTTCTTTCCCTCAAGACTGCTTTGGCTATTTGGGGTCTTTTGTGTCTCCATACAAATTTTAAGATTTTTGTTCTGGTTCCATAAAAAATGCCGTTGGTAATTTGAAAGGGATTGCATTGAATCTGTAGATTGCTTTGGGTAGTATAGCCATTTTCACAATATTGATTCTTCTAAGCCAAGAACATGGTATATCTCTCCATCTGTTGGTATAATCTTTAATTTCTTTCATCAGTGTCTTATAGTTTTCAGCGTACAGGTCTTTTCTCTCCCTAGGTATTTTATTATTTTTGTTGCAGTGCTACATGGGAGTGTTTCCTTAATTTCTCTTTCAGATTTTTCATCCTTAGTGCATAGGAATGCAAGAGATTTCTGTGCATTTATTTTGTATCCTACAACTTTACCAAATTCATTGATTAGCTCTAGTAGTTTTCTGGTGGCATCTTTAGGATTCTCTATGTATAGTACCATGTCATTTGCAAACAGTGACAGTTTTACTTCTTCTTTTCCAATTTGTACTCCTTTTATTTCTTTTTCTTCTCTGATTGCCAAGGCTAGGACTTCCAAAACTATGTTGAATAATAGTGGTGAGAGTGGACGACATCGTTGTCTTATTCCTGATATAGAGGTAATGCTTTCAATTTTTCACCATTGAGAATGATGTTTGCTGTGGGTTTGTCGTATATGTCCTTTATTATGTTGAGGTAGGCTCCCTCTATGCCCACTTTCTGGAGAGTTTTTATCATAAATGGGTGTTGAATTTTGTCAAAAGCTTTTTCTGCATCTATTGAGATGATCACATGTTTTTTCTTCTTCAATTTGTTAATATGGTGTATCACTTTGATTGATTTGCATATATAGAAGAATCCTTGCATCCCTGGGATAAATCCCACTTGATCATGGTGCATGATCCTTTTAATGTGTTGTTGGATTCTGTTTGCTAGTATTTTGCTGAGGACTTTTGCATCTACATTCATCAGTGATATTGGTCTGTAATTTTCTTTTTTTGTAGTATCTTTGTCTGGTTTTGGTATCAGGGTGATGGTGGCCTCATAAAATGAGTTTGGGAGTGTTCCTTCCTCTGCAAGTTTTTGGAAGAGTTTGAGAAGGATGGGTGTTAGCTCTTCTCTAAATGCTTGATAGAATTCACCTGTGACGCCATCTGGTCCTGGACTTTTGTTTATTGGAAGATTTTTAATCACAGTTTCAATTTCATTACTTGTGACTGGTCTGTTCCTATTTTCTATTTCTTCCTGGTTCAGTCTTGGGAGGTTATACCTTTCTAAAAATTTGTCCATTTCTTCCAGGTTGTCCATTTTATTGGCATAGAGTTGCTTGTAGTAGTCTCTTAGGATGCTTTGTATTTCTGCGGTGTCTGTTGTAACTTCTCCTTTTTCATTTCTAATTTTATTTATTTGAGTCCTCTCCCTCTTTTTCTTGATGAGTCTGGCTAATGGTTTATCAATTTTGCTTATCTTCTCAAAGAACCAGCTTTTAGTTTTATTGATCTTTGCTATTGTTTTCCTTGTTTCTATTTCATTTATTTCTGCTCTGATCTTTAAGATTTCTTTCCTTCTGCTAACTTTGGGTTTTGTTTTTCTTCTTTCTCTAGTTCCTTTAGGTGTAAGGTTAGAATATTTATTTGAGATTTTTCTTTTTTCTTCACGTAGGCGTGTATAGCTATAAACTTCCCTCTTAGAACTGCTTTTACTGTATCTCATAGGTTTTGGATGTCGTGTTTTCATTGTCATTTCTCTCTAGGTATTTTTTGATTTCCTCTGATTTCTTCAGTGATTGCCGGGTTATTTAGTAACGTAGTGTTTAGCCTCCATGTGTTTGTGTTTTTTACGTTTTTTTCCCCTGTAATTCACTTCTATTCTCAAAGCGTTGTGCTCAGAAAAGATGCTTGATATGATTCCAATTTTCTTAAATTTACTGAGGCTTTATTTGTGACCCAAGATGTGATCTATCCTGGAGAATGTTCCGTGCGCACTTCAGAAGAAAGTGTAATCTGCTATTTTTGGATGGAATGTCCTATAAATATCAATTAAATTTATCTGGTCTATTGTGTCATTTAAAGCTTCTGTTTCCTTATTTATTTTCATTTTAGATGATCTGTCCATTGGTGTAAGTGAGGTATTAAAGTCCCCCACTACTGCTGTTAGCAGTTGCCTTATGTATTGAGGTGCTCCTATGTTGGGTGCATATATATTTATAATTCTTATATCTTCTTCTTGGATTGATCCCTTGATCATTATGTGGTGTCCTTCCTTGTCTCTTGTAACATTCTTTATTTTAAAGTCTATTTCATATGATATGAGTATTGCTACTCCAGCTTTCTTCTGATTTCCATTTGCATGGAATATTTTCTAGATCCCCTCACTTTCAGGCTCTATGTGTCCCTAGGTCTGAAGTGGGTCTCTTCTACACAGCATATATATGGGTCTTGTTTTTGTACCATTCAGCAAGCCTGTGTCTTTTGGTTGCAGCGTTTAATCCATTCACGTTTAAGGTAATTATCGATATGTATGTTCCTATGACCATTTTCTTAATTGTTTTGGGTTTGTTTTTGTAGGTCCTTTCCTTCTCTTGTGTTTCCCGCTTAGAGAATTTCCTTTAGCATTTGTTGTAGAGCTGGTTTGGTGGTGCTGAATTCTCTTAGCTTTTGCTTGTCTGTAAAGCTTTTGATTTCCCCATCGAATCTGAATGAGATCCTTGCCAGGTAGAGTAATCTTGGTTGTAGGTTCTTCCCTTTCATCACTTTAAGTATATCATGCCACTCCCTTCTGGCTTGTAGAGTTTCTGCTGAAAAATCAGCTGTTAACCTTATGGGAGTTCCTTTGTATGTTATTTGTCATTTTTCCCTTGCTGCTTTTGATAATTTGTCTTTGTCTTTAATTTTTGCCAATTTTATTACTATGTGTCTTGGCGTGTTTCTCCTTGGGTTTATCCTGTATGGAACTCACTGCACTTCCTGGACTTGGGTGGCTATTTCCTTTCCCATGTTAGGGAAGTTTTCAACTATAATCTCTTCAAAGATTTTCTCAGGTCCTTTCTCTCTCTCTTCTCCCTCTGGGACCCCTATAATGCGAATGTTGTTGCATTTAATGTTGTCCCAGAGGTCTCTTAGGCTGTTTTCATTTCTTTTCATTCTTTTTTCTTTATTCTGTTCTGCAGCAGTAAATTCCACCATTCATCTTCCAGGTCACTTATCCATTCTTCTGCCTCAGTTATTCTGCTATTGATTCCTTCTAGTGTAGTTTTCATTTCAGTTACTGTATTCTTCATCTCTGTTTGTTTGTTCTTTAATTCTTCTAGGTGTTTGTCAAACATTTTTTGCATCTTCTTGATCTTTGCCTCCATTCTTTTTCCGAGGTCCTGGATCATCTTCACTATCATTATTCTTAATTCTTTCTCTGGAAGGTTGCCTATCTCCACTTCATTTAGTTGTTTTTCTGGGGTTTTTATCTTGTTCCTTCATCTGGTACATAGCCCTCTGCCTTTTCACCTTGTCTATCTTTCTGTGAATGTGGTTTTTGTTCCACAGGCTGCAGGATTGTAGTTCTTCTTGCTTCTGCTGTCTGCCCTCTGGTGGATGAGGCTATCTAAGAGGCTTGTGCAGGTTTCCTGATGGGAGGGACTGGTGGTGGGTAGAGCTGTTTGTTGCTCTGGTGGGCAGAGCTCAGTAAAACTTTAATCCACTTGACTGCTGATGGGTGGGGCTGGGTTCCCCACCTGTTGGTTGCTTGGCCTGAGGCAACCCAACACTGGAGCCTAGCTGGGCTCTTTGGTGGGGCTAATGGCAGACTCTGGGAGGGCTCACGCCAAGGAGGACTTCCCAGAACTTCTGCTGCCAGTGTCCTTGTCCCCACGGTGAGCAACAGCCGCCCCCGGCCTCTGCAGGAAACCCTCCAACACTAGCAGTTAAGTCTGGTTCAGTCTCCCCTGAGTTCACTGCTCCTTCCCCTTGGTCCCGATGCACACACTACTCTGTGTGTGCCCTCCAAGAGTGGAGTATCTGTTTCCCCCAGTCCTGTCGAAGTCCTGCAATCAAATCCCACTAGCCTTCAAAGTCTGATTCTCTAGGAATTCCTCCTCCCATTGCCAGACACCCAGGTTGGGAAGCCTGACATGTGGCTCAGAACCTTCACTCCAGTGGGTGGACTTCTGTGGTATAAGTGTTCTCCAGTCTGTGAGTCACCCATCCAGCAGTTATGGGATTTGATTTTGCTGTGATTGCACCCCTCCTACTCTCTCATTGTGGCTTCTCCTTTGTCTTTGGATGTGGGGTATCTTTTTTGGTGAGTTCCAGTGTCTTCCTGTCGATGATTGTCCAGCAGCTAGTTGTGATTCTGGTGTTCTCACAAGAGGGAGTGAGAGCACATCCTTCTACTCCGCCATCTTGGTTCAGGCCTTCGGTTTAATTGATATTTATAGGACATTCTATCCAAAAACAGCAGATTACACCTTCATCTCAAGTGCACACGGAACATTCTCCAGGACTGATCACATCTTGGGTCACAAATCAAGCCTTGGTAAATTTAAGAAAACTGAAATCACATCAAGCATCTTTTCCGACCACAAAATTATGAGATTAGAAATCAATTACAGGGAAAAAAACGTAAAAAACACAAACACACAGAGGATAAACAATACGTTACTAAATAACCAAGAGATCACTGAGGAAATCAAAGAGGAAATCAAAAAATACGTAGAGACAAATGAAAATAAAAACACAACGATCCAAAACCTATGGGATGCAGCAAAAGCAGTTCTAAGAGGGAAGTTTATAGCTATACAAGCCTACCTCAAGAAACAAGAAAAATCTCAAATAAACGATCTAACCTTACACCTAAAGGAACTAGAGAAAGAAGAACAAACAAAACCGAAAGTTAGTAGAAGGAAAGAAATCATAAAGATCACAGCAGAAATAAACGAAATAGAAACAAAGAAAACAATAGCAAAGATCAATAAAATTAAAAGCTGGTTCTTTGAGAAGATAAACAAAATTGATAAACCATTAGCCAGATTCATCAAGAGAAAGACGGAGAGGACTCAAATCAATAAAATTAGAAATGAAAAAGGAGAAGTTACAACAGACACCGCAGAAATACAAAGCATCCTAAGAGACTACTACAAGCAACTCTATGCCAATAAAATGGACAACCTGGAAGAAATGGACAGATTCTTAGGAAGGTATAACCTCCCAAGACTGAACCAGGAAGAAATAGAAAATATGAACAGACCAGTCACAAGTAATGAAATTGAAACTGTGATTAAAAATCTTCCAACAAACAAAGTGCAGGACCAGATGGCTTCACAGGTGAATTCTATCAAGCATTTAGAGAAGAGCTAACACCCATCCTTCTCAAACTCTTCCAAAAACTTGCAGAGGAAGGAACACTCCCAAACTCATTCTATGAGACCACCATCACCCTGATACCAAAACCAGACAAAGATACTACAAAAAAAAGAAAATTACAGACCAATATCACTGATGAATATAGATGCAAAAATCCTCAACAAAATACTAGCAAACAGAATCCAACAACACATTAAAAGGATCATACACCATGACCAAGTGGGATTTATCCCAGGGATGTAAGGATTCTTCAATATTTGCAAATCAATCAATGTGATACACCAAATCAGCAAATTGAAGAATAAAAACCATATGATCATCTCAATAGATGCAGAAAAAGCTTTTGACAAAATTCAACACCCATTTATGATAAAAACTCTCCAGAAAGTGGGCATAGAGGGAACCTACTTCAACATAATAAAGACCATATACAACAAACCCACAGCAAACATCATTCTCAATGGTGAAAAACTGGAAGCATTTCCTCTAAGATCAGGAACAAGACAAGGATGTCCACTATCACCATTATTATTCAACATAGTTTTGGAAGTCCTAGACACGGCAATCAGAGAAGAAAAAGAAACAATAGGAATACAAATTGGAAAAGAAGAAGTAAAACTGTCACTGTTTGCAGATGACATGATACTATACATAGAGAATCCTAAAGATGCCACCAGAAAACTACTAGAGCTAATCAATGCATCTGGTAAAGTTGCAGGATACAGAAGTAATGCACAGAAATCTCTTGCATTCCTATACACTAACAACGAAAGATCAGAAAGAGAAATTAAGGAAACACTCCCATTTACCACTGCAACAAAAAGAATAAAATACCTAGGAATATACCTACCTAAGGAGGTAAAAGACCCGTACTCAGAAAACTATAAGACACTGATGAAAGAAATCAAAGATGACACAAACAGATGGAGAAATACACCATGTTCTTGGGTTGGAAGAAACAAACTTGTGAAAATGACTGTACTACCCAAAGCAATCTACAGATTCAATGCAATCCCTATCAAATTACCAGTGGCATTTTTTACAGAACTAGAACAAAAAATCTATAAACTTGTATGGAGACACAAAAGACCCCGAATAGCCAAAGCAGTCTTGAGGGAAAAAAACGGAGCTGGAGGAATCAGACTTCCTGACTTCAGACTATACTACAAAGCTACAGGAAGCAAGACAACATGGTACTGGTGTAAAAACAGAAATACAGATCAATGGAACAGGATAGAAAGCCCAGAGATAAACCCACGTACCTATGGTCAACTAATCTATGACAAAGGAGGCAAGGATATACAATGGAGAAGAGACAGTCTCTTCAATAAGTGGTGCTGGGAAAACTGGACAGCTACCTGTAAAAGAATGAAATTAGAACACTCCCTAACACCATACACAAAAATAAACTCAAAATGGATTCGAGACCTAAATGTAAGACCAGACGCTATAAAACTCTTAGAGGAAAACATAGGAAGAACACTCTTTGACATAAATCACAGCAAGATCTTTTTTTATCCATGGCCTAGAATAATGGAAATAAAAACAAAAATAAACAAATGGGATCTAATGAAACTTAAAAGCTTTTGCAAAGCAAAGGAAACTACAAAGAAGACAAAAAGACAACCCTCAGAGTGGGAGAAAATATTTGCAAACTAATCAACGGACAAAGGATTAATCTCCACAGTATATAAACAGCTCATGCAGCTCAATATTAAAAAAACAAACAACCCAATCCAAAAATGGGCAGAAGACCTAAACAGACATTTCTCCAAAGAAGACATACAGATGGCCAGGAAGCATATGAAAAGCTGCTCAACATCACTAATCATTAGAGAAATGCAAATCAAAACTACAATGAGGTATCACCTCATACCAGTTAGAATGGGCATCATCAGAAAATCTACAAACAACAAATGCTGGAGAGGGTGTGGTGAAAAGGGAACTCTCTTGCACTGTTGGTGGAAATGTAAACTGATACAGCCACTATGGAGAACAGTATGGAGGTTCCTTAAAAAACTAAATATAGAATTACCATATGCCCCAGCAATCCCACTACTGGGCATATACCCAGAGAAAACCATAATTCAAAAAGACACATGCACCCCAATGTTCATTGCAGCACTATTTACAATAGCCAGGTCATGGAAGCAACCTAAATCCCCATCGGGAGACGAGTGGATAAAGAAGATGTGGTACATATATACAATGGAATATTACTCAGCCATAAAAAGGAACAAAATTGGGTCATTTGTAGAGACGTGGATGGATCTAGAGACTGTCATGCAGAGTGAAGTAAGTCAGAAAGAGAAAAACAAATATTGTATATTAATGCATATATGTGGAGCCTAGAAAAATGGTACAGATAAACTGGTTTGCAAGGCAGAAATTGAGACACAGATGTAGAGAACAAACGTATGGACACCAAGGGGGGAATGTGGCGGGGGGGTGGGGGTGGTGGTGTGATGAATTGGGAGATTGGGATTGACATGTATACAGATATGTATAAAATAGGTAACTAATAACAACCTGCTGTATAAAAAAATAAAATAAAATAAAATAATTTTTTTAAATATCCGAATGATTTATAAAAAGATATTCCAGCTCATTAGTAATCAGGAAAATGAAAACTAAGGTCACAAAGATGGGCAGAAACTGAGAAATCAGGTAATACCAAGGCAAGAAGACATGGAGCAAGAGGTATTCGTGCACTGTGCTCATAGGAATGTAAACAGGCATAACCACTCTGGAGAACAATTTGTCCTGATTTTGCAAAGTTACCTATGTGCATATTCTATAATAACCAGCAAATCACTGCAAGGCAGATACCCTAGACAGGAGCCAGCTAGTAAATATTTTAGGCTTTGCAAACCATGAGGTCGGTCATAACTAACGCAACTCTGCCTTGTATCTCAAAAGCAGCCACAGACAAAATGTAAACAAATGAACATAGTTGTGTTACAATAAAACTTTATTTATAAAAAACAGGCAGCTGGCCGGATTTGACCACTGGGCAGTAGTTTGCCAATCTCTGCCCTAGAGAAATACCTGTACATGTGATCCAGGAGACATGTACAACAGTTTTTACAGGACTTGTTTATATTAGCAGCAAACTGCTAATATTTGGAAACAACCCAAATGTTCACTCACAGGAGAAGGGGTAAATAAACTGTGGCCATATTTTCAAAATGGAGTATGACACAGCAGTGAAAGTGAATTATACTCTTGCTACTTGCAACATGGATAAATCTTAGAAAATAATATTAAGTGGAAAAATCAATTCATAGAAGAGATATGATTTAATCACCAATATATGGTGTAATAGAGCTCAAAAATAAGCAAAACTAAATAAAATGCTACATTTCCTATGTATACGGGTGATAAAGGAAAACTATAGGTTTTGGTAACCATTGGGGAAAAAAAGTATAGCAATGGTAGAATCACTATGCTGTACACCTGACACTAATATAATATTGTAAATCAACTATAGTTCAATTTTTAAAAAATAGTATAGCAATGGTGGAGATTCAGGATCCAAGTTACCTCCCAACAGAAGGCCAAAGATGGGATCAGGGAGGAGCCCACAGTTGGTTTCAAAGATTTTAGTATTGTTCTGCGTTTTATATTGGGTCACAGGCTCATAAATGTTCATAACTTACACATGCAGGATGTGTTTAATCTTGTATACGTAAGATAGATATTAAGTTTTTGTTTTTAATACAAGGTCAACAAATACTCCCTGTTCTCAGCTGAAAAATCCCAAAAAGATTGCAGAGGCGACCTGTAGCTGAAACAGAAAGTAGAGAACTTGCCTCTAATAAGCAATCAGGGTATTTATATTCCATGTCAGCCAATCAGATGATGAAAAAACATCTAATGGCTTGTAACTATCTCTTGGATTTAGAAAGAATTGATAAAAGCTACATGAAAAAGTATTGAAAACTATTCCAAAACTTAAAAAATAAAAAAGTATTTGTTGGTTAATCTTCCCGAAGTTTTGCTATTTAAATAAGTAAGTTTATAACTGTGGATCACAATTACTATAAAGCCTCTTTCTTTTTTTTAAAAATAAACCTATTTCAGCAAAGGTCCAACTAGATCACAAAAAGATTATGTAAGATAGGATTCTGGCACCATCTGGTGACAGTGCCCTGCAACAGCACATTCTAATTTCTATTAAAGGTTAATTCACTTATTCATTCATTTACCTACTATCCAATAGGCATCTACTAGGCATAGCACACACACATTTTAAAATCTTTCTTGGTGGGTTTCCCTGGTGGCACAGTGGTTAAGAATCCACCTGCAAATGCAGGGAACACGGGTTCGAGCCCTGGTCCGGGAAGATCCCATATGCTGCAGAGCAACTAAGCCCATGTGCCACAACTACTGCGCCTGCGCTCTAGAGCCCATGAGCCACAACTGCTGAGTCCGTGAGCCACAACTACTGAGCCCGTGTGCCACAACTACTGAAGCCCGCATGCCTAGAGCCTGTACTCCACAACAAGAGAAGCCACCACAATGAGAAGCCCACGCACTGCAACGAAGAGTAGCCCCCGCTCACCACAACCAGAGAAAAGCCTGCACGCAGCAACGAAGACCCAATACAGCCAAAAATAAAATAAATTAAAAACTTAAAAAAAAAAAACTTTATAAAAAAAAAATCTTTCTTGCTTGGAAGACCGGAAATAAAATAATGTATACTATCTAAAACAGGTTCCCTATTTTCAAGGGAAAATATCTACAGTTAAATTTATGCCTATCAGAATATAAGCGTCTACTCTTGCTAAAAGTTTGTTTCAAGCATCTATTCCTCTAGAACTCTCAGGCAAGAAGTCCCTCAGGAGTGTACTGGTAAACATAGTCTATGGAGTCACCACACGAGGACCAGTAAGCACATGAATGCAGTTTTCAAGGAAAAGAACTGTTGTGGTTTTAAAATACCCTCAAATTCCTGACACTTCTTTCAAAAGGTAGAGTCTAATTTCCCTTTCCCTGAATGTGGGCTGGACTTAATTACCCGCTTCTAAAGAAGAGAAAGTGGCAGAAGTGACGGTGTACAACTTCTAAAGCTAAATCATCAAAGGAATAGCCATTTCCATCTTGCCTGAGGGAGTCAGACATCGTGCCATGAGGAGACTCAAGCAACCTGTGGAGAGGCCTCTGGGGAGGAACTGTGACCTCCCGCCAACAACCGGCACCAAGCTGCCCCCTTGCATCCTTCGCCAACATCACTGAGCTAAGCCACTCCCAAAGAAACGGAAATCAATGTTTATTGTTGTTTAAGCCACTTAGTTTGGGGGTAATTTGTTATGCAACAATATATAACTAATACAATGACCTATTACTTCCTAGAACCAAATTTTATCTTTAACAGGAAGTAAAAATAGCTCACTTCAGTTTAATACTATAATTTGCCCGCATGTTAATAAAATTTCAAATTTTCCTTCCTAATACACTAAGTAGTGATCCTTTTCTAATTCCTCCAAATTGTTTCATATTATTTCATAATATTCATCACTTTCTAATTCAAAGAAACAGCAACCCAAGCAGATTTCAGTCAGTCAGCAAGGATTTTTTGGACCATCTTCCTTTTGATGTACTGTACTAGTATTGTACTAGGGACTGAGTGGAGAACCATGCCCTTGAGGTACTTATAATTTAATTTAGATGAATATTCCCAAAATAATTTATGTTTTTAGTTAACCTTTTTCTCCTGGCTCTGAAGGTTCTAAGTCAATGGAAGAAGGTTTGGAAAGTTTCTTTTTTACCTCTGTGAGGGATCCACAAGCTACACCACCATGCAGGGCTTCATCTAAAGCAGAGAGGGTTGTAGATAAAAATGCTGGTGATGGAGCAGCAGACCTCTGTGTCTTTATCTCATAAGCCTGAACAAAGAAGAGATTAAGTTATTTTCAACCTCCATATTTATTCAAAAACATAAGTCAACTCCAAACTCAAATTTTAGCAATTGGAACCCCAATCCCCTTTATTTCCCTCTACTATTTATTTATTCAACAACTATTTACTCTGTGC
Source organism: Balaenoptera physalus (assembly GCF_965194825.1). Classification (NCBI taxonomy): domain Eukaryota; kingdom Metazoa; phylum Chordata; class Mammalia; order Artiodactyla; family Balaenopteridae; genus Balaenoptera; species Balaenoptera physalus. The sequence goes on from NC_138883.1 coordinate 34,360,830, forward strand.
TGGGACTGTGCTAGATTTCGGGGCTGTGATATAAAAGACAGAGCCCCTGCCCCAAAGTACTTATAGCCAACTAGGGACTATGAAGTTAGGACTAGAAACTAAGCAATTACAATACACTTAAATAAGAGATACTGTGATAGGGCAAGTGGAGACCTGGAGAGAGTATACCTGATCTGGATTTTGTGATATAGGAAGGCTTCAAGGGAGATCTGGACGTCTGAGCTAAAACCTGAAATGACTGTTAGACAGGCAAAGGGAACGTGCATGTTCCTGCCAAAGAGACAAGAATGTACGAAGAAAGGTCAAGAAGCAAGAAAGAAAGGAAATGGAAACTCACAAAAACTACAAAAAACAAAAAGAGTTAATTTAGAACAGCTGAAAGAAGGCGTGAGGTCGTGGTATGGCAAGCAACGAGGCTGGAGAAATAAGCAGGGGCCGAATCAGGAAAAGCGTTGCTGAAGTGTGGCGTGTAGGCTGAGAGCAACAGGGAGTGACACGGCCAAGCTACCATTTCAAACCAAGGTTGCTTTGCGAAGAACAGCTTGAAGGTGGATGGGGTAGACTAAGAAATGGCCTCCCAAAAGACAGCCACATCAAATCCTTGGAACCTGTGAATATTACCTTATTTGGAAAAAGGGTCTTTGCAGATGTGGTTAACATGATTACATACCCACCAGCAATGTGTAAGAACACTTGCCTCTCTGCAATCTCTAACATTAAAAATTACTACTATTATATTAAGTTGCCCAAAACTGAAGTCAAGCCACAGAACTGAAATCTTTCATTCCTCCATTCATTCTAAAAATATGAATTAATTGCCAACTGCATGCCATATACTATGATAAGCTCTGGGAATACAGTGGTAATCCAAACAGACCTAGTTTCTACCCACCTAAAGTTTACAATTTAATAAGTCTAGGTCTCAAATCCAAGGCTCTTCTGCTCCTATGAGGACGTAGGAAGACCAGTATATTAATACTTATGAGCCATAAATGTGCCCACTCTTGTCTAATCTCACCTACTGAGTTCTTAGATCACTTAAAACATGGATTGCCACAGAGTTTTTTAAAGGCTACATTCACGCACATAAAATAACTAGAAAAGCTACAGTAAAGGCATGTGCCTTTCATCTGATTTAGAAATACCTAAATATTGCCTACAGTCTATCAGGCAACATAGGTGGGCATGGGGACACTTTACAGACATGTAAAGGCAGCCCAATCTGTTAACATTAAAGTACTTCCTTTGCAACTGTAAATGTAATTACTAGAATAATAGATCTCGTGACTCAAAAAGCTACTAAAATGAACTAACAGAACAAGACTTCAGAAATAATAGTGTGTACATAAGTGAGACAAAGAGGGACACTGCGATATAACACACCACCAGTTTTCTTCTACTTTGGAGGCTGCTTCTTAGATTCATTGTTATCTAATCTGATCTTGAAATGTTGGCTGGATTCGGGACTTGGTCTTGGGCACACTTACATTCTTACTGTACATACCTTGTAGGCAATCTCTCACCCATTTTCACGGCTTTGACTACCATGTTCACACCAATGACTCCCCAATGCACGCTTCTAGTGCAGACCCCTCCTTCAAGCTCAAAGTCCACATATTTAACTGCCTACTTCGCATCTCTACTCGATGTTTCACAAGCACCAAAAATTCGACAGGTACTAACGAATTCATGATCTGCCTCCCTCAAACCTGATCCTCTTCCAATATTCCTCATCTCAGGAAACGGTACCACCCAATCTTTCAAAGCAAAATCAAGGAATCATCTCTGACACTTTCCTGTACCTCACCACCACCCACAGCCAAATCATCACCGAATCCTATTCATTCTACCTCCTAAGTATCTCTCACGATAACTGACATTATACCGTCAGCATCAGTACCACACTAATAGCCCATGTCACAATCTGTCTATAATACAGTCATAGATACCTAACTAGTCTTCACAAATATTTTCTTGTTCCTTTTCAATCACTTGTCTATGTTTAAAGACTGAGTTTTTAAAAACACGTATTGGATTACTCCCTTTGAAGATTTGTCACTGCTTTCAGAATAAAGTCCAAAATCCTTAACGTGGTCTGCAGGCCCCAGTGACCTGACCCCTGCTTGCTTCTCCAGCTTCATCTCTTGCCACTCTCTTCCTTGCCGCTACGTTCATTCACACTGGCCTGACTTTCTTACCATACAAGCACCATTCTCCTGCTCTTCTCAGGGGCTTTGCATTTCCCAGTCACAGTGCCTGCAAACTCTTCCCTGCTCCCTCCCTTCCCAACTCCTTTGTCCATCTCTCTCCTATTCATCCTTCAGGTTTTAGCTGAAGTATCGCTTCCTTGAGGGAGCCCTTCCTAAGGACCCCTAAACTAAGTAATGTCCCTGTTATTCAGTTTCTAAGCTCTTTGTACTTTTCTTTGATAGGACTTGTCATTACTACAATTAACTAATCATTTATATAATTATTTGTTTACTGTCTGACTGTTCCCACTAGACTGTAAGCTACATGAGGGCAGGAACTTTATCAGTCATCTTCACTATAACATCCCCAGTACCTGACAGATCCGTGGCTGGCACTCGATAAATATTGGTTGAAGGAATAAATGATTGAATAAATAAATTAACAAAAAAAGCTTTGTGAGGGAATGAACTAAGGCTAAGCCAATATTTAAGACAGGATTCAAATCTAAAGAATTTTACAAGAGTAATCTACAACGAAGGAGAAAGATGGCTCTTTGAACTGGCATTTGGAATGGTAGTGACATTGTAGCTGAAAGTGGTGATGGAAGTGGAGACTAAAGGTGAAATTCCTACCCACAATCTCTTACTTGATTATCTAACTAGGAATATGCCATAGGTATTGACCAAATAGAATGACAGATGTCAAACCAAAATGTTCTCTTGGTGATTTACAACCTTCAAAATAGTGACAAGTTAACTTGAGCCTCGTCACGGAATCATAAGATACTATTTTAACTCTCTCACTTCTCCCATAAAACAAAGTGAGCTGTTCAAAGATACCAGATCAATGACAAAGCTAAGACTACTGCCCATCTCTAACTCCAATTCTAATTCTCCTTCTGACTATTTTGCCTTTAATGTATTTTCCTTAGATAAGAGCTAAATCTGAACAAAAGAAAATCCTCAATTTGTTCATTGTTTTCAAAGTTTCAAATGACACAAATATTCCTTCCTTCCTCCTTCACAGAGTTAGACCCTACTTTATTGCTTGGTGGTTACCAAATTTCAATATAAGGTAGTAAGGTAAGTAATTTACAACCCACATAAACAAATACATTTGCAAAACACCGGACAGACTTTTAGGCAACTCTTATTCTGGGAAAACAAGATATTTTCTACCATGCACTAAACCTACATTTTGAAAAGTTAAAGTCATGAGACAGAAAGTATGAAATAATAGTACAGACTGATGAGGGCTTATTACAAAACACTTTAACTCTTCTCAGGAGTGAGGATAAGTTTTCAAGTATTATTCATTCAATCAGTAAGAGAGTATAAGTCCAACAGGTGTACTTTATGATGCACAGTAAGTAATGATGATAAAAGTTAGTATTACAGAGACAGGAGCATTCTAAAATTAATAGTATATTATACTTTAACCATGAGGTTCACAAATTCTACCCAAACAAACAAAAGAGAAAGATAACCTTTTGAAATATCACTACCAGCTACAGAGAAAAAAAAAATCCTATTACCCTCTCATTCCCATAATTAGGAACTGTCTCCCATGAGCTTATAAACTACATAAATTTCTTACATATATTCTCATTAGAGGACTAACTCTATGCTGTGAGGGTTGGTATTTTTGAGGTGCTCATCTCTATTTTTGCTTTTGCCTCATCGCCCAAAAGATTTTAAACAAGATACAGAATCATTTCAAAACAAAAATCAAATCATAATTCTAAAATATATACATACCGTTTGCATCTGTGGGGCACAGGCCCTGCTGACCACACACAAAAGTTCATGGACACCTTGATAACTAAGGCCAGTCATCTTCATAAGCTCCAGTGGGGAAAGACATAGAAAGTCCTAAAAAACATAAAGAAAATATTTTAAATATATATGTGCAACAAAGATACTGGAATTAAAAGGAAACTTTCAACTGACACTATCCATGTGTAAATAAAGCAGAATTTATTGTAGATCAGGGACTTCGCTGGTGGTCCAGTGGTTAAGACTCCACGCTCCCAATGCAGGGGGCCTGGGTTCAATTCCTGGTCAGGGAACTAGATCCCACATGCCACAACTAAGACCCGGCACAGCCAAATAAATCCAAAAGAATTAAAAAAAAAAACCAAAAACAAAATTTATTATAGATCAAAGATTTATATGTTTCTTATAGTATTTTCCCCCTAAATAGCCCTTAACTAAAAGATATGATGATATAATCTTATCCTCTAATTATCCACCTTGGAATATACCAGAGGACACACCAAGTAACAATACATAGCAGCAGAATCCAACTCAGGTGTATGTTGGCGCTGCCCTTGTGCCTGAAAGAGTTTCGGCACAAACAGATGACCAGAAAGAGTCAGGCTGAAATGAGTTTCTTCAAATGACAATGAAAACACGATGACCCAAAACCTATGGGATGCAGCAAAAGAAGTTCTAAGAGGGACGTTTATAGCAATACAATCCTACCTCAAGAAACAAGAAAAATCTCAAATAAACAACCTAACCTTACACCTAAAGCACTTCGAGAAAGAAGAACAAAAAAACCCTAAAGTCAGCAGAAGGAAAGAAGTCATAAAGATCAGATCAGAAATAAATGAAAAAGAAATAAAGGAAACAATAGCAAAGATCAATAGAACTAAAAGATGGTTCTTTGAGGAGATAAACAAAATTGATAAACCATTAGCCAGACTCATCAAGAAAAAAAAGGGAGAAGACTCAAACCATAGAAATTAGAAATGAAAAAGGAGAAGTAACAACTGACACTGTAGAAATACAAAGGATCATGAGAGATTACTACAAGCAACTATATGCCCAAAAAATGGACAACCTGGAAGAAATGGACAAATTCTTAGAAAAGCACAACCTTCTGAGACTGAACCAGGAAGAAATAGAAAATATAAACAGACCAATAACAAGCACTGAAATTGAGACTGTGATTAAAAATCTTCTAACAAACAAAACCTCAGGACCAGACGGCTTCACAGGTGAATTCTATCAATCATTTAGAGAAGAGCTAACAGCTCTGCTTCTCAAACTCTTCCAAAATATAGCAGAGGGAGGAACACTCCCAAACTAACTCTATGAGGCCACCATCACCCTGATACCAAAACCTGACAAAGATGTCACAAAGAAAGAAAACTACAGGCCAATATCACTGATAAACATAGATGCAAAAATTCTCAACAAAATACTAGCAAACAGGATCCAACAGCACATTAAAAGGATCATACACCATGATCAAGTGGGGTTTATCCCAGGGAAGCAAGGATTCATCAATATACGCAAATCAATCAATGTGATACACCATATTAACAAATTGAAGGAGGAAAACCATATGATCATCTCGATAGACACAGAAAAAGCTTTCAACAAAATTCAACACCCATTTACAATAAAAACTCTCCAGAAAGTAGGCATGGAGGGAACTTACCTCAACATAATAAAGGCCATATATGACAAACCCATAGCCAACATTGTTCTCAGTGGTGAAAAACTGAAACCATTTCCACTAAGATCAGGAACAACAAAAGGTTGTCCACTCTCACCACTATTATTCAACATAGTTTTGGAAGTTTTAGCCACAGCAATCAGAGAAGAAAAAGAAATCAAAGGAATCCAAATCGGAAAAGAAGAAATAAAGCTGTCACTGTTTGCAGACAATATGACACTATACATAGAGAATCCTAAAGATGCCACCAGAAAACTACTAGAGCTAATCAACGAATTTGGTAAAGTAGCAGGATACAAAATTAATGTACAGAAATCTCTTGCATTCCTATACACTAATGATGAAAAATCTGAAAGAGAAATTAAGGAAACACTCCCATTTACCATTGCAACAAAAAGAATAAAATACCTAGGAATAAACCTACCTAAGGAGACAAAAGACCTGTATGCAGAAAACTATAAGACACTGATGAAAGAAATTAAAGATGATACAAACAGATGGAGAGATATACAATGTTCTTGGATTGGAAGAATCAACATTGTGAAAATGACTATATTACCCAAAGCAATCTACAGACTCAATGCAATCCCTATCAAACTACCAATGGCATTTTCCACAGAACTAGAACAAAAAAATTTCACAATTTGTATGGAAACACAAAAGACCCCGAATAGCCAAAGCAATCTTGAGAAAGAAAAATGGAGCTGGAGGAATCAGGCTGTTGGACTTCAGACTATACTACAAAGCTACAGTAATCACAACAGAATGGTACTGGCACAAAAACAGAAATATAGATCAATGGAACAGGATAGAAAGCCCAGAGGTAAACCCACGCACATATGGTCACCTTATTTTTGATAAAGGAGGCAAGAGTATACAATGGAGAAAAGACAGCCTTTTCAATAAGTGGTGCTGGGAAAACTGGACAGCTACATGTAAAAGAATGAAATTAGAACACTCCCTAACACCATACACAAAAATAAACTCAAAATGGATTAAAGACCTAAATGTGAGGCCAGACACTATAAAACTCCTAGAGCAAAACATAGGCAGAACACTCTATGACATAAATCACAGCAAGATCCTTTTTGACCCACCTCCTAGAGAAATGGAAATAAAAACAAAAATAAACAAATGGGACCTAATGAAACTTAAAAGCTTTTGCACAGCAAGGGAAACCATAAACAAGACGAAAAGACAACCCTCAGAATGGGAGAAAATATTTGCAAATGAAGCAACTGACAAAGGATTAATCTCCAAAATTTACAAGCAGCTCATGCAGCTCAATATCAAAACAAACAAAGAACCCAATCCAAAAATGGACACAAGACCTAAATAGACATTTCTCCAAAGAAGATATACAGATGGCCAACAAACACATGAAAGAATGCTCAACATCACTAATCATTAGAGAAATGCAAATCAAAACTACAATGAGGTATCACCTCACACCAATTAGAATGGGCATCATCAGAAAATCTACAAACAACAAATGCTAGAGAGGGTGTGGAGAAAAGGGAACTCTTTTGCACTGTTGGTGGGAATGTAAATTGATACAGCCACTATGCAGAACAGTATGGAGGTTCCTTAACAAACTAAAAACAGAATTACCATATGACCCAGCAATCCCACTACTGGGCATATACCCAGAGAAAACCATAATTCAAAAAGACACATGGGGGCTTCCCTGGTGGCGCAGTGGTTGAGAGTCCGCCTGCCGATGCAGGGGACACGGGTTCGAGCCCTGGTCTGGGAAGATCCCACATGCCGCGGAGCAACTAGGCCCGTGAGCCACAACTACTGAGCCGGCGCGTCTGGAGCCTGTGCCCTGAAATAAGAGAGGCCACGATAGTGAGAGGCCCGCGCACCGCGATGAAGAGTGGCCCCCGCCTGCCACAACTGGAGAAAGCCCTCGCACAGAAACGAAGACCCAACACAGCCAAAAATAAATAAATAAATAAATAATAATTAAAAAAAAAAAAAAAAGACACATGCACCCCAATGTTCATTGCAGCACTATTTACAATAGCCAGGACATGGGAACAACCTAAGTGCCCAACAACAGATGAACAGATAAAGAAGATGTGGCACATATATACAATGGAATATTACTCAGCCATAAAATGAAACGAAATTGAGTTATTTGTAGTGAAGTGGATGGACCTAGAGTCTGTCATACAGAGTGAAGTAAGTCAGAGAGAAAAACAGATATCATATGCTAACACATATATATGGAATCTAAAAAAAAGGTTCTGAAGAACCTAGGGGCAGGACAGGAATAAAGACACAGACATAGAGATTGGACTTGAGGACATGGGGAGGGGGAGGGGGAAGGGTAAGCTGGAATGAAGTGAGAAAGTGACATGGACTTATATATACTACCAAATGTAAAACAGATAGCTATTGGGAGGCGGCCGCATGGCACAGGGAGATCAGTTCGGTGCTTTGTGACTGCCTGGAGGGGTGGGATGGGGAGGGTGGGGGAGAGGCGCAGGAGGGGGTAGATATGGGGATGTGTGTGTATGTATAGCTAATTCACTTTGTTGTAAGGCAGAAACTAGCACACCACTGTAAAGCAATTATACTCCAATAAAGATGTTAAAATAAATAAATACAAGTTTGTACTACTTAAAAAAAAAATGAATTTCTTCCTAAGCTATGAAATCATTCAGAGGAAGTATTTAATAATTGAAAGAAAATAAAAGCGACTATGGAGGGACTTCCCTAGTGGCTCAGTGGTTAAGAATCTGCCTGCCAATGCAGGGGACATGGGTTCGATCCCTGGTCCGGGAAGATCCCACATGCCGCAGAGCAACTAAGCCAGCATGCCACAGCTACTGAAGCCCACGCAACCTAGAGCCCATGCGCCACGACTACTGAAGCCCGCATGCTCTAGGGCCCGCATGCCGCAACTACTGAAGCCTGGGCGCCTAGAGCCCGTGCTCCACAACAAGAGAAGCCACCACAATGAGAAGCCTGCGCACCACAATGAAGAGTAGCCCCCGCTTGCTGCAACTAGAGAAAGCCCGCACACGGCAACGAAGACCTAATGCGGCCAAATAAATAAATAAATAAAACTGACTACGGAATGAAATGTTAAATTTCATACTTTTAAGAGTGTTTCAAAGTATGAACATCAGGATTATAAAATGCATAACAGAGGAAGCACAGACATCATTAACACATAAAGCAATTTTTTAAAAATTGCAGCACGCTCTGAAAGTCTGTCTTATTAAGGATTAAATCCTAACAGAAAACCTTAAATCTTATTTAGCCTCCTAAGAGGGATTTGCTTTACTCTTTTGCTTAAATATACAACATCTGCTTTATATGTTTCTCTCACTCCATCAATAGAAAAATAATCCTAACTACTAATTTTTCTTGCTTTCAAGAGAAATTACCCATTTTTAATACTGTCTCCTCATTTGAGTCATATTTCTCATGTAACTGCAAAATTTCTTTTATGAGGACAAAACTTCTCTAGAATCCCAAATAAAAGGCGCAGGTGTACTTCACCTGCTATGAGCATTCTCCCCACCCAACCCCACCCAAAATGCAAAAATCTTGAATTTGGATAAATGAAATCACATTTGGAAATACAAGCTAAGTGGTTTGTTATTTAAAATTAGCAAGCACCATATTTATCTTTTCTTATAAACCTAAATGTTCATATTTCAGGTGTAATTAAGAGTTATTGGGCTTCCCTGGTGGCGCAGTGGTTGAGAATCTGCCTGCTAATGCAGGGGATACGGGTTCGAGCCCTGGTCTGGGAAGATCCCACATGCCGTGGAGCAACTAGGCCCGTGAGCCACAACTACTGAGCCTGCGCGTCTGGAGCCTGTGCTCGGCAACAAGAGAGGTCGCGACAGTGACAGGCCCGCGCACCGCGATGAAGAGTGGCCCCCGCTTGCCACAACTAGAGAAAGCCCTTGCACAGAAACGAAGACCCAACACAGCCAAAAATAAATAAATTAATAAATTAATTTTTTTTAAAAAGTAACAAATGTTCAAGTACAATTGGTGTCTTTAAAAAAAAAAAACAAAAGAGTTATTTAGGTACACAAGATTAATCTGTGGGACTTCCCTGGCAGTCCAGTAGTTAGGACTTCACCTTCCACTACAGGGGGTGCGGGTTCGATCCCTGGTCAGGGAGCTAGGATCCCATATGCCTCATGGCCAAGAGGCCAAGACATAAAGCAGAAGCAATGTTGTAACAAATTCAACAAAGACTTTGGAAATGGTCCACGTCATAAGAAAAAAGAAAAAGAAAAAAGAAAAGATTAATTTGTACTTAAAGTTTCTCACTGAAAAAAATTAAATAAATTTTACCTGGCAGGTAACAATCTGATGTCTGTTCAGACGGTCACACAGCTCTTGTGATAAACCCACTCGTCTTAGTTTCTTGCTACCCATGGCTTCAGATGCAGCAAGATAAAGAAGAACCTTGAAAAAAAGCTGGAAAATAGCATAAGCAACAGTAGATGGGCTATCGAAAACACTCTACAAAATAAAAAATCCTTCAAGCGTCTCCATATACAAAATGAAACGTATGGTATTTAAAATATTACTGATAAAATAAAGGAAGGCAATAAAATCTTTCCAAATATTTTAAACAGGGGAGACAACCGTTTGTCAAACATGCACACACAGAAACAAGACAATATAAGAATGTGCAATTCACACAATTCTTTAAAACTTATTACACAAATATAATAACACCGTTTCACATTTATATAGCATCTTAAGATTTTCAGTGCATTTATAAACTTTATTTGGATATGTAATTAATACACACATTTCCAAACAGCACTCCCAGAAAGTCTTTACTTTCATTGCACTGTAACAATAATAAATTTATTGACCACCTACTGTATACCAGGCACTGTTCCAAAGCTTTACATCAATTATCACATTTAAGCTTCTCAACAGCCCTATAAGGAAGATTGATCACTGATCTCATTTTTACATATGAGAAACTAAACCCTGGAAAGGTTAGCCATTCCACTGTTACCAGAAAAAGTTAATGGTAGATCCAGAATTCGAACCCAGGAAGTCTGACTCTTAGGCCTAGCCTCTTAACCAGTATACTGTACTACAAGTCTGTAATCATATTTAAACTCTCTTTTTTCTATGAATCAGAACAAATCTTCTGAATCAAATGAGATTTTATTATTTCAGGTGTTATTTACAAACTGAAATTGTTTTTTTGTTATACTAGCTGCTCACATCCCCACATGCAATTAAATTTCACTCTTCTGGTTGAACCCTGTGAGGGCTAAATGAGGCTCATGATATATTTGTCTTCAGAGCTTTAGAATAGAATCACTCTGATTCCCTTAATAACTCATGCAAAGGAGAAGCTGTGTATCTCACTCAGATGGCAAAATATCCTCTGAATAGAGTAGAAATAGGAACTCTTCTTGTTCCAGGGGATAAAACAATATAATTATCAGAAAAAGAGTCACATTTTGGAACAAAAACATATACTGAGAATGTAGATATTTATTTCCAATACCATGGCCCAAATTTCTACTTAACATCTATATTCTCGGATCAGATTAACACTCTCTTCCTCTCTCCCGCTCTCTCTCCTTCTCTCTGTCTCACACACACACACATCCTTCCCACAAACACAAAATACATCCCTCTCATTTCACTCAAAGGGAATTTGTAAGTATTGGTTTCTGTCTCTCAGAAAGAAAGTTTACCAAGTGACATCTGCTGTATCATTGCCTAGGGTCTTCACAGATCAGGTAGCTCTGGGCAATGACACAATTTATACTGATAAATTCAATCAAAAAGGAGAACTGTAAACCCCAAACTACCTGGAATACTTTAACAATGACCAACTCTGCTACCTCTGCCTGAGTAGGACCACTCCCATCATTTGCCTAGACTACTGCATACAGCCTCTGGTCACTCCCTGCCTCGCAAAACAAACAAAAAAACAAACAAACAAAAACATTCATTTGTTCCTTCCACAGATGCTTAAGCACACACTCTGCTGAGCTTCTACGGCACAAGAATCATCTAAGTATATTTCCTCCCCTTTGGGAACTCACAGTAAAAGACGAAAAGAGATATATACACAAATAATTACAGTCATGCAGCAAGTATTGTCATTGGAATATAAATGTGCTGTGGAAGCAGAGAGGAATAAGCACCAAACTGACCTGCAAGTCACAATCCTGTCAGAGGTAGCCTCCTAAAAATTTGCTCCAATCCTGTCACTCTCATCCTTTAAAACCACCCATGGGACCATGAGACCCCAGGGTAAATTCCACACTTTTTATGATGGCCTATAGCCTCTTCATAAACTGGTCCCTCACTTCCCTCTCATTTATATATCAGATTGCAAGGCCCACATTCTGGCCTTTCTGGCAAAATCACTTGCCTCCCAGTATCTTAGTTTCTTCATCTGAAAAACAAGCGTCATTCAAATATCCACTTCATAGAAATGCAGTGAAGGTTAAAGGATGTGGATGGTGCCTGGCTCCGCAGTGCTCAAGGCTAGGGATTATGATCAATTCATTCAGGAAAACAGCATTAGTTGCCTCACGTGAACTGCCTTCCGTCGGTAACGTTGGTAGGTTACACAAGCGCCTCCCTGCCTCCCTGACTTTCCTCCACAAAGACTTCCCGCCACTTAGGCTCTTCTTCTCCAATGTTCTCATTACACTGTGTACACATTTGTTCGATAATCTTCCTAACGTATTGTTATGGCTTACATGTTTGTTTTTTTCCACCAGAAACCGTAAATTCCTGCTCTGCGTGTGTGTGCACGAGCATGTAACTGAGGGTGTGAGGGAAGATGTTCAATCCTGGAAACTGAATCCTCTCCTCATCAAGAAAAAAAATATCCACATGTTAGATGGTCAATGGAAACTGTGAATTAACAAATAATAGCTAATATTTCTTGAGCCCTTATTAGGTGCCACTGTTCCAAGAGCTTCAGATGTTTTACCCCATTTTAGAGACTAATATTGAGGCATTGAGTTGAAAAACTTGAGCGAAGTCTAACAACTAGCACATGGTGGAGTAAGCATTCGAACCCAGGGATCTGACTCCATATTCCACGCTATTAAATACCTCTTCTTCAACACCATCTGAAGAGGGTCAGACATTAAACTTCCCTTAATGACGGGCTCCCCTACCTAGACCTCAAACTGCCCACAAGTGGGAAGACGGGTGGACATCAAGAGGCGAAAACATCACCCCAGAATCCCCTAGCAATAACTCTTCCCAACAAGGTGCAGCTTCCAAGCGTCCCCCACAAAGGAAAGCCAGACGCCTAAGATCTGCGGCGGGGCTCAAGTTAAGATCCTTATGGACCTGAGGGGGCGTGCCCTGCACCCAAGAGTGACTCTCCGCTCCCCCGATATCAACAACACTGGCCCAGAAAGGGAGCAGGAAATAATGAGCGCACCCCAATTCCCCAAACCGCCCCCCACATGAAACTTTCCAGTACCGGGTCTGCAGCATCCAACTTTCAAAGTTTCCCCTACCCCTCACACAGTTCCCCGCGGAAAAGGACGCAAAGCAACAAACAAAGCACTGGTTGGGTCGTCACCCTGGCGAAATATCCAATAAAAGGTAGGCACAGGCCCAGGTCGGCTCCGCTGCTTGCTGGGAATTGTAGTTCACATTCTGTAATAAGTCTACCAGTCCCAACTTCTCAATACAGTGATTATCAAAAGCCGGTGGAGGAACATCAGCAAGGAGAATATGAGCCAGGAAAAAACTTGCTTGTAATTTTCTCTCTTCTTTCTTTTTTTTTTTTTTTAATTATTTATTTATTTATTTATGGCTGTGTTGGGTCTTCGTTTCTGTGCGAGGGCTTTCCCCAGCTGCGGCAAGCGGGGGCCACTCCTCATCGCGGTGCGCGGGCCTGTCACTGTCGCTCCAGACGCGCAGGCTCAGCAATTGTGGCTCACGGGCCCAGTCGCTCCGCGGCATGTGGGATCCTCCCAGACCAGGGCCCGAACCCGTGTCCCCTGCATTGGCAGGCAGACTCTCAACCACTGCGCCACCAGGGAAGCCCCTCTCTTCTTTCTTTTGTCACTTCATTTAAAAACTGATTAATGGACCAGAGAGACATGTTAGTTTTCTGGGAATAGATGAGAATCCACCAATCATCGAAGAGCTTTTGGTTTGTTTTGGTTTGCTTTTTTTCACCACACTTTGGTGGTGAAATAGTTTGGAAAACGCTGAATGAAACTGCTCAAACCGAAAACATGTAATGGGGAAACCTGAGAGTCTATAGTTGAAGAACACCAAGGAAACCAAACAGAAGGTTCAGTATAAAAGCAGCTGTGATTAGCACACTAGTAAACTGTTACTTTAAGACTCGGTTTCAGATTATTATATTTGAGAAAGGCTTTTGCTCATTCTTTGCTCCCATCTCTCCGTGCACACCTCTATCTTATAATTTAGCCCACTGCATCCTAATTATTGACCTGCACTCCCTCACTAGACTGTGATCTCCTTGAGGACAAGGGCCGTATCTTATTCAGCTTCTAAAGTAGGCCCTAGCGCACAGTTCAATTAACGGTCGTGGGGTAAATGAGCAAATAAATGAATGGAGTTAAGCAGAAGAAACTGGGAATTCAGAACGTAGGGTTCTGGGATTATAAGGGAGCCCAAGTGGATGGAACAATAATGGAGGAGGACCTAAATTTCCTTGCTCTGGGTATCCCCAAAGCGTGGCAAAGCAATGTCACTGGTTGGCGCTCAGTAAACGCTAACTTCAAACTAGGGAGAAAAGAGAACAAAAGAAAAAAAATCAAGGCACACAGCGATTCCTGCCACTTGCTCCACCGAAGGCAAAACGGAAGGTGTCAAGCGGAGGATCTGTCAAAACTGTGAGCGGTGGTCCTAAACCAGGTAGCTGATACCTCTTTCCTAGCTTCCTCTAATGCGGAGGTGGAGTCACGTGACCCAAACAAATATGGCGCTTTATTTGCATCTTTCCTCGATTGACCAATTAGAGTAGCTGCTGTCAGTCGTCATCCTCTCCCGCCCTCAACCTTCTGAACGGGATTTGTCACCTGACTCAGCTCAAACATGGCTGCGCTGGAAGCTTTGCTGATTTGGGCGCCGGGAGCAGGTGAGTGTAAGGCGCCCCAGAGAAGGCGGGAGCGCTCTCCACGACCCCGGTAGGGAGCGTCCCTGAGCCCCAATCCCAACTGCCGTCCAGTTCTGACACAGATTCCTCTCCTGATCTTCAATCCTCTGCCTTAAAAGAGGGCTCAAACTAGGGAGGTTCCTGCTGAATTTCTCATCCGTAAAGAGGCGACCACCTGGGGATTTGGAGCCGGATTAGGCATAAAGTTCAGGAGGAAATAACGGAAGTGGAGTTTCGGGTCTGCGCCGCGGGCTAATATGACGATTAATATTCGTTAAATATTGAATGCGCCTAGAGAGATGGGATCCACCCCTTGGGGAAAGGTGGAACTTCCCAAAAGAGACAGTAACCTGTCAAATCAAATTTACAACGTTAATTAGAAAAGTAAGCCCCGCCTTTCCTAGTGCGGCTAGTACTGGCTAGTTTGTCTAAATATAGTTCCTTCCTTTTCTTCTGACTCGGTTGTGTGTTGTTTCTAGGAGGTACTCCACGAATGAGAAAATTGACAATGTGTTTTGCGTAATTCATCTCTTTCTATCTCCCTGCACTCTGTGCTGGGAAAATGCATCATCCATTTGGAGAAGAGGAAACTGCTTCTCAGAAGCAGCTTTTTGGATTTTTCTGTGAATGCCTTCGGAGAGGAGAATGGGAGTTGGCACAGGCATGTGTACCTCAGCTGCACGAGGCCCAAGGGGATATCCCAAAGAATGTGGAAGATATACTTCAGGCGCTGGTCATGTGTCCCAGTCAGCTGAGGTAAGGGAACTCTGTCTTCCTGCTAGGCAGTCACAGGGCGGGAGACACAAGGTTCAATACTTGAGCTCTGGTCCATGTACCTCACTCAAACACCTCTGAAGAATTAACAAAGGTAGAGTGTATTTCACATGTTCTGAAAATTTACCTCTATAATTACATGCCTATTTATTACTTAATCAGTTTGGCTTTGAATTATCATCTGGAGCGGTATTTACGCCTGGAACCGCCATTTCTTGTTTATTATCATTAAAGTAGATAGTGCAACTACGTTGAAAAGCATTTTCTTTACCCCCAAAAGAGCAAACCTGCTCCCTTCTTGCTTGTGAAATTGAAGATATTGTTGTAGCTTTAACAAAGGACCAGAAGTGAATTCACTTAAAGCTTTTTATTTTGAAATAATTAAGCATAGACTCACAAGAAGTGCAAAAACAATACAGAGTACCCTTTCCCCAACTTCCTCCAATTGTGACATCTTGTATAACTATAGTAAATACCAAAACCAAGAAATTGACACTGGTACTGTTAACTAGACTACAGCCCTTATTCAGTTTTCACCATTTTTTAAATCTGCATTCTTTTTTTTTTTGGCCACGCCTCAGGGCATGCGGGATCCTATTAGGGGCCGAACCCACGCACCCCGCTGTATTGGAAGTGCAGAGTCCCAAGCACTGGCCTGCCAGGGAAGTCCCAATCTGCATTCACCTTTATGTGTGTAGTTCTGTGTATCTTTATCCATTCTTAGACTCATATAACTACTAGTATAATCAAGGTACAGAACTATTTCATCACCACAAAAGAATTCCCTTGCTCCCTGGGAATACCTCTTTGTACATTGATCCCTCCTTGTCCCCTGGCAACCAATGTTCTCTATCTGAATTTTGAATGAAGTTCTTCCTGGCAGTGCTATTAACAATTAGTGGTATAGAAGTTAAACGTTCAGTCTCTCCCTCACTCTTCCTTCCTCTGGCAGTTATTTATGAGAAAGTACTGTATTAACACATATCGAATGGAGATTTACATGATTCTTTTCTTCCTTTGTTTTTTCCCTTAAATTTGGATTCTAGCCAATTGTTGTCTAATTTAAATTACTAACTTCAAAGAAAGGCTTATGAATTCCTATAATCCTGTTTCTGGCATAGAGTTAAAAATAAATTTTTATGAAGTTCCTTTTTTCTTTGACTATTTGATTCTGTTTTCAAGATTTCAAGTTTTCTATTTCAGATAGCTTTGCCCTTATGGTTTTCTGTGTAATATTAGTTTGTTTTGAAGACTAGATAGGGAGGTGGAGGTAGAATTGAGACTTTTTTTTTTTTTTAATGAAAGCTGCTAGTTCTGTTCTGGTTCTCATTTTATTGATCTGTCATATACATTCAAAAATTTCTCAGGACAATGTCTTGCCGGTTCAGGTTTAAAACAGACTGAGTAGTGAAATCTAAATCTTGGATCACAAAGGAGAAAAGGTCAGTAGAGACTCTTTGTTTAGAAATTTTTTCTTTTTACATTTTTCAGATGTGGACAGGATATCAACCCTCAAAGATTAGCCTGGGTCTGGCTTCTTGTACTGGAAAAATGGTTGGCCCTGGAAAAGGTAAGTAGGTTTACATTTAAAATTTTCGCCCGAGGCCAAGACTGAAAAGAACCTGGAAGGAGTTATGAAATTTTCCTTTTGTCTGTTACTTCCTTTATTTTGAGGTTTGTCATATTCCTTTATCAGTATTGACAGTGAGAATGGCCTAAGTATTTATTGCTGTCTCTTTACCTAAATTCATTTATTAATTCACTAACTTACATTGGCATTAATTCACTAACCTACCATCTGAGGTGATACTATTGTGTTAAATACTATTGTGAGTCTTGTGCCCAAACAGAACTTTGCAGAACTCAGTGAAAGTGGCAAGATAGTGAATAAAGTCTAATCCTCATAATACTCAAGTAATGGAGAATGGGCTGAGCTGAAACTTGGTTGTTCATCCAAAAATCTTATTTTAACTAGTCCAGTACAGTGAAATCTTATAGATTTAAACGTCATTAATTAATAATTTAACAACTCACATGAATTGAAGTAAAAGTTACCAAATATGAAAACAAAGTGAGCAAATTAATAGTGAAAGAAAACTTGTAAGGAAGGGTTTTTTATTTTTTATTTTTTTATACCATTCAAAGCACTTTTAGAAATATGTGTTAATTATCAGAAATTGATATCCGTTAAAAAAATTCTCAGGCAATTTTGTATTAAACCTGAGACTTTAAGATTTAAGTGAGGAACCTCTGACTCAGAAAAGAAATGACTGGCCCAGGGTCACACCATAAAGTTAGTTGGCAAAATTGGAGCTGGAACCAATGTATTCTGCCTTCGAGTCATCAGTCCTCTGCTTTTTCCACCTCAACAATATTTTTAGCCTACATAGACTTAAAATTAAGAAACCATAAATTCTTTTTTTTAAATTTTTATTTATTTATTTATTTTTATTTTTGGCTGCACTGGGTCTTTGTTGCTGCACACAGGCTTTCTCTAGTTGAGGCAAGCGGGGGCTACTCTTCATTGCAGTGCACAGGCTTCTCATTGCGGTGGCTTCTCATGTTGCAGAACACAGGCTCTAGGCACGCAGGCTTCAGTAGTTGTGGCACGTGGGCTCAGTAGTTGTGGCTCGTGGGCTCTAGAGCGCAGGCTCAATAGTTGTGGCACACGGGCTTAGTTGCTCCATTGCATGTGGGATCTTCCCAGACCAGGGCTTGAATCCGTGCCCCCTGCATTGGCAGGCAGATTCTTAACCACTGCACCACCAGGGAAGCCTCAAGAAACCATAAATTCTATTTTGTAAATGTCTATAATTTAGCCTAATTTTCTTCTTAACTTCTCTCAGTCATCAGAATGAATTTTGTCTTTAGTTCTGCTTTGGCCTGACACTTACCCTTCTTCACTTAGCTGTCAAAAAGCACCAGAAGTTACTAATCTAAATGTATTTATTATCCAGGCTTTTGGTAATGGTCTAGCAAAGAGAAATGACAAAAAGATCAGCAGGAGAGGGAAGGAAAAGAAGCAAAACTGAAAAATAATCAACCCCAGGTTGTTTAAGAGTTGGCTGTAGTTTCAGATCTAAAAGAGACATCTTCAGCTAAAATATTCAATAGTATCTTCAAAGAGAAAAGAAAAAAAATAACAAATGTTATTGTTACTGACTAAGGAGCTTTTCAGTACAAACATGGAATTTGTCAAGCCAGATGAACTTTTGCCTCAGCAGAGGGTATTTGTTTACTTTATGGCTGATTGGTGGTTGTTAAATTTCTGGACAGTTGGTCAACCAGATCAGGAGGTGGATTTCACTTCCCTGGCTCCTTTTAACAGACTAAGAGTTGTTTTTCCCAGAATTGAAGATCATTTGGTCCTTAAAGCTCCAGTACCTCAGTTATTTAAACAGTCGTGGGAATGTTTTAAACTTTATACAAGGACCTCAGAGAGTTTTAAAACTTAATACAAGGACCAAGACTTCAAATGCGTTCTTGAGGTAGTTCTACAAAGCCAGAACTGGACTTCATCTTTTAGGGACTTGGCCTTCCTGGACTGGCCTTCATCTTCTAGGGACTTGCTGGCTGCTCCTGCTCCAGTCTCCCACCTGCTGCCAAAAGCTCCTTTTGAATTATTCGTTGAAACTGATTCCATTTTCCCTTTCCTTCATCCATTTTTGCCTTATGCCCTTTTATCTTTTATCATGTGAACAGCATGATGTCCACAGCATGCTGCTTCTAATAAAGGAAAAATAGAAACAACTCCCATGTCCACAATCCAAGACTGATTAATCTACTTGTAAAATACCATGGCACTATTAAAATTACATGGTAAATGAATTTTCAGTGACATGGAAGGATGTTTATATTCTGGTATGTGAAGAAAAAAAAAATTTTAGAAAACAGTATGTTATGCATGCATATATGCATATGTAGAAAATGGTCTGACTACCCTTAGAACACAGTTGTAACTATAGTTCTCCCTCAGTGGAAAGATTTGGGGTGTGTGTGTGTTGTGTATGTGTGTTTTCATTTGCCTGTTTGTATTCTCTGCTTTTTCTGCATTGAACATGGCTTGCTTTTATAGTAAGAAAATCTGTGCTTGGAAACATTGGGCAAATTCTTGCCTGTTTTAGGAATGTTAGTTGCCTATGACCCTGCATATGCATAAAGTAATTTCACCAGTAAAAAAAGATACAAGCTAGCCAGTCTTTAGGATTTTAATGAAAGTCCTAAAATCTTAACCAGTTCTTTTATTAAGGGCCTGCTGTCTGGGTTTATCTATTCCTTCCTCTTAGTCCTTGATAGAATCACTAACTTTCAGCTTGCCAGAATGAATTTTCTCTACACCTTCCAATCATTACCATTATATAAGCATTCAGATGGCATGATTTACAGGTGTCTCTAACTTAAAAGAGTGCTTGTCAGAATTAGTCCCAGACTTTCATCTCATTTGTATTTGTGTCTGGAGAAAGAGGGACTATCATTTTAGTTTTAAGGACCAGGTGAAGGGAAGTTATTGTGAAACAAGCAGGTGCAGGAAGAGTCAGAGGCTTTCTCTTCCTTTATACATTAGTCTCTGATGTCCTGTCTCTTTAACAAACAATGGGGTCACTTTTTCCTTTTCATGCTTGAAATGATTAGAAAATACTTCCTAACCATTTCATCATTACTGAAGATTATTTTTAAAAACATCCTGATGCCATAGTTTTGTTTGATTTAGCAGTATAATGAGATTTTAAAAAACACATGAAAATATGGCACATAGTACCTGGCACATAATAAGTGTTTCATAAACATTAGATCTCTCCCCCTTTACTTTTATTTTCCAACTAAAACTGAATACCAAAAACGGGTTTAGGCCAAAAGAGGATCATGTGGGCCATTTTATCCCAGCTTACCCATAACTGGGTGTTTTGGACACTGCAAGGGAGAGTCTTGGAGAAGGACTTCAAGTTAGAGGAAAAAAATCACATGAAATAAGCAAGCCTTGGCATTTGAGGCTAAACAGTGTGGGATTTAAGTGTTAGTATTTAAGAGGAGTATGTGTTCAGTTCAGCTGTTTCCGTTTATAAAGAAAAGTGTCTGAAGACATACCCAGGAATTTAATGGTCAGAAGTACTTTATCTTAGAGAAAACAGCAGAAATAAGATGAACCGGAAAGAAGTATTTACTTATAATTGTCAGCTAAAGCATATGCTTAATCTCTATGCTTCCTTCTTATGATTCTTCTAGAAGTTACTTCCAGCTGGTTTCCGGAGAAAACTTGAGTTTCTTTTATTGTCAGAAGACCTCCCAGGTGACATACCAGAGGACATCCTCAAGGTGAGAGAGGGCCCTGGACCTGTCTGCCCAGGTTTGCAGTCACTCAACAAATTCAGCTTTCAGGGATCCAGCAGAAACAGGTCCCCAAGATGTTGGCAGTTCTCTGTTCTCAGGCAAGACCAGGCTAGGTAGAGGCCCCTTGAGGGGAATTTAGAGATAGGGGAAACTTATCTGATTGTAGAATTCTTAGAGGTAGCTTGGCCAGAAGTACTAATTATAGCTGAGGATTAATTTTTTTTTTCATTTCATGTAAAAGGAATACCTAACTTGGTTTTAAACTAGGGGTTTAAATTTTTCACCAGAATGTGGCAGGGAATATAAAGGGAGAAAGGAACTAGTTTGTATTTGCTGAATACCTTTTCTGTAACAGGTGCACTGAATGTGTTATAGCTAATCCTTACAACCACCTTCTGGGAGCAGATTCACAATCTTAACTAGATCTATACTTAAGTGCCTGAGGGATGGTCTGAGGCTCAATACTTATTTTCTTCATGACCCAGCCACCAGCTAACTGAAGACATATTCACAATAGGATTTAAGGTAGGGACTTTCACTTGTATTAGGTCAAGGACTCATGGTCCTGTGACCATCTTGGAGGCAGTTAATGAACAGGTATCCCTGAGCACCACCCACAGGAATGGTGCTGAAGTGTGGGAAATAACCTACCAAACAAATTATAGGCTACAGAGATCTTGCCTTTTAAAGGCTTGCAATCTAGTTGGGGAGGAAGGAAATACACACATGGCACAATTAGGTACTAAGCCATATGGTACTAATTTTAAGAACATTGAAAGCCCAATAAAGAGGGAGAATTGTGTGAGTTGGAGGTACTGGGGAAGGTTTTCGGGAAGGATGAAGAATGGGCTGTATCCAAAATCTTGGTTGGGATTTAGATCAGGGGTTAAAAACTGGTCCGTAGTGTTCTTTTAAAAATTGAATTTAGATGCCTTGAGCTGGGCATAGTGTCTTATTCCCATCTGTTACCTGGTCTATGAGTTTGCAGTCCCTGATTTAGATTGACAATGCACATTTCAGAGGCAATGGGGGTGGGGGTGACTAGCTTGAGCATGGAGGCCTTGGGCAAATCTCTCTTTGCCTCAACCCCCTGATTTGAGGACACCTTCAAAATGAGGATAATAGTAGTGTCTTCTTCCTAAGGTGGTTGTAAGTATTAATTTAATTTTTCTGTGTAAAGGACCTGGCACATACTAACTACTACAGAAGTATTTGCTATTGCTACTATTGTATATACACACGTGCATATATATACACTGAAAAGAGGAAAACATGAAGACATGTAAGTGATAACATTCTGGACATACCGCCCCTCCCTCTCTTCATCCTCTATTTAGGAGCTGTACACGGTCTTAGCACAAGATGCAGCAGACCCTGTGCTTGATGGAAATCAGAGGCAAGAGAGCTGGCCCCCTGGGCTCAGCTCAGAAGCTGTCGCTCTGCTCTGGGATCTCCTGCAGGAGGCCCCTCAGCCTGCGCAGGCCCTGCTGGAGCTCCTGCTTGGGGAGGAAGACGGCACGGGCCTCCAAGGCTGGCCCCTGCAGAAGGCACTGGTGGACCTCATTCGAAAGGCACTGCGAGCTTTGCGGGGTCCTGCCAGCGGGCACCCAGGGGCAGTCGATGCCATCTACGGAGCCCTGCGGACTCTGCGCTGCCCTGCAGAGCCGCTCGGGGCTGAGCTGCGTCTCCTGTGTGAGGAACTGCTGGAGGCCAGCAGGTCGGAGGGGAGTCCCCTGCGGGAGGAGCGGCTTCTCGGCTGCCTGCTGCACAAGGCCGGGCGGGGCCTGGTGTCCCTGTATGGCCACACCTATGCAGAGAAGGCCCCAGAAAAGCCACCGATGCCCACACCCTCGGGAAAAGGTGTGTTCCCTGCACTGCTTCTCTAATTCCACTCTGCCCAACCCCTCTGACTCCCTCTAGCCTGCTCCCTTCCGTGTTGTTCAGGAAACCTAATGGGAGAAGCTAAGCAAAAATGGGCAAGATGTTCTTCTGTGAAAGCACAGCTTTCATAGCTTAAGAAGGAGTGATGGAGAAAAAAAATGAAGTAATACTCATAGCAGAAAAGAACTTTTCAGAAACTACTGAGAGAAGTAAAGAGTCTTTAAGATAGAAGTGTAGAAAACCTGGTTTAACTTTTTAAAAGAGTGAACTCTCATATCAATTGGTTTTTCAAATGGGCTTTACCTTAGGAAATAAGAGTCCAGTTCCTCAGTGACCCCATCTGGTTTGATTTTCAGTCTCACCGGCTCATCTAGATCCTGAGCGGGCAATGCTAGCCTTGTTCTCCAATCCTGACCCAGCCCAGGCTTGGAAATTGGCCTATTTCTACTGCCTGAGCAACAGCAAGCACTTCCTCGAGCAGATCCTGGTAAGTCAAACTCACTGCTTCTCCACCACTCAAGTACCCAGGGACTCTCTCCAGGCTTCTTCACTCCTCCTTTCTCTCGCACTCATTTATCCAACACAAAGCAGTTTAATAAGCAGTGAGTCGTCTAGTTTGTGTCCATCCTACAGTTCCGGAAGGCTCTGAGAACCAGTATCATTCATAATTAGAACTGCCAGCATTTTGTATCAGTCCTTGGGCAGGCACTGAAATGTTGGATACGTGTAAGCTTTCTGGAGGGTGCGAGGAAGAAAAGACAGTGGCAGCGATATGTTGCCTAGCTGACAGGGGACTCTAATTACTTTAACCTCCTTCCAGATTGCAACTGAGCTTTAGTTTAATTCAACAGCTATTTATTTTTTTAATATTTATTTATTGTATTTTATTTTATTTTTTTTGGCTGTGTCAGGTCTTAGTTGCGGCATGCAGGCTCTTTCATTGCAGCACGGGTTCTTCGTCGCGGCGCATGGGCTTCTCTCTAGTTGTGGCATGCAGGTTTTCTCTCTCTAGTTGTGGTGCACGGGCTCCAGGGCACGTGGGCTCTGTAGTTGTGATGCGTGGGCTCCAGAGCGTGTGGGCTCTGTAGTTTGTGGCACGCAGGCTCTCTAGTTGAGGCACACAAGCTCATAGTTGTGGTGCGCGGGCTTAGTTGCCCCACAGCACGTGGGATCTTAGTTCCCCAACAAGGGATGGAACCCACGTCCCCCGCATTGGAAGGGGGATTCTTTACCACTGGACCACCAGGGCAGTTCTTCAACAGCTATTTATTAACCTCATTCTATGTACTATGTACTATGCTAGGATCTGGGGATACAACAGAAGTCAATCCCTGCCTTCTAGTAGCTTACAGTCTAGTGTTTTCGTAAACACTTTTTATTCAACTGGCCACTTCTGTCATTGTCAGAAACCTCCCTTCTATACTGAAAAGCTTCTTACCCTGATTAGCAGCAAGTCCCCAGAGCTGCCTCTAGCAGCCTCCTTTGGCTTCCAGGTGACAGCACTCACCCTGTTGAAGGAGGAAGACTTCCCAAGTCTTGGCTGCCTGCTAGATAGAGAATTCAGCCCTCTCAGTCGACTGCTCGTGCTCCTGGGCTGGACACACTGCCAGAGCCTAGCGTCAGCCAAGAGGCTGCTCCAGACACTCCACAGGACCCAGGTAACTCTCACTCTGCAGCCCAAGCTGCTCCGGAAATGAGTGTGGTGGCACTTTGGGCTGAGGCAGAATGCAGGGTCCTGAAGTCGGTCACATCTCTGACCCCAGGTGCCTGAGTCAGCATCTCTTTCTTCTCCCGTATCAACACAGGACCAAGGCTGTGATAAGCTCCTCAGGGATGCCTGTGATGGGCTGTGGGCTCACCTGGAGGTCCTGGAGTGGTGTGTGCAGCAGAGCAGGTACGGCCCTGCACAGCCAGCCCCCTTCCCACCATTGGGCACCCTTGACCCATGCTCTGCACGTGTGGCCATTTCAAGACATCTTCCCTGTAAATGGTTTAAGTTGACAGTGTTGACCAGCAACAAATAATTGTTCCAGCTGTTAAACCACGAAAGAAACATAAGTAGTGATTATCTTCACCATAGCCATAAGGTCATAACTAGAGGATAATTTAAGGATGACAGTAATCACAAGAACAAAACCTCACATCTCCTGAGCACTTACTATACACCAGGCATTGCTCTAAGCCCTTTACGTGATGATTTCACTTAAGCTTGACAGTAATCCTGTGAGGTAAACACCAATATTATCCTCATTTTAAAGGTGGGGCACCTGAAGCCCACAGGTGTTAAATAACATGCCCAAAGTCACACAGCTAGTGAGTGTGGTCCACATTCTTAGCCACGTGTTATCTTGGATCACATTTTTATTCAACAACTGCCTCTTGAAATGTGTGCGAGGCCCTGTGTTTTCCTGATAACTTAGCCTTGGGTCTTCCCTAGATCTAGGTTCTTATTTTGTTCTTCACCCACCTCACCAGCACTTCTGAAGTCGAGTAGGCCGCTGGGGGAAGTAGCAAGGGGCCCTGACTCAAAGAAAAGCAGAGAAGCTCGTGTCAGCTCTCAGCTAGGAAAATTACAGAAAGTAGGAAGCTTAATCTGTGGGCCCTTTCTAGACCCTGCTGAGAACAGAGGCCCTTCCTAGGTCCTTACTAGACAAGTAAAGCCAGCTTGATGAATGTCCTTCCCTAGGGGTAAATAAATGCTATCCTCTATCATAGACCAACTGAAATTTAGTGTTTGGGGAAGTGAAACCTGTGGTGTTACAGGCCAAAGAGAAAGAATAAGAGGGAATGGAGACTGGTCTTTCTCAAAGCAATTATATAAACTGCCTCCCCTTCCATCCTCCCAACTTTCCCTTTCAGCAACCCCATACCAAAGAGAGATCTCTTGTGTCACTTACATGGTGGAGAAAGCCACTCAGTGCTCTACTCTCTCCATCACCTTACAAACCTTCCAGCCCTCAGGGAGGAAGATGTCCTCAAGCTCCTACAGAAGGTGCCAGCCAAGGACCCCCAGCAAGAGCATGGTGAGTTGGCGATGGAGTGACCTGGGCAAGGTTCCCTCTTAGGACAATCTTGCAGATGTTTCTTACAGCACAAGATTTATCTAGATGTGATTGCTGGGATCTATCAAGATGGGTGGTCCAGCAGGTACCCTCTAAATTAGTGCTGTTTGCCACAATCAGATTACAAGATGTAGGGACATCTTCCCCTTTCTTGGTGAGGCTTGGGAATCCTTTGAGAACAATTCCATAGGAACCTTTGTCCTCATGGATCCAGCTCAGGAACCATGAGCATACCCTCATTTCACTGAAACAGAATTAGGAACTGCCCTCTGAATTCACAGCATTGTCATTGGCAGTATTTATGCAAATTCTTGGTGAGTCTCTCCCTGCTTCATAAGCTTTCTTACAGCACATTTTGTGCCTTCCTTCCGTCCCATATCTTCTTCATAGTCTATTGAACAGGTAAAGAGTCTTTCTTCTAGAAGATTCTTTTTTTGAGTTTTTTTTAGAGTTTTTCTTTTAGAAGAAAGACTTGCCTGAAACAGTAAAAAAGCCTTGTTTTAACCTTAGATCTTTGCTTAAAATTCAAGTCCCCATTAACAAACTCACTCTTTTTGCTCTCAAAAATCATATGATAGTGTGGTCACAACCTACTACACAGGCCAGGGACCTTACTTTTGAGAGAAACAAACATTCTCATATGGCAGTAGATGTCTGTCAGCCTAGATATTGCTTTGATTTACTTTTTTAAAGGACCTACCACTAATTGTAAAACTAGTGTTACTACATTCTATATTTTTTTGGAAAGGTAGACAGCTTGTTTAGCAGATTTCCTAAAAGAACTGAGAACTCTCTGTTTTCTACATACAAGTACAAAAGGCTTCTGAAGAAGTGTTTGAAATCTATCCCTGATGACCCACCAGAACACACTTAGAACTTTAACTTGGAAAAGGCAAAAGAGGAGTGATAATAGGGCTGGGACTAGGGTGAGGCAAGAGAGGCATCTGGGGCAAAAATGTAAGGAGCCACTCCCTCTCAGCGTGCTTGCAAGTCCTGGCTCTGGGCAATAATGCCATGAAGAGGTCAAGGCCATAGAACAATATTGACTTTGTTCTGCTTATTACCCTGACCTTGGCAAGGCCAAGCTTCTAAGAAGTAATCACTAGGAAACCTATACATAAAGGGGCTTGTTGCAGCATTGTCGTAGCAAAGCATCCCTAACTATTCCAATGTCCTGCCCTTGAGGAATATGCCTAGACAACGGATTCATTCAGTAGAACTATATGCAGCCAGCAGAGATATAGTTTGTAAAGAAACATAATCAAATGCTTATGCTCTAAAGGATTTTTAAGAAGTAGGAAAATTAAATAGTATATAAAATATTACACTCAAACACATACACATGTACACAAAACTATTAAAGGGGTTAAACTAGAATGTAGCAGTGGTTGTGTTTAGCTGGTAGGCTTATGGGTGGTATTATTTTCTTCTTTTTGCTTTATTACATTTAATGTTTTTTCTTTGAACAGGTTATACTTTTGCTATGATAAGAATTAGGGGTAGATTAAGATGTTTAGAGATTCTGTAAAGATGGTAACCTTCCTTCCTCCTAAGTTCAAAACAAATTTTTAATGAAAAATTATAAATTATTAAACAAGTGTACAGAATCTCAACAGAGTTTATGTTTTTACTCATGACGTCTGCTTCAGGACTTTCCTAAAAGTATCAAGTTTTTTTTTTTTTTAAATGCCATGTTACCTTTGCTCTCTTATTTCTCAATCTAAACACATTTTAAGCCTGCTTCTTGGGTAATGTGGCATTCGAAAGGTAGACCAAACATGTACTTCAAGTTTTATTTTTTTAAAAAAGGAAAAACAAGTATTTTAAGAAATGTAAGGGAAAGACTTGTTAAATAGCCATGAGGCCTAGGTTGAACAGACATGTAGAGGGGAGGTTGGTGGGGAAAAGGAAACCGAGAGACTGAAAGTTGTTGAACAGAAAAAAAGGCCTGGAAGGGACGCAGATCACACTGCCAGAAAGGAGAGAGGGTGAGAACACCTAGGGGACTAGCAGTGTGGCATCTCTTTGCTTCAGCCATACATGCAGCCCCTGCCTGAAAGAAGCATCTCTGGGACTTCCCTGGTGGTGCAGTGGTTAAGAATCTGCCTGCCAATGCAGGGAACACGGGTTCGAGCCCTGGTCTGGGAAGATCCCACATGCCGTGGACCAACTAAGCCCGTGCACTACAACTACTGAGCCTGCGCTCTAGAGCCCACGAGCCACAACTACTGAGCCCGCGCGCCTAGAGCCTGTGCTCCACAACAAGAGAAGCCACCGCAATGAGAAGCCCATGCACTGCGATGAGGAGTGGCCCCCGCTCGCAGCAACTAGAGAAAGCTTGCGCGCAGCAACAAAGACCCAATGCAGCCAAAAATAAAATAAATTAAAAAAAAAAAAAGCATCTCTGAAGTTCTGCCTGTTTCTCTCTATAATTCAGATTCAACTGACGCCACGGTCCCTGCGCACCTGAGCCGCTGTCAGAACCTGACACTCTACCGGAGCTTCTGTGCCATGAAGTATGCCATCTATGCACTCTGTGTGAACTCACACCGGAGCTCCCAGTGCCAGGAATGCAAAGACGGACCCTCTGAGGACCTGGCCACGGCTGCAGAGCCAGTGAACGATTCTCTCTCCTCCCCAGGTGCAGCGCCGCCCCCCACCCCTTCCCTGGTGGGAGCTGGGAACAACCTGTCCCAGCAGGTTCTTTGTGTGGGAACCCTTTGCCACCAGGGCTGGGAGGTGGCCTTGGTTTTATTATGCCCACGAATAATTTCATCCATTTATCAGCCTCTGTGAATCAAAGGGACATGGAGAAAGCAAGTGATCTGCATAAGTTCTAACAGAGCCTGAGCACCTAGTACAGTGTTTTCCAAATGCTTCTTTTTTTTATACTCCAGTCCACAGTAGATAGCATTTCACATCACTCCAGTTTGCACCTAGGTATATAATTTGTGCTTTCACGTGTATGTGTATATGTGTGTATGTGATGCGTAAACTGAAATAAGTTTTAAGAAACATTACTTACCCTTCCAAACAGAGCACACTCCTGATTATTTTTCTGTTTTATTTCATTTTTTCAAATGCAGCCGTCTAAGTCAGTGTCATGGGTCACAGCCTACAGTTTGAAAGAACCTTCTGTCCTATTAGCTCTCATTTTTCTTAAAAACTTATAACTCCTTACCTTGCCTTCTGTGACTGGTGGTCAAGTATCTCTCCCTTGCAGCTTTGGAATAGACCTTCGCCTCAGAGCATGGTCATTTTCTTAAGAGATCTGGGTAGGCTGTGATCACCTGTAGTATAACAACGAGTGCAAACAGGAATTGAGGAATAAGGAGTCTCCAGGCTGCCTTCATTCTAGGTACTGAAATATGGAGTGCTTCTCAGAGATGAGGAGTAATGTAATTGTAAAAAGCAGAAACAAAATAATGAGTGTTCACTGAACTGTACTTTTAGTTAAGGGAGCAAAATCTTTCTACAAATCATGAAAAGACATGGCTCAATAGCCTCTTAGTCTTCTGACTGTAACCACAGTTCTCTGAGTCACTACAAAGAAAGAAATGAGTTAAACTTGGGAGAATGTTTGAGTCTGGTGAGTACTGTTTCTAATGTTTGCATTTTCTCTCTTTCCTTCTCTTTCTCTGGCCTCTTCTTTTACACATGCGTCTTCAGGTGCTTCAGATCTCTTTTCAACATACCTGGCCAGGTGTCAGCAGTATCTGTGCAGTGTTCCTGACTCTCTGTGCCTGGAACTTCTAGAAAACGTCTTCTCATTGCTCCTCGTCACCTCTGCTGATCTTCACCCAGAGCCTCACCTGCCCGAGGACTACGCTGAGGATGATGACGTTGAGGGGAAGGGCCCGTTGGGTTTGAGGTCCCCGTCAGAGAGCCCTCAGCACGTAGCACAGCCTGAGAGGAGGTCAGAACACGGTTCCCTGGGGGCCTCCAGGAGCCTGGCCTACACAGTTCCAAGCTGTCTGAAGGCAGAGCCAAAAGACAGTTCCCCAGAGCCTCACAGGCACAGCTTTTTGGACCTAAAGCACTTTACTAGCGGTGTCAATGGGTTCCTGGCTGATGAATATGTAATGGGGGCCTTCCTCAGGCTGCTCCAGGAGCAGCTGGATGAGCTAAGCAGCCGCAGCCCCCCCGAGAAGCCAAAGCTGCTTGAAGGCCAGAGTGGCTTGGGCAGCAGCAGCAGAGACGGACTGCAGAGCCGCCTGCACCAGTTCTCCAAGGTTCTCTCTGAGGCCCAGTGGAGGTACAAGGTGGTGACCAGCAACCAGGGCTCAGGTGAGAGGAGATAACAGAAAGGGAGGAGGGAGAAAAGTCTTGGGAATGTGGGACAGCTAGGAGTGCATGGAGTCACGCTAGTTCGGGGCATATCGCCATGGCCACCTGTGTCAGAACTCCGGGGTACCGCTCAGCGTCGCACAGGCCAGTCCAGATCTTCCCCTACCTGTTACCCCAGGAGGTGGGTCAAATCAAAACTGATCACTTTCAGAAGGGGGAGGGGCAACATAGGAGTAGGGGAGTAAGAGGTACAAACTATTAGATATAAAATAAGCTACAAGGATATATTGTACAACACAGGGAGTATAGCCAATATTTTATAACTATAAATGGAGTGTAGCCTTTAAGAATTGTGAATCGTGATATTGTACACCTGTAACATATAATATTGTACAGCAACAATACTTCAATTAAAAAAAAAATTGATCACCCTCCCGTATGACCCACTGGGTTTGCTGTTTCAGAGGAGCAACCCTCCCGAAGATACCGGCCCATCGCCACATGGCACCCCCGTCTCCGCCGGGGTCGTCGGACAAGAAGGAGCCGGGCAGGTAATCTGAAGAACTCTCTCCATGCCTCCTTCCCACAAGCGGCAAATGGTATAGTGCCACTTGTCTAATATTCTTCAAGATAAAGCAGTTCTTAAAGTACCTTAACACTAATGATAAAGATAAGATCTTAAAGTATCTTAAAGCAATTCACCTTTAAGATAAGGTCCAAACAAAAGTGATCTAAGATTATCCTAATCCCACTCCCCCAAAGTAACCCTTGCTAATAGTTTTCTTCGAAAAATTCTCCATGAAATACAAGCATGTATATCATTTTAGATACACAGGTGCATCATACTACATATAGAGAACTGCAACTTTCTTTTTTATTTATATCCTCTTACATACGTAAACGTATCGTACTCTATACTGAGAACTCACTTCTCTTCACTTATTTTAAAGGCTGCTTAGTAGTCCATTGTCATATGTACCCTTTTGTGGGCATTTAAATTGTTTCCAGTTTTTTACTATTATAAACAATGCTACAGTAAACGACCGTACGTATGTCTGTGCATACTTGTGTGAGTATATCTATAGGATAAGTCCCTAGCAGTATAATATAGAAGGTCAAAGTATACGTGGGTATAAAATACAGATATAACAAATTGCCCCGAAAAAAGGTGGACCAATTTACATTCCCATCACCTGTATGTAAGTGCCTATTTGCATATACATTCATCAAAAATGAGTAGTATCAGGTTTCTGTTTAGTCTTTGCCAGTATGATTAATATAGTAATAGTGTGTCATTGTTTTAATACTAATTTTTAGTTTGAGGTTGAATGTCTTTTCATATATTTATTGGCCATTTATATTTTTCAGTCTAAGGTACATATTTTCTGTTGGGTTTGTCTTTCTTGTTGAATTGTAAGAAGCTCTTTATACCTTAAGGAAAATATTCTGTCATTTTGTGCTACAAGTTTTGCTCCATTTTGTCTTTTGACTTTGATTATGAGTTTCTCTAAAGGAGTTTTAACACAGAAGCATTATACAGAAGTATTACATTTTTAGATAATCAAATTTCCATTATGGTTTTTGGTAGTTTTTAAATAATAAACAGAGAGTTCATAAAGAGTTTCCTGTGTGCTAAAAAAAATACTAGGTTTCTTGAGGGAGCTGAATGAGGCATAAACCAGGACTTTGCCTTCAAGGAATTTATAATTTACCTGCATAGACAGTATACATGAAAAACTTAAACTGCCCGGAGGCACGGCCTGAAAACAGAAGAGATCTCATGGAGGGGGAGGTCAGCATAGTCTACAAAGGCAGAGAAACCGGTTTTCTGAAAGAGCTGACTTTTGAATCAAGCTCAGAAGAATGAGTAGGCTTTAGCTAAGTGGCAACAAGAGACATGAACATGCTGACTGGGGTGGAGACTACCATGAGAGAAACATGGAAAACTTAAAGGCTGAGCCCCTTAAGTTGCTCAGTTGATTGGTTTGAGTCAGTTTTCATCCACCTGACCCATCCAGCCCAGAATGCACAATCCATCTTCTCTTTTCCTACGGCTGTAGGAAAGCAGGTGTTGAGAAGAAGATGCTTTTTCTCCAGGACTTTCAATATCATGGTCTTTTTTTTTTAATAAATTTATTTATTTATTTGGCTGTGTTGGGTCTTTGTTGCTGCACATGGGCTTTCTCTAGTTGCAGCGAGCAGGAGCTACTCTTCGTTGCAGTGCGTGGGCTTCTCTAGTTGTGGCTCAGTAGTTGTGGTTCGCGGGCTCTAGAGCGCAGGCTCAGTAGTTGTGGTGCATGGGCTTAGTTGCTCCGCGGCATGTGGGATCTTCCCAGACCAGGGCTCGAACCCGTGTCCCTGGTATTGACAGGCGGATTCTTAACCACTGCGCCGCCAGGGAAGTCCCAATGTCATGGTCTTTGATCAGCCTGGCCTTATATTTTGGTTCCCTACTTTTTCAACTATGAGGACAACTTTTTCTATGTCAGAAAATGTTGTGACCCTCTTTGGCACCCTACTGGTTCCATGTCATAATAGTTGTGCTTTAATTTTTTTTTCAGACTATTGACAGTGCTTAGTGAGCAATGGGGGTCGCTGACCCCTAGAAGTAACTTGAAAGCTCCTGGGGCTCTGAGACCCAGAGACTGGAAACCACTGGTATAAGCTACTATCCAAATGAGCATTGGGACCATATTAAGCCCACCCCTGTACCTTTGGTCTGTAGGAATTTGCATTTTACTGTAGAAGGAGCCACTGGTATAGTAGCTACCCATTATCTTCTCACTCTACCCAGATCTCAGCTTTCAAGCCAACTTCTCACTTTCTACACTGTAAGGCACTGATGGTTGATTTTTTCTCTTTCCTCCTAATACCTCTAGATGGCCGGGACAGAGGTTCCAACCCATCCCTGGAAAGTACAAGTAGTGAGCTGAGTACAAGTACTTCAGGTATGGGAGTCCCAACCAGTTGCCAACTTCCAGCAGCTTTGCCCTGATACAGAGTTGCCATACACCACGGTGTGAAAACCTGGACTGAGCAGTTCATGCTTGTGTTCAGTGGGGAAAGGGCTATTTCACTATCAGCTGAGTTACCCATCAGTAGAGAGAAACAGAGGTGAATACCCAAGGAAGGTTGTTGGTACATAAGTCTTATATTCAAAGATGATAACATATTAACAGATACACACTACCATATATAAAATAGACAAACAACAAGGATATACTGTATAGCACAGGGAACTATATTCAACTTCTAATAATAACCAATAATGGAAAATAATAAAAAAAAAGAATATATATAAATAAATATATATATATAACTGAATCACTTTGCTGTACACCTAAAACTAACACAATATTGTAAGTCAACTATACTTCAACTTAAAAAAAAAAGAAAGAAAGAAAAAGATGATAGCGTAGGTATGCGCTTCATTTGAGGAAAATTCAAGATCCATTTACAGACCTTTTAGAGAAGGACTTTGAGAAGATAGGAGTTTGGCAGCAGGTGACAGAATAGTTTTTCCTCAATTTCTATCCCTTCCTTGGCCCCCGACGTTCTTGTGTCCCGACAGAGGGAAGTCTGAGCGCTGCATCTGGGAAGAATGAGCTGGATGGCCGGTTGCAGCCTCAACCTCAAAGTTCACTCATCCGCATGATGTTCTCCCCACCTGAGTCACTGCTGGCATCCTGCATCCTCCGGGGGAACTTCGCAGAAGCCCATCAGGTGAGGCAGGTACTTGTGCAGCAGGTGTTAGGAGCCTAGGCTCTACATTGTCACAGTAAAGAACGCTAAGGTAGCTCTTTGCCATCTGGGACCCGTGGGGCCTCAGGTAAAGCCAGATGCTTGTGCAAGCAGAGCCAGCCGGGCGCACCTGAGGGGCCACGTCTAGCAGGAGAAGCAGGAGGGAGTTTCCATGTATGGAGGCTGATCTTGAGCACTGTGGATTTCAAGATCCAGAAGGAGGAGACTTAAGCTGTTGAATCATCTGTTTGTATTCAGAACATAAAACAGTTTTTTAGCAAGATAAAAGAAAATATCCGGCCACAGTCAAGACGTTGAAATATTTTTGTTTCTTTCCTTGTAGTCCTTCTCTGAACACGTATGTGGTTTTATATAGTTAGAAATCACTATGTAGACAATTTTTAATAATAAATAGAATGCCAGTTTAACATACAGGAAGTGTAGGGAGCTAGCAAATTAGAATGTTGTGTAGGGAAAAGTGCAGGGAGTAGAAACCAGAAACACTCTACTCCCTCTGAGCTTTGACGTCTTCATCTGAAACTTGGAGTTAAATATCATACCTGCTTGTGCTACCTCTTGGAATGTTAAGCGGATTATGTGCAAGCTGTGAGAGATACAAGAATCCTCTGCTATTGTTTAAATTTAAAAGCATAAAAGCCCACTCTTCTAGTTTTTAAAACTCTCTTGGTATATTTATGACGCTTGCACTGGTCCCTTAACACATAGATCAGAATTTTTCTTTCACGTGAGTTTACTTGTTGAGGAATAAATCATGGAGACATCTAGGTGATTTGATAATTTTTACTTAACTTCCTCTGACACATTTTAGATCCTGTACTTTAATGATAATGATAATTCTATCCCTCTGGGAAGGATAGGACCCTCACCAGCCTTTCTGACACCCAAACCAAGAGGAAGTCAGTTGCGAGCCCCCTGATGCTTTACCGCTAAATGTCCTCACTTCCTCTTCCTTTCCTGGGGCTCTGATCTTTTCTTTTTTTCATTTTTCTTTTTTAATAAAAGGTTTTGTTTTTAAACCTGGTTACACAGCAAGCTGTGCATATTTATAAGAAAATACCAAAAAGTATTAACCAGAAAATAAAATTACTTTTAACCTATTGTCCAGAACAACCAATACTAAAGATAAAAGCATATTTTTGCCAGTGTTTTTCCAAGATGTATGTGACTTTTATATAGAGCCAAGATCATTTTGAATCTAAAACTTAGTGCCTTTTTTACATTATAGTATAAGCATTTGCCTAGTAACTGATTTTAGTGACCTTATGATAGTCTGATCTAGTAGCTGCATTTGACCATTCCCTGTTAACTCACATTTATTGTCAACCTGGTAATAGTTGTAGTAAATAGTGTCAAGATTATCACCTTTATACATTGACTTTTGAATTATTTCCTTAAGAAAGTTTTTCATAAAAACGGCTGAGTCAAAGAATATAAACATTTTTAAAGCTCTGTAGACTGCCAAATTGCTTTTCAAAAAGTTGTGACAGTTCATTCCGCCACCACCCAACGAGGGTTTATTTTTACACTTTGTCATTATGGTAGATGCAAGGTAGTATTAATGTTAAATTCCCTGAATTACTGGGAAGGGAAAACATTTTTTACCTGTGTATTAGTCCTGTGTATTTTCTCTTTGAAATTGTCCACATCTTTTGCCTATTTTCTGCTGGGGCTTCAGTGGCCCTCTTGCTGACTTTTACGAGTTATTTCTACATTTGACCTACTCTTTGAATGTCCAGTGTTCTGTCAGCCCCACAAAGCAGATGTCTCAGGGCCAGAGTCTGATGACTAGCAAGATCTCAGATCTGTAGACACTCTCCACCTCAGCGGGCCTGCCGCAAGCCACACTCCTTCCTCTCCTGTGGCAGGTGGTGTTCACATTCAACCTGAAGTCCTCGCCCAGCTCCGGGGAGCTGCTGTTCATGGAGCGCTACCAGGAGGTCATCCAGGAGCTGGCCCGAGTAGAGCACAAGATCGAAAACCAGAACTCGGACGGGGGTAGTGGCACCATCCGAAGAACAGGCAGCGGCCGCTCAACTCTGCAGGCCATTGGCAGCGCTGCAGCCGCAGGTCCGGCTTCCCTGTTGCCAGGTGGTGAGGGAGCTGCGGGAGGAGGGTATGGGGGAAAAACCACCCAAATCAGAGGCTCATCATGAATGTGAGCAGAAACCTAGAGAAGGACGCTTGCCTTGAAGAACAGCGGTCCTGACACCTCCAGAGTCATTTTCTAGCTGTGCCTAACCTCGCCGACCACGGTGGTCACTTACCTGCCCCTCGAGCTCCTCCATTAAGCTTGTCCTACGTGACTTAAACTGAAGAGTGTGAATGCAGTTTCCACCATGTGTTTTGATGGCCATTAATCTTGGGATTTGGGGAATTGATTATTTTCTTCCCATGTAATTATTCAGGGATAAAGCATATTATTCTACTTTTCTAGCAAGTGAAGAAGTTGTAAATAACACCTGTGGCCTGGGATTCACAGATGTCAATTCCCACCCTTGGCTGCACTGCAGAAAGGGCTCATCCTTTCATTATGTCTTGAAAATGGAATCTTGTCCCATATTTTTACATCTCTTGCTGGTCTAGGCTCTGTATATCAAGTTACCATCACTTGTTGCTCCTTCTATAAGCTCCCAGAGATTTTCTTTACAAATTCAAAAGAATATATGCATATCATTTTTGTTTTTAATATAAATGAGCTCTTCCAAAAAGTACTATTTTCTACTTTGCTTTTTTAGTGGTGTATTTTAGAGATCTTTGCTGATGAGCACACACAGATCTACCTCACTTCACCCTACTTTTACATCCCATTTGGAAGAAGTCCTCACTCCTCTCCACCTTTTTGAGTTTCTCTTGGTCTTTCTTTCCATGCCATTGTTTTGATGCCGTAGGAGTGGGCTGTAATGATGGTCTTGATATGCATTGATGGTATACTATGCAGAAGGACCTCAGACATTTTTTAAATAACTACTTTTCAGAATAAAAGTGCTAGTGAGAGTCATTTTAACCTCTTGCCTTGTATCCCACTGCTGGGTGTCCAGGGATGGTATTTTACTCCATCTCTGATGTGACCGACAAGCTGCTCAGCACCTCGGGAGACCCCATCCCCACACTCCAGGAGGACTTCTGGATAAGCAGTAGTGCGGTGGAGCCCACTGCCCCCCTGAGAGAGCTTCTGGAAGACCTCAGCCCCCCCGCCATGGCTGCATTTGACCTGGCTTGCTCTCAGTGCCAGCTCTGGAAAACCGGCAAGCAGCTCTTGGAAACCGCTGAGCGGCGCCTGAACAGCAGCCTTGAGAGTCGGGGTGAGTGTTCTGTTTTTGCTTGATCCCTTAATTCTCAAATGAGGAGATGGGGTTCTGAGATGCTTGATAATCGTGCAAGAAGAAAGTTATCGGGGAAGGAGGGATGGGGAGAAAGTATTATTAGTTCATTTCCTCATGTCCGGTCTGGCAACTTAAATATAGTTTACTGAGAGTCTCGCCTTCTTAACAGATATAGCAAATTCCAGTCATTTGGGGAAATTCTCTTCTGGTTTATAGGTAAATTCAAGGAAGAAATATACATTCAAAAATGGTACCAATGGAATTTGTGCCCTTAAACTGCATACCTCCTCCAGAGTGAATCCCACTTAACCTAAAACCTGAGTCTGAAGCTTGTAAACCAGGTATAAGGGAAAATTTAGTGGATCACAGTTGGTGGGAGGATTGTACCTTGAGGTTAATAATATCCCAGAATGTGTATATGGAACTCTTGGAGGAATGAAGGTAGAGGAATGTGAAGAAAGAATTAGGCAAAGTTCCACTCCCCACCCATCCTTGATACACACACCCAGCATTGGAAGGACTGGCCAGGGAGAGGGAAAGAAACATGTTCTCTCTGAGTAATATGGAGGGAGGAATGGTGAATAGATATGATATGAATAGCCTCCCTTAGGTTCAGTGATTCGATGGGTGAACTCACAGGACTCAGCATATAGTCATACTCATGGCTACGAATTATTTCACCAAAAGGACACAAAGCGAAATTAGCAAAGGGGAAAGGTTCATGGGGTAAAGTCTGGAGGAAATCAGACACAAGCTTCCAAGAGTCCTCTCCCGCTGGAGTCACACGGGATGTGCTTAACTCCTCCAGCAATGAGTTGTGACAACAAACAAGTGGGAAGTGTTGTCTGCCGGAAGCTCATTAGTGAGCCAGTGCCCAAGGTTTTTACTGGGAGCTGGTGACAGAGGGACCCTCTGCCCAGCATGTACCAAAATTCCAGGCTCTCAGGAGGAAGGCAGGTGTTCAGCATAAACCACATTGTACAAACAGTTTAGGCACAATCAGTCGCTCTCATCATTTAGGGAAAGTTTTATATCAGTGTAGGAGACCTTTTACCAGTCAAGTTCACAGACACCAACCAGGGACCAACCTTGCAAGCAGCGCTTTCTAAGGATAGCAGTCTCAGGCCTGCTGTGTTAACTCTATTATGCACACCCTTCCAAATCACTTCTGAGCTGTTGATTTAAAAGTCCTGTAACGTTGACATAGTCCTTCTAGGAAAGTATGCCGTGGCATACATAATGCTGTTTTTATCGAACAATTTCCCTCTCCCTCATCTAGTACTTATATTCTAAAATGAATGGAGATATTATCCAAGCTATTAATAATATTCAAGCTGATTGGTTTCATGCCAATCAATCAGGAATTAATTTAGTACCTACTGTATTTCCAGATTATCCCAAGTATATGGGAGTACAGGAGAGGTATAAGGAATAATCTCTGTCCATAAAGTTATTTATAGTCTAGTCAGGGTGTCAAGATACAGATAAGATCCCAGCTCAAGTTCTCGGCTGAAGGAAGTACCAAGGCAAATGCACAAGAAGTGCCTGATCGGCTTGGGACAGCGATTCCCTAGGAATGCCAGAGCTTCTGGGTCTGCTGCTGTGGACAGCTGAGGCATTTTGCCAGAGGTAGCCCTGGAACAGCGGGCATGCAATAAGCCAGGTATGCTGGTTGTCATGAAAAATGACACAGCATATTCCTCAATACTGGAGAAGATAAAACTTCACAAGTAAATACAGGACTGAGTGTCAATCTCTGAAAGTGCCTTATTTTTTTCTGCATTCCTTCTCGATTCATCCTGTTTCCAGGTCGCCGGCTAGACCACGTATTCCTCAGTGCTGATGGCATTCGAGGTTTTCCAGGCGTTCTTCAGCAGATCAGTAAGATTCTCAATTACCCACTTCTGTCAGCCGGACAAATCAAATCAGGCGAGCTGCTTTACTACCCCTTTTTAATCTCCCAGCCTCGGAACATGAGGTCAGCATCAGACCTCACTTTTTCTTTCTCATTTGCTCTCCGTAGAGAGTGTAGAGGAAAAGGGGGGAGGTCCCCCACGGTGCAGCATTGCTGAGCTGCTTCAGATGTGCTGGCCCAGCCTCACCGAGGACTGTGTCGCCAGCCACGCTACCCTCGCCCAGCAGCTGGAGCAGATCCTTCAGTCACTGAGAGAAGCACTGGAGCTGCCAGGTACAGGCCCGACTGCATGGGAGCAGATGAGGTTGAAATGGGGAGAGGACGCAGTGGAACGGGAAAGAGTACTTTGGAGCAGAGGCTGAGGACTCAGAAGTGGGCCCTACCAGCCCTCTAGTTAACCAGGGCCTGTCTCGTAACTAATTCCACCTGTTGCCCCACCTCCTAAGTGAAGGGCTGCTTAGCACTCCCATTAGCTGGCACATTTTTCTCATTCCTTATGAGAGATATACCCAGAAGGGACTCCGTAAACATTGATTAACCCTTCCGCAAAAGAGTGCCGTGAGCTTCACAGAGCTGTTCCACCTGAGACAGGGGTGAAAATGGAACTCTCCACCCTGATTTCTCCAGACTCAAAGCTCTTCCTGGCTGAGAATCACTTGTATAAGCAACCAACTTAGGATTTTGTAACTGCCTTGTCAGCGTAGCAGCCAGCCTATAGGATGTCCCACGCAGTGTACAGAGGCCCAGTTCCCATATTGTTTGGAAACTGACCCAAAGCCAGATGCACAGACTCAACACTACATGCCTTCTCCTTTCATAACTCCTCCCAGAGCCCAGGAGTACTCCACTCACCTCCCTGGTGGAGCA
The DNA here is from genome assembly GCF_965194825.1 of Balaenoptera physalus. Lineage (NCBI taxonomy): Eukaryota > Metazoa > Chordata > Mammalia > Artiodactyla > Balaenopteridae > Balaenoptera > Balaenoptera physalus. The sequence continues at coordinate 34,400,808 of NC_138883.1, forward strand.
GGTGGCCGAGAAAGCTCTGGAGGCAGAGGCCCACCCTGTGTATATCCAGACTCAGCTCCTCCAGAAGAACCTGGGCAAACAGATGCCAGCAGGCGGCAGGCAGACTGACTACATGGGCACCTTCTTCAGGTACTGCAGCACGCTGGCTGCTGTTCTCCTGCGGAGCTTGAGCTCTGAGCCTGGTGAGTAGCAAGAAAGAGAAAATAGAGTCAGGACTGGCCTACAGGTGTTTAGGGGCAAGGAAGAGGAAGGCGCACACTGAAGAGGCTCTGGGTACAGCAGTAGCTGAGGACACTACATGTGAGGTCCTCTCTTATTCACCTCTGTGTTTTATTCACCTTTGTCTCCTTGATGCCTCGTACAATGGTACAGCACATGAGAGCATTCAATACGTTTTGATGGCATTAATGACTCAAAAATACCTCTCCCAGATCTTCGATCTGTTGTGGCTATGAGGACCCACCAGGGGAATTAAGTCTCTGATTCGAGTGCCAGATTCTTACTCAAGTCCGCAGAGCGAGTATTACCTACACTTCAGTCATATCGAAGGGAACAGGATCAGCTGTTTGTGGCTAGGCCTGCTCCCTGAAGTTTGTCTATAGTTGGAAGTCTTTAGAACAGTGGTAAGGTGTAGATAAACCTGTGGTCAGCATCCTGTCAAGAATACCTTTTACCTAGAAAAATATCAACAGAAGGGCTTTCCACGTAGTTTTGTGTTTTTTTAAAATTTTTTTTCTATTTCTTTATTATTTTTGTGGGGCTGTGTTGGGTCTTCGTTGCTGCACGCGGGCTTTCTCTAGTTGCGGCGGGCGAGCGGGGGCTAGTCTTCATTGTGGTGCGTGGGCTTCTCCTCGCGATGGCTTCTCTTGTTGTGGAAGCACGGGCTCTAGGGGCGCAGGCTTCAGTAGTTGCAGCACACAGGCTCAGTAGTTGTGGCTTGTGGGCTCTAGAGCACAGGCTCAGTAGTTGTGGTGCACGGCTTAGTTGCTCCACAGCATGTGGGATCTTCCCGGACCAGGGCACGAACCCGTGTCCCCTGCACTGGCAGGTGGATTCTTAACCAATGCGCCACCAAGGAAGCCCTCCATGTAGTTTTTTTGTTTGTTTGTTTGTTTTTTGTTTTTTAATTAATTAATTAATTAATTTATGGCTGTGTTGGGTCTTCGTTTCTGTGCGAGGGCTTTCTCTAGTTGCGGCAAGCGGGGGCCACTCTTCATCACGGTGCGCGGGCCTCTCACTGTCGCGACCTCTCTTGTTGCGGAGCACAGGCTCCAGACGCGCAGGCTCAGCAATTGTGGCTCACGGGCCTAGTCGCTCCATGGCATGTGGGATCTTCCCAGACCAGGGCTCGAACCCGTGTACCCTGCATTGGCAGGCAGATTCTCAACCACTGCGCCACCAGGGAAGCCCCCTCCATGTAGTTTTGACACTACTTTTTTATTGATTATAGAAAACAGCGCTGTGAATGTTGCAATCAGTGGTGCAAAGATCACTTTCTTTACTTTTGCAGATCACGTAGAGGTCAAGGTAGGAAACCCCTTTGTTCTCCTGCAACAGAGCTCTTCCCAACTGGTGTCACACCTCCTGCTTGAGCGACAAGTTCCCCCAGAGAGGTAGGAGCCAGGCCTGGGCCTTCCTAATTGTTCATCAAGGAAACCAAGGGCTCAGTGGGGCTGTGTTTGAGTTCAATACAGGAAGTTGAGATTTCTTCCAGACTTTTCCCTTAATTTGCATTTACTCTTATACAAGCTACATTAAAATTCAGTGTGCCTCGTTTCTTTCTCTCTCTCCACCTCTAATGTTTATATTGCAAGTATAAAATTAAGGGGTGACTCTTCACTTATGAGTAGGCAAAAATCCAAAACTTTGATAACACATTAGTTGGCGAGACTGTAGGAAAACAAGCATTCTCACAGATTGCCAGCAGGATATAAATTAGTACAGCCCCTGTGGGAAGGCAGTTTGTCCATATCGACTAAAATGACAAACCACATTTTTGACCTAGCAGTCCACCTTGGGGAATTTATCCTTTATTATAAGTACGAAAAATGCTGTATGTACCAAGTCATTTTATTATAGCTTTGTATGGCATAGCCATTGTCCACTAATGGGAGACTAGTTAAATTCAGTTTCTTCCACATAATGGAATGCTATATAGCTGTGAAAGAAGAATGAGGGGCCTCTCTGTAGAGGGATATGGACAGATCTCCCAGATGTGTTATTAAGTAAAAAAGCAAGGGGCAGAGAATTGGGTCTAATAGACTGACTTTTGAGTTAAAAAGAGAGGGGGTGCGGGAATAATTAGAGAGTCTACATTTACATTTGCTTGTTTACACATAAAGAAATTCTGAGATTGGGTGATGGTGCCCAGGCACTGAGGCCTTACATGCCCTCTGCTTCTCTCCCTCCAGGCTGGCAGCCCTTCTGGCCCGGGAGGGTCTCAGCCTGAGTGTGCCACAGGTCATTGTCAGCTGCTGCTGTGAGCCCCTTGCCCTTTGCTCTTCCCGTCAGAGCCAGCAGACATCATCCCTTCTGACCCAGCTGGGCATCCTGACCCAGCTGCATACCTCCCACTGCCTGGAGGACCTCCCACTTTCTACACTGAGCTCCTCAAAGCCAACTGAGAATCCCACGCTGGAGAGAAAGCCCCCCTCCTCCCCGAGGGATTCAGCAGGCCCAGCCCTCACCTCCTCTGCCTTGGCCTTCCTTAAGTCCCGCTCGAAGCTGCTGGCTACCGTGGCCTGTCTGGGGGCTTCCCAGGGGTCAAAAATCACCAAGCCCGGCTTGTCTTGGAAGGAGCTTCGTGGCCGCAGGGAGGTGCCTCTGACTGCAGAGCAGGTAGCCCGGGAGTGTGAGCGCCTCCTGGAACAGTTCCCTATGCTTGAGGCCTCCCTCCTAGCTGCCTGGGAGCCCCTACGAGGGTCCTCCAAGCAGGGGCAGAGTCTGGCAGCGAGTCTCTGCGGCCGGGCCAGTCTCTCTACCGTCCTCCTGGGCCTGCATTCTCCCATAGCCCTGGATGTGCTCACCGAGGCCTTCGAGGAAGCCCTGGTGGCCAGAGATTGGCACCGGGCCCTTCAGCTCACTGAAGTGTACGGGCGAGATGTCGACGACTTGAGCAGCATACAGGATGCGGTCCTGAGCTGTGCTGCGGCAGGTGGTGAGCAGAAAGCCATGCCTCCCTCCTTCACCAGTGGTAATAGTGAAGTAATAGTGAATGCTTCACTGGTGGTGATCCACCAGTGGGCATTCACTGAGTGGATCACCGCATCTGATGCTCACAGTAACTCTAGAGAAAGGTGCCACCATAATCTCATGATACTGAGAGGCAAACAAGGCTCAGAGGGTAGGAAACTGCCCAGGATAGTCAGTGGTAGAGCAGAGCTTAGAGCCCAAGTCCATCGAACTTTAGGACAGGCACTCATAACCAATATTCTCAACCCTGCATGGCAGAATCGTTGTGAAATTCTATAAACTACAAATATCAGAGCCCCGTTTCCAGAAGCCCATGATAGGGTTCAGGCAAGTGTTTGCTTTAAAGTAGGGGTCAGGAAAGTTTTTCTGTAAAGGGCTTTGTAGGCTATACAGGCTCGGTTGCAACTACTTGGGTCTGCCATCATAGCATGAAAACAGCCATAGACAATACATAAACGAGTGAGTGTGGCTGTATTGTAATAAAACTTTATTTATAAAAACAGACTCTGGGCCTGTTTGACAGCTCCCCAGGAGACTTTGATGTGTACCCAGAGTTGAGAGCAATGACCTACAGCCCTCCACTAGGGGGAGCAAGAGCTGGGCGGGCTGTGGGGAGTGGCTTCTGGGCAGGGGCTCGGCTGCCCTGTGGAAAGGAGAAAATCTTTCCTTTTTCTTCCTCTCCTTTCTCCTTTTCTCCCTCTCTTCAGAAAGTCCCGTGACTATGATTACATTTGCATAAAGAGAAACAGGGTATAGTATCTCTCCTATAGTGTTCCAAGTGTAAAAACTAATTCAGGTCAGAAGGATCTTCAGGATCCTCCAAGCTCCTGTTTTGTGAAATTGAACAAAGCCCTTCTCTTAAGAAGTAACCTGGACTCTTGAGCTCCAGCGCCAGGCTTGCTGAGCATCTTTTTGTCTTGTAGTCAAAGAAGGTTGGCGGTACCTGTTTGCTGTGAAGGATGCATCTCTGAGAAGTCGGCTAACACTGCAGTTTGTGGACCGGTGGCCCCTGGAGTCGTGCCTGGAGATCCTGGCCTACTGCATTTCAGACACAGCTCTCCCAGATGGGCTGGAGTGTGAGCTACAGAGAAAACTAGCAGAGCTGCTGGTGTACCAGAAGGTATAGGATTCGGCATCAAGAGAAAGGAAATAGGCTTCTCACCTTATTACCAACTCCAGCCTATTCTCATGTGATGGTGGATTTTAAGAAGCAGAAAATCTGGGCCTGGCTTCTGCTCTGTATCTGGCTTCTGCTCTGTATCTGGCTTCCGTTCTTAGGTGAAGAGCGAGGGAGCCTCTATCTGGTTCCTATTTTATTTACTCCTATAATTTTAAATAGGTACATGTCAGACAAGGATTAAAAATTCATAATAAAATTAACACTGGAATGATGCTTTACAGTCCACAATGCCTTTTTCATATGTACAGGCACACCTTTTCTTTACTGTATTTTGCTTTATTGCACTTTGCAGATACTATGTTTTTTACACATTGAAGGTTTGTGGCAACCCTGCATTAAGTAAGTCTCTTGGCACCATTTTTCCAATAGCACTTAACTCACTTCATGTCTTTGTGTCACATTTTGATAATTCTCACAGTATTTCAGACTTTTTCATTATTATTATATTTGTTATGGTGATCTGTGATCAGTGAACTCTTTTTTTTAACTATTTTTAAAGATTTATTTATCATTTATTTATTTATTTTTGGCTGCGTTGGGTCTTAGTTGTGGCATGCAGGATCTTTTGTTGCAGCGCGCGGGCTCTTCATTGTGGTGCATGGGCTTCTCTCTAGGGGTGGCGTGCGGGTTTTTTTCTTCTCTAGTTGTGGCACGAAGGCTCCAGAGCGCATGGGCTCTGTAGTTTGCGGCACGTGGGCTCTAGTTGAGGCGCACGAGCTCAGTAGTTGTGGCACGCAGGCTTAGTTGCCCCACGGCACGTGGGATCTTAGTTCCCTGACCAGGGATCGAACCCGCGTCCCCGGCATTGGAAGGCAGATTCTTTACCACTGGACCACCGGGGAAGTCACTGTGATCAGTGAACTCTGATGTTGCTATTGCAAAAACATGACTAGATGAATGCTCAAATTAATTACTAAAACTAATTTTTTAGCAATAAAATATTTAAGGCATGTACATTTTTTGTAGGCAATGCTATTGCACAATTTATAGACTACAGTATAATGTAAACATAACTTTATTTGCACTGGGAAACCAAAAAATTCATGTGACTCACTTTATTATAATATTCACTTTATTGTGGTGGTCTGGAACTGAACCCACAGTATCCCCAAGGTATCCCTGTATATTTGAACTCTTTGTATGTTTTTTGTATATTGTATCTTGTTGTTCAAGAGTTTTTATAGAATTTAATCTCTATTATGTGTTCTTTAAAGATTGTTTTAAACTTCAGCTAAATTTCAAGAGCCATTTTGAAAGGAATGCATGAGAGTGACAGTTTCACAGTGAAAGATTCTTGGATTTATGTGTCATGTTCAAGATCAAGAGGCTCAGGAAGACAGATTTCGATGGTACAGCTACATAACAAGTATACATATATGCTAATTTTTCCATGTGTGCTTGGAACCAAACAGAGCCCAGTGCCCAACCAGGGAAAGTGAAAGTGGCAGGTGAAAAAGATTTTCTTTCCACTCTTCCATAGCAGTTTTCATGCAGAGCTAAAATGCTGCATGAAAGGTGATCCCACAGAGCATTCAGAACAGAAGAATAACCTGTCTAGAGTTTTGAGCTGGAGGGACAGGGGACAAGTGACTCCAGAAGACTGAACAAGCTGCAAAGCACAGAAGCCTCTGAGAATTGTCCTCCAAGTGAAAGGCCCCAATCCTGGCCTCCCCACACAGCCTTTGCTCCCTGATTATACTTGCTGGATAGGTTCTCTCACCTCTCCAAACACTCTTTGTCCCGTTCGTTCTAATCCTTCCTCTCTCCTGGCAAGTTCTGACAGCCTGACTTTGGGACAGAGACCTGGGTATGGCCCATCCCTGGAAACTCCAATGACTTGTTCCTGAGCAGAGAAATTGCAGTGTGGTTTGATAGCTTTTTCTGTCTTTCCTTAGATCCTAGGTTTGCAGGCTACCCCCATGTGGTGTGACTGGCAGACCCTGAGGAACTGTTGTGTCGAGGACCCATCAACTGTCATGAATGTGATTCTAGAAGCCAAGGTACCATTTTCCTGGGTACTATTCCCCTTCCTCCTCTTTCCAGAGTTGCTATGCCTTAGCTGGTTATGTAGACCTCTTTCCGCGTATCAAGGTTCACATTTTTTTCTATGACTACATAACACTTTTTTTTTCTCTTTTGTGTGTGTGAAACTTACCAACATATGTAGAAGAATAGAGAATAATACAGTTGACACTTTTGTACTATCACCCTTGTTTTCATACGCAAGATTTCCTGCACTGTTTACAGTAGGTACAGAATGTATACCTGGCAGTGGAATTGCTGGATCATGAGGCATGAGCATCCTCACCTTTTCTAAGATGTTACAACATTGCTCTTCAGATCCGTCGTCCTGTCCCTGTTATTCTCCCACCCACAGTTCCTGTTGTTCCATCTTCTTAGCAACTTTGGCATTATCCAGCTTTTCACCTTTTTTGCCAATAAGATGGTATGTCATTATGGTGTTGATTTACATTTCCATGATTACTAATGACCTTGATTATCTTCTCATGTGTTTATCGGACATTTGAGTGCTAAGGAGACTTTTTTTACCCTTTAAGGAGCTGATATACCATAGTTCAAAATGTAGATGTATTTATTCATATGTTCATTCATCCGGGAAACCTTTATTCACTGTCTGTTATTTACCACTGTGCTAGATGGTGTTGAAACAAAGATAATTAAGCTTAGTCCTTGCCCTTGTGCAGCTCACATATTGGGAAAGGAAGGAGCAGGGCGGGGCGATGCGAGACACACCCCTGGGTGATTGCGATATACCAAGTGACCGAAGTAAGCCCAGACTATGGTGGGAGCACAGCCAGGTGCCTAAGACAGCCCAAGAAACAAGGAAGCATCCTGAAGAAGGTGGCCCCAGGCAGAGTTGTGGGGAGGGCCTTCCAGATGCCATCATATTAGAATACATGGACAAAGCTCTGGGAAGCTTTAATCCAGAGCTCACAAATTTGCTGTTGGAGGGGGGAGTAACAAGGGGTGATATCAATGGAATCCAACCCCAGCATGTTTGTTTGGCCCATGTAGTATTGCTCTGCAGAATTTTTAGTTTTTCATATTGATTTCATTGCCAACATTGTAAAATAGGGAATTTTTTAATTAAAAAAATTTTTTGGCATTTTCAAAAGTCTGGCACCACTGGGCCTGCACATTCATATGGCAACAGTCAGAGCTGAGTAGGCACTGTCTCCTTTGGACAGTCTTCTCGGTCTTCCCCACTTCCTTAGTATCTTCCCAGGGCTGACACCAAGTGTCAGTAGCTGTATGTCATCTGTTTCTTTTTTATAGTAGAACTAAAAGAAAAAGGACATCCTGAACAGTCAGCCTACTTGGATCATTTTCATAACTTACCTTGCCACTCTAGTCCTTTATGATCCCACTTTAATCCCACAGTGAAGTTCCCATCAGCACTTCCCAAACTTTCCTGGGCTTTAGCAGACTCAAGACTGCTGAGAAAAATTAGGCAAGAGCTGGATGAGTGACAAGGCCAGGAATTTAAAGGGATTGAAGGCATGTGTGTTTCCTTCCAGGAGTATGAGCTGTGTGAGGAGTGGGGCTGCCTATACCCCATTCCAAGAGAACATTTAATCAACCTACATCAAAAGCATCTTCTCCACCTTCTAGAAAGAGGAGATCATGATAAGGCTCTGCAAGTAAGCCTCCAACTCTTCCCAGTTTTCTTTTGGCAGGGGACGCGAAGGTTAGTCAAATCAGGTGGCTCTGTTCCTGCTGGATCCCACGCAAAGTATTCGCAGTCTCAGATCTGCCCCTCCATGTCCTTCAGGAGCTGTCCTTCAGGAGTCGTCTTCCCTATAGGTGCCTAGCCCTGCATTAGGTGCCAGATGGGCAGCTGGGTCCAAGACTCTGCTGATCTCTGGTCCTGTCAAAGCCATCATATGTGAAGCTTCGGGGGTGGTGAAAAAATGAGTGCAGAGAAGGGGTTAATCCACAGTGACTAAACCTAAAGGTTCTGTTCTCAAACAAAACAAGGCTGGACTAAGAGTTCTTCCGCAGGTCTCACCTTTCTCCTCTACCTTCCTCCTGCAACAGCTCCTGCGAAGAATTCCTGACCTCACCATGTGCCTTGAGGTCACAGAGCAGTCCCTCGACCAGCACTGTAGCTTGGCCACTTCTCACTTCTTGGCCAACTACCTCACCACCCACTTCTATGGAGAACTGACCGCTGACCGACGCTGTGAAATCCAGGCACTGTACATGGGATCCAAGGTCAGGAGGAGAAGGGGGTGTTGGGAAAGCATGCCTGAGGGAGGGACTGCTGGCCCAGCACCCACTTCAGAACTTGCCCTTCCAGGCACCTGCCATCCTTGACCTGTGGTATATAAAATCTTGACCCTAACAGCCCACCACATCCCTTAGGACTTCCCGTTCTCTTACTGCTCTGCCTCCAAAGTGAATTTTACTGTCCTCTTAAGTTCTCTTTATGCTTTCCTTGGCATCTGCTCTACCAAGGTTTCTCAATTCTGACCATGAATTAGAATCACCTGGACTTTCTAAAAATAGCAGTAGTTAATCTCCACCCTAGAGTAATTAAAACTGAACCTCTTGGGACAGGGCCTGCCTGTCTTCCAAAAGGATTCTGATTCGAGGATTTAAAACTACTGCTTTAAATCCTTAAAAGTACTTTGTGCTAAAGGAAAAGGGTTAATTGTCTAGGCAATGAGATAAGTCTTCACCTTTGAGGTGTAACCTTGGAGACACTAATAGAAGAAATTATAAGCTAGAAAAAGTAATCCAGTGAAGGAGAGTTTGGGGAGAGATAAGGCCTTCTAACTCTCTAATAATGATTCTGATTGGAAGTCATATATACTGCCCCCTGAGTGTAGAACTCGCCCCATGAATAGAATGAGTGCTGGGAGAGCCATGAATATGACCACTAGCCCACTTGCTAAGAGTTCAACTGTGTAAAATGATTCTAAAGAGGATACACTTTTTTTTTTTTTGGATGTACTGTACCTAAATGGAATCTTTGAAAATTGGCAATGAGCAGAGCCAGTGAACGTATTTCAAGCCCAGTGATAACAACCTCCAGGAGGAATTTAGAGTCATCACTCACCTGTAGAACACTGGAGGTGCCAGGTTTAGTCCACCTTATATTGCTTATTCTAGTAAAGCCTCAAATGGACAGAATGGTGGCTTTAAGGATCAGGCAGAGGTCAACCATGCCTGGTTGGTCTAGGCCAGGGGTCAGGAGACCACCACCTGTGGGCCAAATCCAGTCCTCTGCCTCCGTTTATAAATCAGGTTTTATTGGCACACAAGCCATGTACATTCATTTACCAGTTGAGTAGTTGCCACAAAGACCTTATGGCCTATGAAGCCTAAAATATTTACTGTCTAAACCTTTACAGAAAAAGTTTGCCAGCCCCTCTTCTTGATCGCCACCTGGAGGATTTAGAGAGGAGTCCAGCCTTGCCTCCTAAGAGACTCCTAGCCAGTTTCAGTAGTTGGCCAAGTGCCATGTGGTCCCAGATACCATGAATTACTTACTTCCCCCTTCCCAGGAAGAATCTTGGCTTTCTTCTGAAATTCGTGTCCTGTTTTCTTCACTCTGTGGCTCTGCCCCACACCCAGGTCCTGCTAACCCTGCCCGAGCAGCACCGGGCCAGCTACTCCCACTTGTCCTCTAACCCCCTGCTCATGCTGGAGCAGCTGCTCATGAACATGAAAGTGGATTGGGCCACCATGGCCGTGCAGACTCTGCACCAGCTGCTGGCCGGCCGGGAGATTGGCTTCACCACGGACGAGGTGGACTCGCTGCTTTCCAGATACGCAGGAAAAGCCCTGGACTTTCTGTACCCTCTGCGGGAGAAATGCTCAGGTAACTGCCAGCATCCTCGATGGGGGTTCTACATGGAGAAGGAGATACCATGCTACATCCTTAGTTTTCATTTTTCCTCTTTTATAATTTTGAGTTGATTGAGAGTGAAAGGATACACTTCAGGAGAGATAGCTCTTTTATATAGGAGAGATCTCAGTCTTGGAGGAAGTGGCAGGATAACCAGAATGAAAGGATGGTAGATAACCACCACGTGCATAATAATATAAAGGTTCGGGGAACAAAACATGCTGGGGGGTACTTCTCTGGTGGCACAATCCGCGTGCCAATGCAGGAGATACGGGTTTAATCCCTGGTCTGGGAAGATCCCACATGCTGCAGAGCAACTAAGCCCGTGCACCACAACTACTGAGCCTGCATTCTAGAGCCCGTGAGCCACAACTACTGAGCCCGCGTGCCACAACTACTGAAGCCCACACACCTAGAGCCCGTGCTCCACAACAAGAGAAGCCACCGCAATGAGAAGCCTGCGCACCGCAACGAAGAGTAGCCCCCACTCGCCGCAACTAGAGAAAGCCCGCGTGCAGCAACGAAGACCCAACGCAGCCAAAAATAAATAACAAAAACATGCTGGGGGTGATTTCTGTCTGGCCTTGGTGCACTGGGCTCCTAAGTGCCATCATTTTGTATTGAGGGTATGCGCTATTCCCAGGATCACATCAGATGTCACTAGTGTGTGAACTGACTCAGCCTCTTCTAGAATGAAGAAAATGAAATAAATGGGGGCTGATGTTCCCAGCCAGCTTTTTTTTTCTTACTCCCTACCCTCCCGGACCACCACTTAAATGTCTTCTACTTCCCCCTGGGCATCTTTAGATTTATTTTGTAAAATCCTAGTGTCTACTTCATTTATCTCACGTGCCTAACATAGTTTGTTTATTGAGGCATTTAAGAAGCATGCTTGCTGTCGTCTTAGAAGTACCTCTGCCATTCTTTGCATACCTAGTAGAGTCACGGTATGACAGTCAGCAAAACCAACAGGGCTTTGAACTAAATGCCTAGCACAGCAAGTAAGGATGTTTATGATAGAACAATCTGTCAACATTTTCCCTCCCTACAGATTCTGTGATTCACCTCCAGGAAATTGTCAGTCCGGCTTCAGACCTCGAGACCTTGTCTAGGTCACCATCAGCGGAGTTCTCTTCTGTTGCTGCTCCTGGTAAGGACAGGTTCTGAGAGTTACCCATTTTTCAGTTCAATCTTGCCTTACTCTGATTTTCTGATTCTTTTGCTCCTTTTTTCATTTCCAGTCACAACATTCTTATTAATTGTTTTTCTTGATTCATTCCAGCTTTTTGTATCCCAGAAAATTCAACATACAATCGATTCTTATTATTTGCAGTAGTATATCTGTGAAGGCTCCACAAACACTGAATTAGCAAATACCAAACCATTGCTCCTAGGGAAAACACACGCATGCGCATGTGTGTATACACGTGTGGACATGCATATACACACAAACACACACACACACACACATTTCACATACATTATAATCTCAAATTGAAAGCAATTCATCCCAGTAGATTCTATTTTCTTTATTTTACAAAAGAGAAAAAGAGGTTCAGGGTGTTAAAGTGACTTGCCTGAAGCCACCCCATTAATGAGTGCCTAATGAGCCTTTGGGATTCAAACCCTGTCCAAATAGCCCCAGAGTGGAGCTTCTTACACTACCCTGCTGCACTGTCCCCTACCATCTGCATCCTCTGGTCATCTCTGTATGAGAGCTGAGATAAGAAAGCAAAACATTACCTTGTTCAACCCCAGATGAGAAGCTGTATACCAGGCAACTCAAATTATTCACCACTCTGTGCATGTCTGCAAAAGCAATGCAAATATTGATTTTGAGGTTACAAACAAATTTTAGCGAGTAGGCAACTTCACAAATACGGAATCTACTAATAAGGAGGATCGACTTATTTAGTCCTCATGTTCATTCTGACCCTGTCCTGCAGGTAGTTATTTATGTCTGTCACCCACACAGGGTGCAAGGTCCTTGAAGGCCTCTGCCATGTCTTGGTCACCCCTTTTCACCACCCCTCTTCTCCCACAGTCTCCTGACTTTTGCCCAATGGCCTACACTCAGAAGCAGCTCAGCAAGTGTTTGTTTTGCCAACAGTTAGGAGAGCAGGCTTCTGGGGACAGGTCGACAGCCCCTCTTCTTCTGGGTGCTGCGAAGAGCCGCTGTGTTTTCCAGTTCTCTTTTTCAGTGACCTGCCAACATCGTTCTGCTAGTTGACAAGAAATCTCCTTAGATATCATAAAACAAAGACCGTGGCATTTCGTGGCCATGCTTTGAGAATTAGCCATGCTTCACAATAATCAGCAGACCTGACAGAAGGGCTCAGACATACAGGGATATGAGCAGCTTCACAAATCTGCATAAGTCAGCCTGAGGAGCTTTGGTTTACTTAATTTTTTTAACTTTTTATTACAGAAAATTTCCAGTACACGAAAGTAGAGAGACCAGTGTAATGAAGCGTCACATACCTATTACCCAGCTGCAATGTTTATCATCTCAGTATGACCATTCTTGTTTCATCTTTACCCCTGTCCCTCTACTGGATTATTTTGAAACAAATCCTAGATATCATACCATTTTGTTTATAAATAAAACAGTGTATATCTCTAAAAGGTAAGGACATTTATAAAACAAAACCATAACATCATTCTCATACCTAAAACCAAATTAATGATTCCTTATTATTATCAACTATCCAGTCACTATTCAGATTTCCACAGTTGTCTCATGAAGATTTTTTTTAGAATTGGTCTTTCTAGAATCAAGATGTAAATAATGTCCACACATGGCATTTGGCTAAACTCTCTCTTAAATCTGTTTTAATCAATAGGTTCCCCTACCTCTTTTTATTTGTGGAGGAAACTGGGTCATTTGTCCTTTAGAGCGTCCCACACGATGCATTTTGCTGATTATCACCCCATGGCAATCTGGGTCTCCGTCCCCTGTGTTTTCCAGTACACTGGTAGATAGATCTAGAAGCTTGATTTGATTCAGGCTTAATATTTTTTGGTTAGTATATTTTATAGGTGGTCGTGTGCCTTCCATCAGGAGACACACAATGCTCTTTTTGCAGTCAGCCATCAATGATCAATAACTGGATCTATGATATCAGTAGGGGTTTGTAAAGTGGTACAGTTCTAACTCTCTCATCCCTTCTTTGTTTATTAGCTGGACTACTGATCACCTTTTACTCTGACTTCTGGCTTTGACTCCCAGGTGTCTCCATTGTGCATTCCCCCAGTCCGAGGGAGAGGAGCTTCCCACAGAGTCAGCCGCCACTGGAGTTTGTGCCCCCAGCAACGCCCCCTGCCAGGCACCAGTGGGTACCGGATGAGAGTGAGAGCACCTGCATGGTCTGCTGCAGGGAGCGCTTCACCATGGTAAGCAGCGTCCATCTCCGGCTTTACCTGCAGGAGAAGTTAAAGGAAATCTCTACTTCCTGAGCCTGAGTTTATAGTCACCTCCTGTCCCCAAGAGGGCATGAGTATGTTCAGAAGAACTAACTACCAGATCTAAGGCTCTGGGTTTATCTTTGACCTGACCAGAATATATTTTCTGAATTTAGACAGATGGTAGACACCCTCAAGGAGCCTTAAATTCTAAAATCTCTGCCATTCTCATGAAATAAATAAAAAGAGCCAGAGTGGTATTGCACGGGAGGAGTCACCAAATGCCGGGGCATCTCGTTTCTAGCTCCTGTGTCTTTCGCAAAAAGACGGGTGACCTGGTAATGGTTTTATGTGCTGGCGCCAGATGACCTCAGTTCTAATACCAGCACTGCCTCTTACTAGCAATGTGACTATTAACTTTCTCAGTCTCAGATGCTCACTTGTAAACTAGGGATGATAGGTTATTTGGCTCATGGAGCTATAAACACTAACTACAGTAACAAATGTTACCACACTGAACACAGTACCTGACTGGCACAACAGCTCCGCCGATGAAAAGGATGATGATGTAATTTCTCTGTGTCTGTTTCCTCCTCGTGTATAAAAGCGGTGTAATATATCTATCAACCCCTTATGATGAAATAAGGCAGTATTTGTAAAAGCATCTTGAGAAAAGGACACTTTTTCATCATCATCAATACCATGTAGACATGTGATCCTCACTGGCTGAGAAAGTCACTTCTTCCCCACTGCTTTTTGCAGTGTCTTCACATGTTTCCTCCACAAACAGGTAAGACTTGTCAGGAGCTGTTGAAAAACTGTCCATGACTTGGACATCTTTGTCCATCAGATGAGAGAGATCTTTAAATGTCAGCTTCTTGAAGGCAAGGACTAGTGTGTGTTTTCTCAATAGAGGCCCAAGCACATGGTATTGTTAGTAAGTCACAGGTGGCTAATTCCAAGGATAAATGGATTGACGGCTGCTCACAGGTCCTGCAGTCTCACCTTCTCTTCCTCCTTCTCTTCCTGATGACACTCCTCAGTTTAACAGGCGTCATCACTGTCGCCGCTGTGGTCGGCTAGTGTGCAGTTCCTGCTCCACTAAGAAAACGGTGGTGGAAGGCTGCAGAGAGAACCCTACTCGCGTGTGTGACCAGTGCTATAGTTACTTCAACAAAGAGTGAGTGTCCTGCAGCGGGGCCGCTGCTGCTATTGACCACTGCACCCTCCCCCGGGTCCTGACACTCCTAGGAGTCTCATTATGGAAAGCGTCTCAAATCTGAGCAATTACAAAAAGTTTTCATTTCACATTCACACTGAAATGCCATTAACTCTACAGTGTAATGTTTGACCCTGGTCAGAGAGACTTCTAAGAGAGGAAGTAGGGGTGAATAGAAGCAGAGATCAGAGCTCTTACATGATGTTCTCTCTGGGATCAGGACACTTAGTTCTTCGGCCAGTCCCCTAACTGAGGCCATTGGCCTGTCCCCTAACTGAGGCCATGGGCCTGTCCCCTAACTGAGGCCATGGATCTTAGTTTCCCAACAACCTCACCTCTTTTCCAGCCACTCTTGCTTCAGTTGGTCTCAGCTGGACTCCAAAAGACACGTTCAGCTACTGAATGTTGGGGCCTCACTTGCATCAGCTCTCACTGAGCTCGTCATTCTGGCTTGTTACCCACAACTAGAAGAGCCCACACACTTTCCTGTGCACAGTTCAGCTGAGAACAAGCCTCAGAAACTGCTCATGCCTCTGGCAAGACAGGTCAAGACTGTGTTTGCCAGCCCAGTGTTGCTCAATCTTTTCCACCACTTCTAGCAGCAAAGGAGGGTGAAACTAAGACTCCTAGAGCGTGTGGGAATATGAGCCAAAGCAGCTATCCAAGAGCAAAATTACTTTGACTTCTTCATGTTTTACTAACAGACTTAAAGGGATTTTACATTCTGCCCAATAGCTCAACAGCATTTTCGTGTTTCTTTTACTATGAACATTTTTTTAACATTATTTACCATGGTGATTACTGACCTGATAGGAAGGAAGACATGCCGCGTTCATACCACAGTTTCTGTGACCCTGGCGTACCACTGCCTCCCTCTGGGTGGGGGACAGGGAAATTACCCATTTATCATACTGCTGAGATTTGAAATGAGCAGTTGGTATCAGTGAGGATTCTTTCATTCAGCAATCACTGAGCAATAATCACTTTGCCCTCGAGGAGCCCCCATTTTAGTGGGGGGACAGCCAAAACACAGACCACAGAGCCCTTGGGTAAGTGCAGTGTGGAGACACTCCCAGCTTAGCCCAGTGATCAGGAGGGTTTTCTAGAGGTGTGGCACTTGGTCTGAGACTTAGAGGATGAGAAGTTGGTAGGAAAAGAAGCCGAAACAGAGCATGCCCAAAAGTGGGAGTAACAACTGCAAAGGTAGGGGCAGGAGAAAATGTGGGTCCTTTGAGGAAGTGTAAATAGGTAGGTGATGGGCTAAGATTCTGGACTCAGAGGCTGGCAGCTGAGCTGGGAGGACCTAGGGAATGGCACAAAGGCTTGGAGCTTGCTCTTTGACAGCATGGGCTGGGGTTGACCAGAAGGCTCCTCATGCAGGTGATAGACTTGGGCTCTGGCTTGTGACATTGGAATTTAGTGGTTGGTGGCACCAACTGAACTTGATCAGAGCCCGTAGCAGTGTGGGGAGGACTTTTATGGGTTGAGCAGAGATCATGGGTGGTAGGAGATGGTCTCAAGAGGCAGCCAAGCCATAAGGAGCTTTGTCTGCTAAACTGCAAATGTGGAATATTTTACCCTGAGGAGCTATCAAAGAATTTTAAGCAGAAGCATAATATGACCAGATTTGCATTTTTGAAAGCTTGCTGTAGCTACAAAGTAGAGAATAGCTTGGTAGACTCAAGGAGACCAATTGGGAAGCTATTGCAAAGGCTCTAGCATTAAATGATGAGGGCCCTCTCTGAGGCAGGGATGAGGAGAGAGATGGGGACATTTAAACAGGTATTTTAAATGGAACGGGCAAGAAGTAAGTGGTTGGCTGTGACAAGTGAGGGAGAGAAAAGAGTTTTGGATGATTCCCTGATAATCTCACTCGAGTAACAGTAAATGTCAGTGCTCTACACTAAGCTCAAAACAAAGAGCACGAGGAGGGGTTCAGGCATTTCACTTTTTCTTTCTCTGTTTCCAGTGCGCCAGAGGAGAATCCAGGACAACCAGGAGGTAAGGCTGAATCACATTCCCTGTGACTTTTTTTTTTTTTTTGTCGCACCACCCAGCTTGTGGGATCTTTAGTTCCCCAAACAGGGATTGAACCCACGCCCTCGGCAGTGAAAGCGTGGAGTCCTAACCACTGGACCACCAGGGAATTCCCTCCCTGTGACTTTTTATCTCTATGCTCAAGTTGGCTCTTCCTTCAGCATATCTGCTGCAACTGACACCCTCAGTGGCAACTCAGTCCAACAGGTTGACCAAAGAAAATTCTTGGCATTTCTGTCAGGCTATTTCCCTTAAGGTTTGTCATCTTATTAACCTATCATACTGGCCCGTTAGCTTCCAGCATCGAGAAGGCCAGCAGCCAAAGAATTTGGTCCTTAACTTTTAGTAGCTTATTTCCCTTTCTTCCCCGCCTAGATTTCCCTTCACCACCATCCTGCCTTCCAATGCTCCCTCCTTCCCCTCGGTAATCACTGTTAATAGTTTGGGCAGGTTAGTTTTTAGAGTAGCCAGTGGCTCATCCCTCCATTTGGGAAGCATGCACCATTCATAGTTTCTCGTGTGAAGCAACAAGTTTGTGTGACAAACATTGTAACACTCATTCCAGGTCTGTGCCTGGAGAAGAAAGTTTGAGGTACCCAAGGTGGTCTCCTAAAGGAAATAAAAGGGACCAAAAGGAGAGAAAGGGCCCTAAGATATCAGGCAGGGATCTGCCTGCAGCTTGTGGCTCCCTGGGCTGGGCTAGACTGGACTGCCGGCCAGTGAATGACACATGAACGGCATTTGTCTTCTCAGCACCAGACAGCCCCAAGAGCGAAAGCCCTCCATACTCAGCTGTGGTGAGGGTCCCCAAAGCAGCTGAGGTGGAATGGATTTTGGATCTGAATGAGGAGGAAAATGAGCTGGTGCGGAGTGAATTTTACTATGAGCAGGTAATAGCAATAAAATGTGACGGTATTTGAGTTTCCTTATGATGTGTAGTAGCATGGCAGGAAACGCAGAGTTGGGCAAACACAAGCAGGCCTTCACTTGCTCACAGTGTAATATCATGGGAGCTAAGACAAGTAAACCAGTTAAAGCAGAAAATGAGGAACAGCTTGAGAAATACACAAGAGGAAATCAGGAAAGGCTTCGTGGAAGAGGTAGCATTTAAGAGGAGCCTTGGAAGTGCAGTAGGAGTTTGACAAGCAGAAGTTTGGGTGTGCTGAGTGGAGTGAGGTTAGGAGAAGGACAAAGAGTTCCAAACTCAAACATCCAAGCGAAGGCACAGTATCAAAAATGATTGGGGAATTAGAAGTGGTTTAATTTGGAGAGAACATAGGGTGTTAATAGAGAGGCAGGAAAGGTAGGGTTGAAATAGGCTATTTATGTGTAGGGCCTTGCACTCTGCAGTAAGATATATGTACTTGGTAGGCATCAGGGCCATGGAAGGTTTCAGAGTGTGCTTTAGGAATATTAATTTAGCAGTACTGTTTCCAGTGGCTTGAAACAAAGACTTCTTCAGGTAGCCAGACAAGCAAGATGACTATCATCCAAGCCAGCATTAAGGAGCACCTGCGCTAGTGGGACAGTAGACTAAAAAAGAAGGGCACCTACAGACATTCCCAAGAAATAGGTAACACGTGGACACAGCTGCCTTCCTCCCAGTAAGGAGACAAAAACCTAGCAGGCAGATCTTTGCAAGTGCTACTTAGAACTTCTGAAGTATGTTTAGCTCTACTTCTGCTTTGCTGTGGGATTTTTGGCTCCTTCCCCCAGGGTTTTTCAAGCTTTGTGAAACGGGAAGAATAATTCCTCCCTCCCAGCTACATTTGAAGACTTGCTTTGTTCCGGGAACTCACAGTGTGCTTCTCTCCTCTTCCACCTGGGCCAGGCCCCCAGTGCCTCCTTGTGTATCGCCATCCTGAATCTGCACCAGGACAGCGTTGCCTGCGGCCACCAGCTGATTGAGCACTGCTGCAGGCTGTCCCAGGGGCTCACCAATCCGGAGGTGGATGCGGGGCTGCTCACAGACATCATGAAGCAGCTGCTGTTCAGCGCCAAGATGATGTTCGTCAAGGCGGGCCGGAGCCAGGACCTGGCTCTTTGTGACAGGTAAGTGGAAATGAGTCTGTCTTCTTTTTCATGGTGGTCATGTCTATCCAGCTTCTTTTTCTGACCCTACTGTGGGTTTTCACCTCCCAGTCCTCTGACAAGACACGCTGAACTGTTTTGCATCTCCCTTTGACGTTGATGAAATGCTGTTACCAGATCACAAGCAGTCTTCCTCTCCCTACGTTGACGGCCTGTGTTCTTCTCTTTCCCTGAGTGGATCCTCAAGGCAGGTTCTCTAGCTATAGCGTCTTTCTTTTCCAGTTAGAAAGAAAGACTGGTTAATTTGTAATGAAAATCAATTTTGGAGAGCACCTTTAGTCTCTGTGGAACTTGCTAGCTTTTAAAGGAGATGTGTCCTCTACCCTAGTCTTGACCAAATTCGGACTGTGGCCTCAGGGAGTTCTGGGTAACAGATCTATCAAGCACCCTGCGGACTGGTCTATCCCTATGTCCCAGGGAGGAATGTGAGTCATAAGGTAGAAGTTTCTATGGAAAAGCGAGGATTAGGCCCCAGCTCCCTACACAACCTGCTCTGCCTCCATTCATTAACCTGACAGTGAAAACTCCCAATTCCCGGCTTACCCACCCAGATGTGTGACTCACGTTGTGCATTCCCAGCTCTCAGTCCTAGCCAGATTTGAGAGCAAAGAGCATAATTTTCTTTGACGTGTCAGTGCTTCAGGCACTTGCCCAGAGTACTGGCCTGCAAACTCACCAGATGACAGAGAGCGCAGTGGCTCTCAGCTCCACCGCTTCCTAGCTCTGTAACCTTAGATGGGTCTGTTAACCACTCTGGGCCTCGGTTTCCTCCTCTAGAAAATGGGGGTGATAATAATACTTATTTCATATGGCTGTAAAGTGAGAGTACTGTATCCATATAAAGGGCTAAGAACTGAGCCTGTGTACTCCAAAAATGTTAGTTTTATTATTCCTATTAGCAAAAACCAGAAGGTTGAGAAAGGCAGAAGGAGGTAGGACAGAAAGTGGAAGGAAATATAAAGGAGTTAATTTCACTCATATCAAGAGGCAAAAGATTCTACATCATTTTTCAAGTTGACAAATGAAAAATGAGCTGTATAATATGTTAAATACAATTTTTTTAAATAACCATGAAAAGAACCAAAACTCTACCAATTTATCGGAAATGGAGGAGAAGGGAAGGAAAGAACAGAAACCATTTTATATAGCAAAAGGTAGAATTTAAGGCAAAAATAAAGATATATCTAAATATTTCTCAACTATCAGAAATGTAAATGAGATAAAATCTTATTAACAGAAAAGTATACTTAGATGGGGGCTGGAGAACAAATCTAACAGCAAATCCTATACTTCCTTCAAAATCTAATATAGATGGAGGAAATATCCACTTTGGGCTAAGGGAGCAGAAATTAAGGAAGTCCTTGCTTCGGTAGGATTCTCACCCATCCTCAGGTGCCATGGGCTTCTCTGACACTTAATAGCGGTGGTTTCAAATTACACATTCTTTCTCCCCAGCCCTGGAATCGGTACACTCACTCTAGGGAATCGCTGCACTTGTGCCCAGTTGCTGATGATAGTAGATTCATCTCTCATGTGTGTTTAGAACTCCTGGTTTGCAGAGTATTTTTCCACTGTTTTTAACTCATAACTTCTTCTGTAGACAAATAAATAAATGTTTAAAAACAAAACTCACACCACCTGTTACACACGTCCAATACATTATGATACCGAATTTGCTTTTACAACTATACTGTCCCCTGCCCATCCCCACTAGGTTGAGAATCACTGATGTACTGAATCCCTTTCCAGGGAAATCAGTGGACAAGTCAGGATCCGCAGAGGGTTTTGAATGATACAAGATTCAAGATCCTTGAGTGTAGGCCTGTCTCAGGCAGGACTAAACAGAATGATCCCAGACAGCTCTCTGGGCTCCGTTGTTATAAGGTTTTTGCAATCACCAGGTGTCAGGAATAAGATCAAAGGCAGCAGTCCTAGTAACAAGAGTCCATCCTTAACCCAGAGAAAGGATGTCAAGTCCAGGGCACTCGAATCTGAGGCCCCTGGCCAGCAGCACCTCCAGAGGATGGTAGTGATGTGACCTCTGTACTGACCGGGAGTGCTGGCTGCCGATACAGTCCATATACGCTCTCCCAAGCAAGTAAGGTTCCAGAGAACCAAAAAGAAAACGGGTAGCTTGCGAGCTCCCAGCATTCAGTATAAAGGCCTTGCCTCAAAATAGGAGACCTGAGTGTCCCGGAGCGTCCGTGCTCCATGTATTGATAGCTAACGTTTGATGAGTGCCTACAAAGCTCTAGACACCATCCTAAGCTCTTTTCCTTCGGTTATTTCATTTTATCCTTAAAAACTCCCTGTTATTCTATCCATTTTACAGATGAGTAAATTGAGGCTGAGAAAGGTTAACTAACTTGCCCAAGGTCATAGAGCCACTAAGTGATAGAGTTGAGTTTCCGAGAGTCTGACTCCAGAGTCTTTTCTCCCATGTACCTCACAATTCTCATTATCACATTTCACATTGGAAATGAAATAGAAAACCTTTAAGCAGCACCTGTTCTTGGGATGACCCTGGGGAGCCTCACTGCCTTGCCCTTTTCCTCCCTGTAGCTACATCAGCAAGGTAGATGTGCTGAATATTTTAGTTGCTGCTGCCTATCGCCACGTGCCATCTCTGGATCAGATCTTGCAACCAGCCGCAGTAACCAGGCTAAGGAACCAGCTTTTGGAAGCTGAGTACTACCAACTGGGCGTTGAGGTGAGGCACAGACAAAGCTGACATCTACCCCAACGAGTTACCTTCTCTAGTTGTCCTTGGCCATGGGGAGTGTCTAGGGCATGACCAGTTTGCCAGTGTGAGAGTAAAGTGTGTGAGTGTGGGGTGGTGGGGAGGGAAATGATTGACACCAAGGGGATAGAATCGGTCTTTGGGACCGACACCAAGGGGATAGAATTGGTCTTTAGGACCGACATCAAGGGGATAGAATCGGTCTTTGGGACCCTCAGGCATGGCTGTGGGTGCCTCTCCCTAAAAGGAGCAGTTTTTCCTCCAGGTCTCCACAAAGACTGGCCTTGATACCACCGGGGCATGGCACGCTTGGGGCATGGCCTGCCTCAAAGCTGGGAACCTCGCCGCCGCACGGGAGAAGTTTAGTCGCTGTCTGAAGCCCCCTCTCGACCTCAATCAGCTGAGTCATGGCTCAAGACTGGTGCAGGATGTGGTTGAGTACCTGGAGTCCACAGCGAGGCCACTTCTATCCGTGGTAAGAGCACAGCAGGCAGAGGGTGGGCTCCAGGGCCAGGGGGAGGCCCAGGAGCAGTAACGGCCTGGGGAGAGTATCAGCTTCCATTCAGCTGACAGTGGCAGCCCTGGCTCAGAGCTGTCAGGTTTGGATTTCGTTCTTTCCATTATATATGGTTAGATAAGTCATAAAGAGTCAAATTTCAAAAAAAAAAAGAAAACTAATTTTAAAACAATGAAAATCACATATAATCCCATACCCAGACTTAAGCAATATTTAGATTTTAGTGAATTTTCTTTATTATGTTTTTTATTTAATTGGTGTTATACAGTTTATAATATATAGAATTTTATATCCTGCCTGTTTTCTACCCTTAAAACTATGTAATAGTGAGCACTTTTCCACATTGTTAAATATTCTTTGAAAACAGTATTTCCAGCGGCTGCTGAGAACTCCCTGAGTTCCACTGTTCCCTCACACTCTGTCCTATCTTGCCAGCAAGATGATGATTACTTGGCCACCTTGAAAGAGCTGGAAGCTACGCTTCGGACCCAGAGCCTCTCTCTGGAGGTGATTCCTGAAGGGAAGATCATGAACAACACCTACTACCAAGAATGCCTCTTCTACCTGCATAACTACAGCACCAACCTGGCCATCATCAACTTCTACGTGAGGCACAGCTGCCTGCGGGAAGCCCTGCTGCACCTCCTCCACAAGGTGGGACTTGCAGACATGGCTCTCACACGGCAGTGCCTGCTTTGCCCACTTGGCTTGGCCTATCCAGTTTTCATGGAGGCAGTAACCCCCCTTAACCTTACCCCAGGGTTGAGCTATGAGATCATCTCTGGCAAAGTCAGGTCCAAATGGCAAATTCTAGGGAATTCCCTGGTGGTCCAGTGGTTAGGACTCCACACTTTCACTGCCGAGGGCCCGGGTTCAATCCCTGGTTGGGGAACTAGGAACCTGTAAGCCTCATGGTGCAGCCAAAGAAACAAAACAAAACAAAACACAAATGGCAAATTCTATCTGCACAAATCATGATCTGATGAGTGTGCGAAAGTCTTAACCTGGATCCCAGATTGCCCTTCTGACTGGCAGTGACAAATTTCATCCCTTCTCCCAGAACATTTAGCAGAACCAAGTAATAGCTGAGAGCATGGTCTCTGGAATGAGATGCTTGGTGTAAGTGGTGTGACCTTGAGCAAATTGCCTAACCTCTCTGTTTCCACACACTTCCCACCTGCTCTGGGCTGCGTCCTGCTGCTGACCCCAATGCTCATCCACTCAGGGCTGTTACCACAAAGGCCAGGAAGCACCCATGAGCCAGATCCTAAATTTGGGCCACAAGTATCTCACAGAAGGAGAGCGTGCCCTCCTTTTTTTCCTCTGACATCCTCTGCCCTCCTCCCACAGGGGGCAAAGGCACCCCTGAAGTGCATTATTTCTTTGGAGCCATTGTTAAGCCAAGTCAGGACTCTGTTTCACCATGACTCTTTGGCCTTCTGTTTTTTATCTGAAAGTCCCATGAAATTTTTTTTTTTTTTTAAACTTTTCTTAAAATTTATTTATTTATTTTTGGCTGTGTTTGGTCTTCGTTTCTGTGCGAGGGCTTTCCCTAGTTGCAGCAAGCGGGGGCCACTCTTCATCGCGGTGCACGGGCCTCTCACTATCGCGGCCTCTCTTGTTGCGGAGCACGGGCTCCAGACGCGCAGGCTCAGTAGTTGTGGCTCAGGGGCCCAGTTGCTCCGCGGCATGTGGGATCTTCCCAGACCAGGGCTCGAACCCGTGTCCCCTGCATTGGCAGGCAGACTCTCAACCACTGCTCCACCAGGGAAGCCCCAGTCCCATGAAATTTTTCTGAGGAATTGACTGATTAGTACCAAATTTCATATAAAATTAAAGGAGCTTGAGGTATGCTTTAATTCCAATCTGCTGCCTTCATCCAAAATGGCAGCCATTGAAAGTTTACAAATAGGCATATCTTCTAGGATTTCTCCAAGTGAGTCAACAGTACAGAGTCGTGGTAACCATACCCCTACAGGACAGCGAAAGGGAAATGTTTTCACTACTGCCTTAGCTACTGTGTCTTAACTGGGTGTCAAGAATATTGTAAAAGTTATATTATCTGGCATTTAATTGCTAACCTGTTTCCTTTTCTTCAGTTTCCAAAAGAGTTTTGAGGTAAAGCTACTTCACCTCACCCAGTTCTGTTTCTTCTAAGTGATGACCACTCCAGAGGGTTAAGCTGCTTACTTACTTATTTCGGTATAAGCTGACGACAGCATTGCCCCTGCTTTACATTAGTCAGAGCTAGGAAAGAAGGCTTCTTTTTATCTCCTGTAATCACAACTACCATTGAACTGCAGTATCTTACCTTCTCAAGCAGGTGGGGAACAACAGAAAGAAACATTGTGAAAACTACGACTGAATGCCTAGAGCATGGAAGATGTGGTGTTTCTAGCCTCATTCCCTGCCTTTTCACCCCTTACCCACCACACTGCCCCAGAGTGAGCTTTCTAAAACATAGTACATGTTATTTATGTTATTCTTAATTCATGTTATTCCTCTCTCTAAAAGGCCTTCGGTGGATCCCCATGGCCACAAGATGAAGTCCAAATTCCTTAGCGTGAATGCAGGACCCAACAGTATCAGGCCCCCTTATTTCTCCAGTTTATTTTCACTGCAAATCCTATCTATGCTCTGTATTCCAGACTTGCCAAACTACTTAAGTTTCCCGGTTGTGCCATTGCCCTTTCTTACTTGCACGAGTCTGCATTGCTGTCTCCTCATTCCTAGAATGCCCTGCCCCTCCTTGTTTTCTTGAAAAACTCCTGTTTATCCTTCCAGACCCTCTGTATTGAGCATTCACCTCTTCCTATAAACCATCACTGTACCAGGAACATAACTCTGTTATTGCATTTATCCCACTGGATTGCAACTATTTGTTTACAATTGTGTCTTCGCATCTGGAGCAAGAAGGCCCATATTTACCTTACCTGGTGTCTTCAGGCACCTAGCCTAGTGCCAGTTATGAATGAATGAGTGGATAGATGAATGGATGAAATGGAAGTTCTTTTTTTTTTTGGCTGTGTTGGGTCTTCCTTTCATTGCTGCACACAGGCTTTCTCTAGTTGCGGTGAGCGGGGGCTACTCTTCATTGCGGCTAGCGGGCTTCTCATTGCGGTGGCTTCTCTTGTTGCGGAGCACAGGCTCTAGGCATGCGGTCTTCAGTAGTTGTGGCTCGCGGGCTCTAGAGCGCAGGCTCAGTAGTTGTGGCGTACAGGCTTAGTTACTCCACGGCAGGTGGGATCTTCCTGGACCAGGGATTGAACCTGTGTCCCCTGCATTGGCAGGCGGATTCTTAACCACTGTGCCACCAGGGAGGTCCCAAAATGGAAATTCTTAAGGGGTTGAATGGCCAAATGGTTTTCTTTTCTATGACTGTGGAATGGGGGTTTATGACTCACGGTCTCTGAACCACAGATGAACTTCAGAAGTGAGCAGATTAGTATGTGTTTGCACTTTCCTGATGAGTTGGTCTATGATATTTATCATTTATTCATTCATCCAAGAAATAGTTATTAAATAGCCAAGGACTATTCTTCACAACAGTGAAGAAAAAAAGGGCAGACAAAAATAGCTGCTCTTTAAAACTTACATTATAGTAGGGAGAGAGACAATAAACAAGATAATCAGATACATAGTGTAGGTGACAAGTAATAAGAAGAGTAAAGTGGGGGCGAGGGAAGGGACGGATTGTGTAATTTTAGACAGGGTGCCCAGGACAGATGACATCTGAGTAAAGGCCTGAAGTAGGTGGGGAATGAACTGTGCAGATTGTGGAGGAAGCACTGTCCAGGTGGAGGGAGTAGCAAGGGCAAAGGCCAGGGCAGCTTGAGCAGAGTAAGCTGGGGAAAGGGTGGTAGCAGATAAGGTCAGAAAGCTAACAGGGCCTAGATCATTTAGAGCCTTGTAGACATTATGAGGACTTGGGCTTTGTGCTGAGTGAGAAGGAAAACCATTGGAAGATTTTGAGCAGAGAAGTAACATGATCTGACTTATGTTTTAACTGAATCATTCAGGTTGGTTGGTTGGCATTAGTCAAAAAAGAGGCAGGAGTGGAAGATGGTAGACCAGGGAGGAGGCCATTGCAATCATCCAGGCAAGTGGTGATGATGACTTGGGCCAGGATGGTACATGGAGGTGGTGAGAAGTGGTCAGCTACGTACAGATTCTGTATGTATTTTGAGGTGGAGCCAATAGAATTTGCTGATGACTTTTATGTTGTGGTGTAAGAGAAAGATGGCTAAGGTTTTTGGCCTGAACAAATAGAAGAACAAAATTGCCATCTGAGAAGGAGAAGACTGCAGAAAGAGCAGATTGGGAAGAAACAATCAGGAGTGCAGTTTTATATCAATATGTATCGTTCTCTAGATACCAAAGAGGACTTTTTGCGTCGGCAGTTGGGTATAAGTTAGGTATACAATTCTGGAGTTCAGAAAGAATAAACAGGCTGGGAATAGAGATTTAGACATAATCATCAGATAGATAAATTTAAAGCCCTAAGACTTATGAAATCAAAAGAGTGAGTAAAGAAGAGAGAACAGGGACTTCTCTGGTGGCACAGTGGTTAAGAATCCACCTGCCCTTGCAGGGGACACGGGTTCGAGCCCTGGTCCAGGAAGATCCCACATGCCACGGAGCAACTAAGCCCATGCGAGGCACCAGTACTGAGACCGGGTGCTGCAACTACTGAAGGCTGCGCACCTAGAGCCCATGCTCCACAGCAAGAGAAGCCACCACAATGAGAAGCCTGCGCACCCATCGAAGAGTAGCCCCCGCTCGCCACAACTAGAGAGAAAGCCCACGTGCAGCCAAAAAACCCAACGCAGCCAAAAAAAAGAAAAGAGAACAGCTCCCTCCTAAGCCCTGGAGAGATTAGGAGGAATCAGCAAAGGAGACTGAGAAGGTGTAGCCAGAGAAGTAGAAAGAAAACCTGGTGGGGGTGGTATCCTGGGGGCCAAATAAAGAAACCTTTTCAAGGAGGAAGCCATCAGCTGTATCAAAAGCTGTTGACAGAGCAGGTGGAAAACAAGGACTAAGAATTTTAGATTTAACAACATAGAGGTCATTGGTGACCTAAGGGGCAGTTGCAGTGGAGTTGTAGGTGCAAAAGCTAGATGTGAGTGAGTTCAGGAGACAGTCACCGGAGAGGAACTGGAGACAGGGAGTGCAGATAACTCTGTCAAGGAGCTTTTCTGTACGGAGAAGGAGAGAAGGGGAGCAGTAACCCGAGCGGGATTCTCAAAGGGTTCTATCTGTGATGTGCAAAAAGATAAGACGCACCGCTATGGGAGGATGCTGAAGGGCTGTGAGTGGAAGGAAACTAAGAATGGGTCCCAGACAGTGCCAGAACCAGGCTCAAGACTTCTGACTTTTCACTTTGCCCTGCTCCAGGAGAGTCCCCCAGAAATCTTCATAGAAGGCATTTTCCAGCCAAGCTATAAAAGTGGGAAGCTACACGTTTTAGAAAACTTGCTAGAATCCATTGATCCAACCTTGGAAAGCTGGGGAAAGTACTTGATTGCCGCCTGCCAACATTTACAGAAGAAGAACTACTACCACATTCTGTATGAGCTCCAGCAGTTTATGAAGGTAACAGCAGCCCCATCCTGCCTTCTGCCTCTGTCCCTGTCGGCCTGTCACGTGGGGAGACCGTGCAGGATGAGGGAACAAGACTGTCGTTTTTGCTCCTGGCCTTGCTCCTTGACTAAGCCTACAGCAAATCCATGTTACTCTCTAGCATTCTTACATAATATCAGGATTTCCATTCTCATCCTAAAGAGGCAGACTTTAATCTTGTCAGTAATAGCATTCTTCAGAATTCAGGGAATGTAAAGATAAAAAAGAGGGATATGGTAGTTTCAAGATAAACATGGGGCATGAATGCAGAATTCATAAGGAATGAAGGAGAAATAAGTGTTTTTAGAGAAGATGCATGAAAGGAGAGGGACCATGTTTCTTCCAATCTGTCTGAGGGTGGCCAACACTAAATCACAGAGAAATTGGCTTATTCAACGCCAGAGTAAAAGTGAAGGCAAGTCGAATGGAGAATCAGAAGTCTCCTTGTTAAAGATCTCTTGTGGTGGAATAACGTCCTACCTAAGGTCCCAGCCAGTCAGTTCACTTTCGGATCTCTTGGGCCTCTGAGGGAAAGGGTGCTGGCAGCCAGGCTTCACGGGGGGAAATCAGATCAGAATTCTCCTCACACCCCCCGCCCTCCAAATCTCCTTTGACCTGAACATTCATTTTCCTCTTCCAGGACCACATCCGGGCCGCCATGACCTGTATTCGGTTCTTCAGTCACAAAGCAAAGACATACACGGAGCTGGGAGAGAAGCTCTCTTGGCTGCTTAAGGCCAAGGACCACCTGAAGATCTACCTCCAAGAAACCTCCCGCCGTACTGGAAGGAAGAAAACCACCTTCTTCCGAAAGAAGATGACGGCAGCTGATGTGTCAAGGTAACTTGGGGTTCAGGGAACAGTTGGGGTAGGGCAGAAAGGCTGGAACCGAGGGTCTGTCAGTGATGCAGCTGCTCTTGCCCATCTCTGAACTCTTGGGAAACAAACACATACACATACACG
This sequence comes from Balaenoptera physalus, assembly GCF_965194825.1. Taxonomy (NCBI): domain Eukaryota; kingdom Metazoa; phylum Chordata; class Mammalia; order Artiodactyla; family Balaenopteridae; genus Balaenoptera; species Balaenoptera physalus. The sequence continues at coordinate 34,429,643 of NC_138883.1, forward strand.
CACACACCTAACAGGAATCATTCCTGGATGACAGTGTCCGGTGCAAGCCTGGAAAGCTGCCAGAGGAGCTTGTAGGCGAAGAGGAAGGTAGGGGAGGGGCGGGGGCCGGGATCACATGTGACAGTCAGACTAAGCCCCTACCCCCTACAAGAGGCAAAAGCAGTCCTGGGTGATCTGGCCCCTGCCTGCATCTCCATCTTACCTCATGCTACTCTCTCCTTTCTTGTGGCGCTTCAGGCACCCTGGCCTCCGGGGGGTTCCTCAGCACCCCAAGTCCTTCCCTCCTCTCAGCGTTTTTGCTGAGAACACAACATCTGAAGTAAATGCTCCACCGCTACCGTTTATCCCTTCACAGTCCCAATCGCTAGATACTTGATGTGTCTGTCTGTTATCCACCTCTCCTCTGGCCTCTGAACTCTGGAGGGCAGGGTTCATGTCTCTCTCGACTGCTGTTGTTGTTAGTAGCACACCGTGCTCCATAAACACTCATCAGCCGCTTTTGTCTTGTCGTAACTGCTCAGAGAGTATTTTGGATCTCTCTTCTCTCCACATCCTTTCTTCTGCCTTTTCCGTTGCCATCCTATTATGATTTCTCAGTCACCTGGCCCTAGTTACTCCTGAGGCCCCTCCTGAGGCTAGACTGTGCATCTCCTGTCACTGTAGGCACATGAACACACTTCAGCTGCAGATGGAAGTGACCAGGTTCTTACATCGCTGCGAAAGTGCTGGGACCTCTCAGATCACCCCCTTGCCTCTGCCAACCCTGTTTGGAAACAACCACATGAAAATGGATGTTGCCTGCAAGGTATGCACGATGCGTCAGACCTCCGGCAGGCTGTTCTCTTTCAGAGTGCCTATCACACTTGTAATCGTCTAGTTATCATTATTTCAGTCATTCTTTTGATCGCTGCCTCCCCGATGGAATGAGAGCCCCGGAAGGCTGGAGATCGAGTCCATTTTGATTACTCTTGTATCACTAGTGCCTGCTCTCAGTAGAGTCTCCACAAATATTTGTTGAATAAATGAATGAATGAGGGCCTCGTTCTTGACTGAGGGGCTGCTCCAGTAATTCTTGCTTCTTTAAGCATGTTTCCCTCTCATTTTCAGGTCATGCTAGGAGGGAAAAATGTAGAAGATGGTTTTGGAATTGCATTCCGTGTTCTGCAGGTATGACTCAGATTACTCAGGATTATACCGAGGGCGATCAGCACATGACCACAGTTCTGTGAGAGGTCATTCTTCAGAAAATTTTTATCCCAAGGAAAGCAGATTTACACGTACATCAAGGATGAAATCAACGAGAGGGCTGTTATAGAACTGGGTCAAATTCAAGACCGTAGGCCACTTTGCCAAAAGCCAAGCAACCAATGACGAGTTCATCAAAAGCTATCAAATAACTACCTGAAACGAGGTCTAGGAGAGTTCCACACAGCTGTCCTCATTGCGGGGGAGCGTGGCTGGAGGAGGTGGCAGAGGGGCTGCGGTGCGGGGGTCCTATTCAGTGGGAGGGGCCACTGGCAGCAAGAGCTGCCCCTCCATCCTTCTGCCCATGAGCCGGCTCGAGGCTTACATTTTCTGTTGCTTGTGATAAGAGGACATGGGTACAGCTGTGGCTCTGGAGCAGAGGATGGAGCAGGGCGCCAAAACCATGAAAAGCCAGACCACTCCCCACCACACAGTGACACACAGGCACGCTGAGGCCCATCACCCTCCAGGCAGACATGGTCTTCACGCACTGTGCACCTGAAGGATCAAAGACAACAAACAATCTGACAGATTTCTTTCTTCCCACGCATTTTCCATGTTGGACAAAGACCCCAAGGCAACAAAATGTTTATCTGGTAGTTTCTAGCAAATCAGTCTTTTGGTAAATTGGTCTGTTTCCTAACACCAAGGCATCTCTTAACAGAGCACCAAGTGTCCAGGGCGGCCAATATCAGCCCCCGACATCCATTTTCCAAGAGAAAGGTGACTCGTTAGAGAGAGAATGAACTGGTCTTGGGCATTTGATTAGAATATTTTCAGAAAGTGACACGGCAGCAAGTGAGATGTACCAGTGTAGATATCAAAGTTACGATTTTTATGGATGCTTCCTAAATGTCTGCCGAACTCCAAAAGAGGAACTTTTTGCTGATTGTTTGTTTGTTTATGTATGTTCTCTATTGGGACTACAGTCTTGTCTACCCCAAGCCCAGTGGGAGCTCTGTAAATGTCACCTTCCTTCCCGCCATTGGTGTCCCTGCCTCCCTACACCCATCACCCCATGTTCTGTTCTAGGACTTCCAGCTGGACGCTGCCACAACCTACTGCAAAGCTGCCCGGCAGTTGGTGGAGAGGGAGAAGTACAGTGAGATCCGACAGCTGCTCAAATGTGTCAGCGAGTCAGGCATGGCGGCCAAAAGTGACGGGGACACCATCCTCCTCAACTGCTTGGAAGCGTTCAAGAGAATTCCACCCCAGGTGTGCTCACCTCTAGACCTCTCAGCTCCTCTATCTATTTCAGTGTCTTCACATCCCCCTCTTTATTTTTCTTTTCCCCATACTGTACCTGAAACTACAAGATCCCTCTGTCTTTCTTTTTTTTTTTTTTTTTTATTATAGCTATTTTAGGAAGGGGTGGGGATTTCCAGGAATTGGGCCACTGCCCACTTTTATTTATTTATTTATTTATGGCTGTGTTGGGTCTTCATTTCTGTGCGAGGGCTTTCTCCAGTTGCGGTAAGCGGGGGCCACTCTTCATCGCGGTGCGCGGGCCTCTCACTGTCGCGGCCTCTCCCGTTGCAGAGCACAAGCTCCAGACGCGCAGGCTCAGTAGTTGTGGCTCACGGGCTTAGTTGCTCCACGGCATGTGGGATCTTCCCAGACCAGGGCTCGAACCCATGTCCCCTGCATTGGCAGGCGGATTCTTAACCACTGCGCCACCAGGGAAGCCCCCCTCTGTCTTTCTGACCCCTCTGTAATGATGGCCTCACTAATCAACCCTTCCCTGGAAAGAAAATTCATGGTGATAACCACTGTATCCAGAGGCCGTCCCTCAGCATCCCATTGTCTGATGCTGTTGGCACCCAGAAGTGTCTGTGGACCGACAGAGTTGAGTTTCTCCCTGTGATTGTAGAGGAGGTCATAGTGGGCCTGCAGGTGGCCTTTGAAGCATGTCGCCTGCAAAACTGTCCCCCGATGGCTTCCTACTGGGGTGAACAAAGCCACATCCTTTTTTTTTTTTTAATAAATTTATTTTATTTTATTTATTTTATTTTTGGCTGTGTTGGGTCTTCGTTGCTGCGCATGGGCCTTTCTCTGGTTGTGGCAAGCGGGAGCTACTCTTCTTTGTGGTGCGTGGGCTTCTCATTGCAGTGGCTTCTCTTGTTGCAGAGCACAGGCTCTAGGCGTGTGGGCTTCAGTAGTTATGGCTCACAGGCTCTAGAGTGTAGTCTCAGTAGTTGTGGCGGACAGGCTTAGTTGCTCCGCAGCATGTGGGATCTTTCCAGACCAGGACTCGAACCCATGTTCCCTGCATTGACAGGCAGATTCTTAACCACTGCACCACCAGGGAAGCCCCACATCCTCTCTTGAAGGCCAAGGACAGGTCTCTTGTTTGCTGTTGCTTCTCAGATTCCCAAGCTTAGTGTTATCATTAGCTTTCCTCTGTTGCTCTTATAGCAGGAGTTGAGTTTGGTTTTTGTGGGTTTTTTGGCCATGCCACGTGGCTTGTGGGATCTTAGTTCCCCGACCAGTGATTGAACCCGGGCCCTCAGCAGTGAAAGCATGGGGTCCTAACCTTTGGACCGCCAGGGAATTCCCAGGAGATGAGTTTGTAGAGAAGGGTCAGGCAGGCATCCCCACCCTGAGTCAGAACGGCTGGGCTGAGGCTGGGTTGGGCCCCGGCTCCCACGCTGGGGACCCCTCCATCTCATGACTACTGTGTCTCTGTTCTGCACAGGAGCTGGAGGGCCTGATCCAGGCGATAAACAGTGATGACAACAAGGTGAGTGGAACTGTCTCCATACCCAGTAACGCTCGGGAACAGCACTTTGGACTTGCCTTTTCACCTTTATCCTTTGCTCGCTACCATTCAACCTGTATCTCGGCCTCTTTGTTACCAGAGGTGGGGCTGAGACCCAGATAGGGGCGTAGAAGGGAGGGAATAGGTGGGGAACATGAGAAACCTGACCACATGAGCCTTTGCCCTCGCATTTCTTTATCCCCCAAGACACATATGTCCTAGGCTGCTCTCAACTCTCCATTTCCTATGGAGGTTTTCTCTCAGAGCCCTAGGAAATCCTCACTTTCATCTTCAGATTGACTCACTGAATGAGGTTCTCAGAGTGAGCAAGCATCTCTTTATCCTGGAGGAACAAGGGTGCCCTCTACAGTAAGGAAAAAACCCACCCAACCCTTTGACCAACAATGTCTATTGGTGCCTCAGTCTCCAGAACAGGCCTTGCCCCTGAGGCCTGCAAGCTCTTCCTGTTGAGTAGGAAATCGGTGAACCTTTGTGAAGGGTGCCAGCTGCTCCTGTTTGTGGCTCACCGCAGGTTCAATCCACCTGCCATCTGGAGGAAGGCCCACAGGCCAAGAGAGGCAGGAGAAAACCAAGCCAGCCTGCCCTGGCCACTAGCAGCGGAATGATCTGGCAGCTGAGTCCCTTGTGAAGAAAACTAATGTTAGGCAAACAGCTTCTTACGCAACCACATTGCTGCTCCCCCTGGCGGTATTGCTAATCCCTGAACTGAATTTGCAGGGCATTTTTCGTTTGAGGGTTTAGGGAGAACCTGTTCGTAACATTTCTTCACTTAATTCTGCAACATCCTGATGAGATCCTGTGGAAAGGATGGAATTCTGACATCCTGAAATGTGGAAAATTACTTTTCTAGAATCCAAATGAGAACCCGACAGCCAGGCCAGACACCCAGGTTTCTAGATTCTCCGACTATGGTTCTTTTCCAAGCCTTGAGTGATCCGCCTGCTCTGTAGGACAGAGACTTTGTGCCTGGGAAAGATGGACACTGAAAGCTATACCGTCGTTGTTACTTTTTCAGGTCTTTCCTGGCAGCAGCTGTTCTAACACACTTACGTGATCTCAGGTCACACGTTCAGTTTCTATTCCAGACTTTCTGGAAAAATGCCCTCCTCCTCTAGGTAGGAACTTTGCCTGCCAACTTGTGATATTCTGTTTAATGTACACTGGTGCCAAGCGGAGCTGAGGGCCTGGGTGAAGTGAATGTCCTAGGGCAGCAGGTAGATAACCATACTGCAGGACTTGATCACTTCAGTGAGCTCAGACATGTCAGAACATGTCTTCTAGCTGTAGGCGATTATCTATAATTGAGCTTAGGAAAGGAAGACTTTAGTGACCAAGGTAAAAAAAGAAGATGGAGCATTGAAACATCAAGAGAGAAGAGTCCCCTCCAACCACCAGAAGGACTGTCACGGCAGAAAGGCAGCTGCTAGCGGGAGTTCTGAGGCAACTCGCCTGGGCCTTGCTGTTCGCTGGCCTGGAACCCTGGCTAACCAGGGGGGTGCTGGTGACGTTGTGGCCAGGGAAGGCAGGGGCTCTCGTCTCCACCCAGCTGGGCATTCCTGAGCTGGAGGGTGTCCTGAATGTAGGAAACTGAGCTGCCTCTGTGCCAAACTGCAAGTCAGATCAACCTGGGATCACGCCTTATTTAGAGTTTTTCTAATTGTGTGTCTGCGTTTTCTTCCCCACATTTCCTGTTAAAAGATTTTTAATTCAGCAGGTCAGAAACAAAATAGAGAAAGGGGCTCTGTGTGCCCATTGTAGGGGGCAGGTGTGATGGCTCATTCATTCACTCACTCACTTCATGCATATTCATTGAACACCTGCATGCCACACCCTGTGCTAGGCACCCGGAATGGTTAGAAAAAGCGGACACTATTCCTGCCATCCTAGCCAAGGAGGCAGTCATCAGTCAAGTCATCAGCCAAATAACTACAAAACCACAGTTTGTCGGCAGTGAGGCCAATAGGAAGCTGGAGAGCCCAGGAGAGAGGAGGGCCTTGGAGGGAGTGGATAGAGGCCAGACTCTGCCTGCCTACCTTCTTTTTGAAATTCTTAGCTTATTTGTAATAACTTTTTACACTATAAAATAACACAGTGTAATATTTAAAGAGTGGCCGTAATGTAATAAAAGGCAAGAACCCAATTATTGATTGGTAGGTGAGAAGTGGTATCTCATCTGCTTGAGCTCTCTGTGTGCCTGTTGGTGACTTGTCAGTGACGGTTTCCTTCCCGCTGTTTCTTACACCCAACTGGCAGGTTCAGGCCTACCTGACGTGTTGCAAGCTGCGTTCTGCCTACTTGATCGCTGTGAAGCAAGAACACTCACGGGCCGCGGTCCTCATCCAGCAGGTGCAGCAGGCCGCCAAGAGCAGTGGGGACGCAGTAGTGCAAGACATCTGCTCCCAGTGGCTTCTGACAAGCCACAGCCGGGGTGCCCACGGCTCGGGCTCCAGGAAGTGACCCTGGGCTGCGGAGCCTGACAACTGTGGGAGGGGAGTGATGGGCATGCTTCCAGCTCTTTCCTCCTGTGGGACGGGACTTCCCTGGCTCCACCCCAGGTGAGAAAGAGCTGGAATTGGACCCGACTTGCCATCCTGGGCAAAGACAGGACCTTTCACGCAAGTGCCATGTTTCTGTAAAATTGTGGAGTGTGTGTGTGTGTCTGGAGATGGCCAGTTCTTTCTACCTCAGAGTGAGTGTGTGTGTGTGCACGCTCGTTTCGCTCATGTTTACGCCCAGGCATTTCTGAACAAATGAAACTCTCCCCCCACTGCAAAGAGGCACTTTACTTTAGACTTCTGCCGGTCTGAAAACCTTCCCCGCGTTTTTGGTTCTTAACCCGGGTTCATCCTGTTTGTACACAGTTCCCTCTGTGTGGAGACGTTCCAGTAGCTCCTCGTGACTAGAAGGGTTTTAACAGAGAATTATAGAGCAGCATCAAAAGGATTGCCTCTTTTTCCCTCCTTCCCTTCCCCAAACTCAGAGATGGCTTTAGGGCAGGTGCTTCCTGTAGTATAAAACCATTCTGAGTGTCTCTTCTCTCACGAGCGCCAAGAGTTACCATGAATCTTTGGAAGGTGGTCTGAACAGAAAGGTCCTCAGGTGCTGGCATCTGAAAGCTGTGGCTACCCGTACACGTGATGGGGTCTGGAGCCCTACACATGGGCAGGAGGGGTGCCATCACGTTTATCCACAGGGAGAGAAGAGGGAACTTCTCCAAACAGGATTGCAGGAGAGTTGTTTACAAGCAAAGTACTGGCTTTTGTCAATATCCCTGCTGCAAAGTGAGACAAAGTAGCTTCCTCTTTGAGAGTCTGGGGACAGAAACAGTAGCCAAGACCCTGGGACTGAATGGCTAGACTTTGCCTGTTTGAGTTACAGGCCTATTTGTGCCCCTTAAATTGGTTAGGAAATCACTTCCTCTTCCCTCCTGCTTCTCTTCAGTCTCTTCGGAACAGAAGGATGGACATGCAGAGACCCAAGGTCATTGAGAAGGCAGTGCACTTCTTTGTCTTAACAAAGGGAGTCACAGGTTCACTTTGAAGTTGGGCCAGCGGACAAGAATTAAACAAGGGGGGCTTCCCTGGTGGTGCAGTGGTTAAGAATCCTTGCCTGCCAATGCAGGGGACACAGGTTCGAGCCCTGCTCCGGGAAGATCCCACATGCCACGGAGCAGCTAAGCCCGTGCGCCACAACTACTGAGCCTGCGCTCTAGAGCCCGCAAGCCACAACTACTGAAGCCTGCATGCCTACAGCCCATGCTCTGCAACAAGAGAAGCCACTGCAATGAGAAGCCCATGCACCACAACGAAGAGTAGTCCCCGCTCGCCGCAACTAGAGAAAACCTGTGCACAGCAACAAAGACCCAACTCAGCCATAAATAAATAAATAAAAAATTTTTTTTAAAAAGAACTAAACAAGGGGATGATGAAATAGGTTATGTCCAGTTGGGCAACTAGGTGAAGTGCTCCTTTAATAAGCATTGGTCTGTCTTCCCACCGGAGATGTGACAGCATTTGGAAAAGGTCTGCCATAGTCCATGACTTGGATTTGCAAATGAGGGGTGTGAGGAAAGCTCCGCAGCTGCGAGCCTCCCACCAGCCAGAGCTCAGCCTGTTGATCTCACGTTTGCTGCTGAGAGAAACGGGAGCTAGAAGCCAAAGTCACTATCTCTGGTGCTTAGAAACCCTGTGGATTTCCCTCTGAACCAGGTTTTTTTAATAGTAAAATAAACAACTGTAAGAGCATCTGTCAGATTCAAAGTTTTGGTCCTCTTAGAGAGGGGAGAGGCTGAAAAGAAAATACTAGACCCCTTTATGGGGAAGTGTGACAAGTGGCTTTTCCTTCTTTGAGTCATAGAATGCATCTGTCTCCCAGAAAACATCATTTCCTGGCATCTGCTTGCCCTTCTGAGTCTGCCCTTTTTGCACTGAACATAAGCACTTTATATAAATGGGTTGCAAATCTTACAGCCCTTAATTTGGGATGTTAAGACCAGATTTTCCTGACTCTCCTCAACTAGTTGAACTATAAAATAGGCAACCATTGACTAGACTGACGTAAGATGAGGCTAAAGGCTTTTGGGCATCAGGCTGTGGTCTCCAACAAAAAACAAAATAACAAACTAATGGACACGTCAAAGGGTTGAATGTTTTACTACAAGCAAGTCTTAATAAAGTGTCTGTCCTACAAATTCTTGGCTTCATGGCTCCTTTGTGCTGTCTTGCTCTTATCCTTCCCTTCCTTCGTGCCTTGTGTTCTGTGTGGAGAGAAAAGGTGAGTGGGAAACATGAGATGGCCTTCAGCTCCTGAACTTCTCTAAATGATTCCCATCATAACTCAGGACTCTGGTTAGGATTTATCTCAAGATTCCTAATATGTTAAAAACTATTAGTGTACTCTCTGCCACCAGGAAACTGTTTTGCTTCATTCAGAGTGGTGGGTGGAGGTAGGTTATACATTCATCAGGTATAGAAGGCAAATGAGAAGTCCCTCCCACCCCTGTCCCCTTAGCCCAGTCCCCTCCCAGAGGCCACCAGGGTGACCAGTTTCTAACATATAGTTCCAGAGCTATTTTATGCATAAAGAAGCAGTAACGCCTAAAGTATTTCGTGGTGAAGATACACCGTAATTATTTAACCAGTCTCTGTTGATGGACATTTTAGGTTGTTGCCATCTTTACCTCAACAGATGATGCTGCAGGGAATCGTCTCGAATACCCTAGGTCAGAGGATATGTGCATTTGGTAAATATTGTCAGTTGCCTTCCAAAGAGGTCATGGCAATTCACTCTCCCACCAGCACTGCAGGACAGTGCCTGCTTTCCCACAGTTATCAAACTTTGTAGATCTTTGCCAGTCTGAGAATGAAAAATGGAACTCTGGAGTTTTTTTTTCAAGCTGTTAATTCTACGTATCTTTTTAATAGCAACCAAACTGTGACTCTTTGAAACCAGGTGTAGGGTCTTTGGGGAAAGTAGAACTCAAGTTGGGCTTAGATAGTTTTCTTGCCACCCTCTGACAGCACGCGTGTGCAGTACGATACTTGAACCATGGACAGTAGCATTGCTGCCATTATCACCTTTCCCTCGAAACCTGATCTCATCCAATTTCTCATTTAAAAAAATAAACAAAACTTCAAAAACAAACACAACAAACAAAAAGTAATGATGAAAGTAGACCTGAAAACCACCTGTTTGGGATCTGGCACAAAGATGCGTCACAACAAAGGAAATTGGAACACCCAACCTAAACCTAGGATAGAGGACACTATGTTTAGAAACCTGAGACGTTCCAAATTTACCAGATATCTTTGGCTGGAGCTTAAGTGAAGTAGATCAAACGCTGTCAGACTTTTCATACTCAAGCAACCAAATATCGATAGTCACAGTTACCCTGAGGGAAATGGCCTGTTCTGGGCCATCATCCTCTCTTCCACGGTAATGATGTTGACTAACCCATCCTTGAAACCTCCGATTCTACAATAAATTTATTCAACATCTGGTTTACTGAAGGGCTTCTTTGGTGGAGTGCTTTCCTGCTCCCCATTTCTTCACATTCTTATTTCTGCTTGGAACTCTTTAACCACCTCCGCTACCCCAACCCTCCAGTCTTCTGTTGTTAAAACCCTTTCGTCAAGCCCCCTTCAAGTACCTTTTCTACAAATTATTTGCTGCTCTGGCTATACTTCCTCTTCATCCCACTGAAGGGCTAAAATTCTTCAAGGTCTTATCCATTCTCTCTTGACGTTCTTATACTCTCCCATACAATCCCATAGCTTCAGCAATCATCTTGATTGGCTGAGTTCCAAGTCAAATTTCTCCCCCTTTTTTCCACAGCAGATCCACCTTTTGATTGCTTCCTGGAACTCACCCAGATGGCTGACCTGCCTGCCTCTAAAAATAGTAGCATGTCCAAAATGGAACACATCCTATTCCACCCACAGACCTAATCTTCCTGTGTCAGTGAATATTAGTATCAATTAATTAATGTTATTATTACTATTGTGCATGCTGCCTGGGTTAGAAACCTCAGGGGTTCTCTGTATTGACTTTCTGTTCCCTTCTCAATCAACAAACATTCAAGTACCTACCATGCATATATCCAGTTGAAAGCCAAATCCTTTCATCCTACTTTCCCAGTCAGAAGACACTGGCCCTTCCACTGCATCACCTTACTTCAGGTGCTTGTCACTCTCTCCCCTGACTGTTGCAGAAGCCTCTTTTCTTCACCTCAAACACCTATCCAAAAGTTGGTCCTCCTACCAACTCCATATTAACAAACAATACTTCTAGAAGAATAAACAACTCTGTCATCTTCAGGCATAGGAAGTCTTTCTAAGCAGATACAAACCCAAGGATCCTTGAAACATTTAATTGTCATTATTGTAGTTAAAATGGCCATAACAACAACAAAAAAAATGACCATTTTAACCATTTTTAAGTGTACAGTTCAGTAGCATTAAATACATTCACATTGTTGTGCAGCCATCACCACTGTCCCTCTCCAGAACTTTTTCATCTTCCCAAACTGAAATTCTGTACCCATTAAGCACTAACTCTCTGTCCGTCCCCCCACTGCCGCCAGCCCCTGGTAACCACCGTAAGGAATTTGACCTTTGTTTGTCATATATGTTGCAAACATGTTTTTCTAGGTTTTGATGGTCCTTTTATTTTTGTTACAGTGTACTTTATTTATTTTATTTATTTATTTATTTATTTTTATTTATTAATTAATTTTTTTGGCTGCCTTGCGTCTTCGTTGCTGCGCGTGGGCTTTCTCTAGTTGCAGCGAGCAGGAGCTACTCTTCTTTGTGGTGCGTGGGCTTCTCACTGCAGTGGCTTTTCTTGTTGTGAAGCACGGGCTCTAGGCTCACGGGCTTCAGTAGTTGTGGCTTGAAGGCTCTAGAGCTCAGGCTCGGTAGTTGTGGCGCATGGGCGTAGTTGCTCCACGGCATGTGGGATCTTCCCAGACCAGGGCTGGAACCTGTGTCCCCTTCATTGGCAGGCGGATTCTTAACCACTGCACCACCAGGGAAGCCCTGTTACAGTGTATTTTAAAAACTCATGAGCAATACATTAGATTACATAAAAATTGTCTTTTCATTATGCTAAGTGAAATAAGCCAGATACAACAGGACAAATAATAAATAATATATTATTCCATTTACATAAGGCACCTACATCAATTCTATCAGTACTTCAGGGCCTTTTTCAAATGGCACTTCTGCTGAGAACATTTTTGTTTTCTGGTTCCCCTCTTCCTTCTCTGCTCCCGCCCCGTGGATGTGGACTCTTACTCCTTTAACCCTTCTGTGTCTCTTAAAACTCCCCTATTGTGCCTTCCTGACAGTCATTTTTTTGCTTGTCCTTTTGTTACCTCATAGACCATAAGCTCCTCGAAGGCAAGGATCATCTCTTGCTCACCTTTGAGTTCAGCCACAAATTACTTGCACATTATTTACCAGTAAATAAAGATTTTTGAATTAAACTGTAAAGAATATAGCATGTCCTGAACCAGAAATAGTTGAGAAAGTGAAACATTTTAAAGTTATCTGTTCAAGAGTCTTTTTCCAGACTGTAAGCTGGTCAAATGACTATAAGTTCAAATGCCTTATTTATATCCCCAGGACTGAGCCTGGCACATGATGGGCTGTGCCCAGCTAAAAAATTTAGCTGAATTTTTTAATTGGATTGAACTAATGGAAATAGTTCATTTAAGGAAACTACCAGTATAGAAGTCATTTCCTTAGAGAGAAAAACATTCTTTGTTTGTAGGGAAAATGGGCAAGATTGAACATATTTAAAGAAAAGCTGAGAAGATACTTTTCATTTCTGTGTTGATATTTTAAGAACCTTTGCACTGAGGGAAAAAATCCAATATAGTAGTTACTCCAATTTAATGGAAATAGGAACTCAATGAATAGAAATTTGACTCCCACTATCTTTTTAAAAGTAAATTATTGAACTGTTCCTAAATCACCTGCATCAGACAGCACCTACAAAGAACTATGTATTTTTTAGAGCTAGAAGTGATCGTAGAAGACATTGACTACATCCCCTATTTTATTTTTTGTTCACTTATTTATTCAACAAATATTAAGGTTATATTGTGAGCTGTATGCTGGAGTTTACAGAGTCATAGCAGATGCCCGGTCTCATATATTAAATATTGAGAGGATGTCCAGGGTGTAAATGAGAGCTCATGGGAGGAGTACTGAATACAGACTGGAGGGAGGCCAGTGAAGGCTTCCCAGCAGACATGATGCTCAGGATACAAGTAGCAGGAGAAAGGGGTCCAGAGACAACAGAGTATCTAACTGAGAGAAATCAAAGAAATCGCATCAGTCTGGAGCCTGGTCAGCATGCTGTGACCAGGTTATGTGGGGTCTCGTAAGCTTGTTAAGGAGTTTGGGATTTAACCCATTGGATAATAGAAGGACACCAAAATGTTCTAAGCAAGAGAGTGACGTGACGTGACAAATTTTAAGGTCACTTTGGCTGCAGAATGGAGCACAGGTTAGTCAGGGGAAAGTAGAAGCAGAGATGTTACCAAGTTTGGGTAGTAGTTGAGGCTTCCTGTAGCCCTCAGAATAAAGTCCAAATTCGGACTTCCTTGGCAGTCCAGTGGTTAAGACTCCAAGCTCCCAACACAGGGGGCGTGGGTTCCATCCCTGGTCGGGGAAGATCCTGCATGCTGTGTGGCGTGGCCAAAAAATAATAATAATAAAGTCCAAATTCTCACCAGAGCTCATAAGGCCCCTCCTTACTGGATCCCTGCCTACCTCTCATTTCTCACCTTCCACCCCCACTCTCCTCTTTCAGCTTCTCAGATGTGATATATGCTTTGCCCCCTCTGAGCCTGCTGCCTGGACCACTTTTTACCTTCTCTTCACCTAGTGAACAAGTCTTGTTAAGCGCATGCTACTTGGTTTAGGACGTCTTCTCATATCTCTTCCCTCCACCCCAGACTAGCATGGGCATTTCTGCCACGTGTCCTTGTAGTGAGGGCCGAAACAGGATCTCTCTGGCTCACTTCTTACCGCCCATGCTTGCAACAATCCTGGCACAAAGTGTGTGTGTTTTTAAAATAAATGAATGATCTAATGGTGGCGCGAGGGTATCTACAATTTAAGGGGCAAGTAGAGGAAGAAGAACCTGCAAAGAAGTCCCAGAAGGAGGAGGAGAACCAGAAGAATGCAAGTCACAGAAGCCAAGGGAGCAAGTGTGTATCTCTAGTTTCCATATGGCTCTACTTGCAAACCACACCCAAAGAGCCAAGGAGGGCAACAAATAGAAACGTGAACTTCATCTTTGATGAAAGAAGGAGACAAATGTTAAGAGAAATTCTCAACATGAAGATTAAACAATGGATGGAGTGACACCTCTTCTACTGTGGGAAGAGGCAAGGAAGAAAATATGAGTGGGATATAGACAAGTTTGCTGGTTTGGTAGCAGAAAGTTGAGGGAGTTAAGACTGATAGCTTCCCAGTTCTCCATGAAGTCAGAGGAGAAATCAGCTGTTAATAGTTCAAGGGAGCTGTTGGGTGGAGTGGCTTGAGAATATGGAAAGGACGTGAACCTCTCCATATTGTAACCTAAGAGGCATTTTCACTATGAAGTTTTTGAAGCTTACTTGGGCCCCTGTGAGTTAAGGGAGTCGCTGGAAGTTGTATTCTAGGTGGGGAGGGGAAGCCAGGTTGCTTTCGGAAGGCATTTTTATGCAAGCATTGCTGTCAAATTACCTAAAGAGATCTCAGAAGATCTTGAATTGCCACGGCTCTAATTACTTTTGGTTGGGGTGGGGGTGGGTTTCTTCATTCTAAATCAATGTCCAATTTTGTACCTAATTTTGTAACTGTAATTTTGTATTCTTCTTTTAAAGATGATCCCATGAATTGTATAAGCTTCCTTGGATCCATCCTTGACTGGAAGAACAGGTAATCAGGCAGCACTGAAAGCCCAGTTGACACTGAGGACCAGTGATTGATAGTGGCTCCAGTCTGCCAGGTTGACTGATTTTCTCCAGCAGAAAATAAAGTAGAAATCAGAGTTGGATTCTTCTAGCCTTTGTTAGACGGGATGATAATGGCACAGGGAATTGACAAGAGAGAAAGCTGGGGGAGCAGAAGGTTGTGGTTGGAGCGGGATGTTGGAAGTTAAGATATCTGAGAAGCAGCAAGTTCATGTGATGACAAAGTGCCCAGGTGTGGTCCTTGTCATGGGAATGGGAGACGAAGAGGGGTGGAGGAAAAAGTCAGTGCTGAGGAGATCAGGGAACTGAGTCTGAGTGGACACGCAGGACACTTTCAAATACTAGTGCTTTGGGCAACATATACATACCCACTGTTCTCTTGGTCTTCCTACAGTACCATGTTGTTATTTGAGTTGAGATATTTGCTGTCTAATCATACTCTCTCAGATACTTTATGAGGCAAAATTCTATTGTGTTCAGTAAACACTCGGCCTTTCTTTCACGCCAGATCGACATTAAACCTCCATGGTAGACATGGGCCCTGGCACATGAAAGGGGCCTCTTTTCTGGGAATTCCCAGGGCTGGAGGTCCAAACACCCATGTCAGGACTGAACTATAGAAGGGCTCCTTTCCTCAGTCATGCACTTTTAAAAGCCCTACATTTCACAAGCATGGACAAGAAAATAGTAAATATATTTAAGAATATGTGGACATCTCTTTTACTTAGGCTCTGGTGCGCAGTTCTGACATAATACAACCTGATACCCTGGACATCAGCTCCCATGACTAACACTGTTTAAGCCCCAGGGGACGCACCTTGACTGCATCCAAATGCTCTCAAGGTGTGCAGATTGTGCTGCTGCTTCTGAGTGCAGGGAGAATTTGAAGAGAGGAAGCAGCTGGGGAAAAGACAATTAATTAACTTGTCAAATTCTTTCTCAGCATGATCGTAATGGAGACTTGCATTAAAATGAGTATCATTTTCACGTAGTAGTGCTGAGTGTCTATTTTCTTGTCTCTCCATATTTCAATATGTATGCGTTTGCAACACGTATAATGGAGGCTACAAAATAATTAATTTATATTACTTTTTTTTTTAATTAATTAATTTATTTATTTAGGCTGCGTTGGGTCTTTGTTGCTGCATGCAGGCTTTCTCTGGTTGTGGCGAGCGGGGGCTACTCTTTGTTCCAGTGTGCGGGCTTCTCGTTGCAGTGGCTTCTCTTGTTGCAGAGCACGGGCTCTAGGCGCACGGGTTTCAGTAGTTGCAGCACGTGGGCTCAGTAGTTGTGGCTTGCGGGCTCTAGAGCGCAGGCTCAGTAGTTGTGGTGCACGGGCTTAGTTGCTCCGCGGCATGTGGGATCTTCCCGGACCAGGGCTCGAACCTGTGTTCCCTGCATTGGCAGGCGGATTCTTAACCACTGTGCCACCAGGGAAGCCCCTATATTACTTTTAAATTGATAGACATGTAGGTGTAGAGGAAACATGCAAGAAGTACGATATCCATTGTTTACATTGGCGGTTAAAGGGACATTGAACACTAGAATCATGAATAGTTTTATTTTTATAAAAATTCATAGAAATAATTAAATTTTTAAAAACTAAAAAAATTAATTTAAATAATTTTGATTTAAAATGTTGATATTCATCTCTATAATGTTTTATATTTTGCCTTTTAATTTTGATAGATAATTTAAATATTTTAGAAGGAAAAATAGACATTTTAAAATAATTTTTTTATTTCTTTAATTTACATTTTTATGAAAATATATTTAAATTGCATATACTTTGAATACAAGTACATTTTGTATTTTTTTTTAATCTTTAGTTAAATAACTACTGCCATTAGAACACAAAATATTGCATGATTAAAACAACGTAATTAGTGATTTTATTGAGCTGAAAGCCATGTGAAGCAGAGCTACCTTCCCACTCCGATCCCTGCATTGTACTATGACAAGAGCAAGAAGTAAACTTTTTTGCATTAAGCCACTAAAATTTAGCATTGTTTGTTACAGCAGTTAATCTATCTTCTATCAGAACAAGTTGTACATCCTGTTTTCTGATCTTCTCAGCTGATTGTTTTGGCTAAGAGATATCATATATCCATACGTAGAAAAAATAGATTGTACATATAGATTAAAATTTGGATGAATACCTGTGAATGTATAACAGAGCTATTAAGACTCTGTACTAGGATGTTAGATCAGTTATCACTGTGGATACTGAAATTAATGAAAGATGACAGATCTTTGGGGTGGAGAAAAATATAATGAAACAGATAAGGAAATTGAAGGTGATGAAAGTAGGTCAGGAAGACATCTGCCTTGGATCCGCAGTGATGATGGAAAAAAGTAGGTTTAAAAAATGGTAGAATATCAGCAATTTTATATGGCTCAACATAATACTACTGTGTCAGTTAGGACGTAGAGTTCAACAATAAGGACCATTTATCGTGTTATGTAACAAGTCTTAAGGGAGGGCAATCCAGTCTTGGCTAATTCGGTGACTCACTGCTTTATCGTCAGCGACCCAGGTTCTTTCTATCTTTCCCTCTACTATCTTCAGCATGTGAGTTTGGTCTTTGGGCCAGCTCAGCTCCACTCATGACTCAAGATAATTGTGGTAGATTCAGATGTCATATTCAGCCATGACAATGTCCAACAGAAGAAAACAGAAAATTTCTTCCTGTGTCTCACTTTTTAGTCATTGAGGAAGCCCTCTCCCAGAAGCTTCCATACCCCATGATTGAGGCACATGCTTTTTCCATAACGAATCAATCACTTGCAAGGGAAATGTGCCCACCATGATTGCCTTGTATCAGCAGTTCACAGCCCCAGCTGCACATTAAAATCATCCAGGACTTCCCAAAACTTTGCCCAAGAACAGAATAGTTAAACATGAATCTGAGGTAAGACCTAGGCATTGGCATTTTATATATATATATTTTTAAAATAAATTTATTTATTTATTTTTGGCTGCATTGGGTCTTCGTTGTTTGGTCTTTGTTGCTGCGCACGAGCTTTCTGTAGTAACTGCGAGCAGGGTCTACTCTTCAGTGCGGTGCGTGGGCTTCTCACTGCGGTGGACTCTCTTGTTGCAGAGCTCGGGCTCTAGGCGTGCGGGCTTCAGTAGTTGTGGCACTCAGCCTCAGTAGTTGTGGCACACGGGCTTAGTTGCTCCGCAGCATGTGGGATCTTCCCGGACCAGGACTCAAACCTGTGTCCCCTGCATTGGCAGGCAGATTCTCAACCACTGCGCCACCAGGGAAGTCCCAAGGCATTTTATATATTTTAAAATACAGCTAGGGTTGAGAGCACTTCAATAGGTTAATCAGGGCCACAGTGACAGTGGTAGCCAACAGCAACTGCTGAAACTACTAATTTTTAATTTCCAAGTGAAATATGAAAATATTCTTATTTTTTTAAAATTGAAATATTATTTCCCATAATTCTTCTCAAGGGCAACCTCTCTTGTGTGTTCATTGTATATAGTTTCTGACCTTTTTCTGTGCTGTTACATACTTATATATGTACCCATAGAAAATATATGGTATCATGTTAGATGTGTGTAATTTTTAAATATAAATCTCATCACCTGCACATATTCATCATTCTGCAACTCATCAATTTATATAAATATATATGTGTGTGTGTGTGTGTGTGTGTGTGTGTGTATAATCATTTTTTTGGACTAATTACCCCAAATACAAGTGTACTACTTCATTGTGTGATTATACCAAAGATTATTTCGTTTTCTCCAATTGATGGACTTTTAGGTTGTTTCCAATTTTTTTCTAATACAAGCAATGCCTCCTTACACACACATAGTAATGTTATTGCAGATATTAAGAAGTAGATCTCTGGGTAGAATTGGCATCACCATTTCTTCCACTCATACCAGCAGTGTATAAAAATATCTATTTCCTAGACTTTTGCCAAAATTTGTTAAGCTCTCTAATTTTTCACAATTTGCTTGTTGAAAAATCACATCTTGTTTTGATTTGTAGTTCCCTGATCATTACTAAGGTGTATTGACCATTTTTATTTCTTCTGCAAATTTTCTGTTTATATCTTTTGCAAAGTGTTCTGTTGGGTACTATGTCTTGTTCTTCCTGAGAGGTAAAAGTTCTTTATACAATGTGATTACTACTCTTTTCTCTGATCTATATATCAGTGTAACAGATGCTGTGGGGTGCCAACCAGCTTCTTTATTTCAGAAACGATGCACCCATTCCCCCAGATGCTGGGAACGTAGGTAGCTGACAGCTCACAGCTGAGTCTCTCTCTAGAACTTGCCTTCACCCAGGTCATGCCCCCTTCGTGGAAGCTGCCCACATCCACTGACTGGTCAATGTGGGGAATAAAAGCCAACCTCCTTTCCTCAATTCAGGACGACTCAGTTCCAGAGCTCCCTGTGGGATCAGGATCATCTAAGCCTTTGTGTGACTGCACCACAGTTCCACTTTGCCCTTTGCCCAATCCTACTTCCATCACTCCCCCTTAGGTATTGATCCCAAGAGAACTCCCCACAAACTCCCTGTGTGCAAATGTCCATCTCAGAGTCTATTTCCCAGGATACCTGACCTGAATTACAAGAATACCCATCAACATCACGACTTTTAACTTAATTTTTGGTGTGTTTTTTAGTTGTATCCCTCTTTTCCTGTATGCTTTTTGCTTTTCATATCTCAAAAGGACCTTCCCTCTTCTAAGGTCTTTAAGATATACTCCTATATTTTCTTCTAATACTTTTACTTTTTTTTTTGGCTGCATTGGGTCTTCGTTGCAGCGAGCAGGAGCTACTCTTCATTGTGGTGCGCAGCCTTCTCATCGCGGTGGCTTCTCTTGTTGTGGAGCATGGACTCTAGGCATGCAGGCTTCAGCAGTTGTGGTACGTGGGCTCAGTAGTTGTGGCTCGTGGGTTCTAGAGTGCAGGCTCAGTAGTTGTGGCGCACGGGCTTCGTTGCTCCGTGGCAAGTGGGATCTTCCCAGACTGGGGCTCGAACCCGTGTCCCCTGCATTGGCAGGCGGATTCTTAACCACTGCACCACCAGGGAAGTCCCTGGATAGCTATTTGTTCAACATCATTTATTGAACAGTCCACGTTTTTCTCCCTGATTTGAAATGCGACCTCTACAGCTGTCACATTCTCACATGACTCTTCCCCCCTTTACCATAGCTGAATGCTTCCTAGTGAGCATCAGACCCAAGCCAAACCTTAGATTCTTTAAATACTAAAAATAGAAAATAGCTGCAGGGCCTCTTCAATGGTAAAAACCACAAGGTGTAAAGCTTGAGAGTTTTCAACAGCCAAGTGTCTTGCCACTTACTCTGAAATGAAGCCCACATCCAGAGAAAGGCACATATATAGGAATGTGGTGATTCTTGATTCCTGAGTTCTAGTTATTTCTGAGATCTATCCCTACCCTTTCCCACTTTTCAGTTTCAACCCTTCTTTGAATTTATGAGCAAAATATTCCATGGTTTTTTTGGCCTAAGATTGCTCAAAGTGGGTGTCTATCTTGTAAAAGAGGCCAAACACACAAGGTAGATCCTCCAGGGCTTGAAGGCGTGGTGACACATAGCACAGACTTGAATTGGACAAGGACCAAGTGCCAGCTAAGGTAATCTGTGGCAGCTAGTCATCCCTTAGGTAATCTGTGGTCTGGCACTGTTTGCTTCTCAATTTTCATATGTCTCTTTGATTTCCTTTCCCTTTAGTTTCCCAGACAAGTTTTATTTTTAAGAAATGTAAGCCAATCTCAGTGGAGCCAAAGGGGAAGATTTTCCTCACCTGGGTTAGGCTAGCTGAGAGTCTCAAAGCATAACAGAAACCAGGAATAGTGAAGGCAGTGACCTGGGGCAGCTGGAGAGACACCTAGGAACAGAGAAATCCGTGGTGACTGTCATTCCTGTGCCTTCATCCGTGATTTTGTCTCCTGTATTGTAAGGAGCACTCTTCCAGGAAGCCAGGAAGCCTGGAAGCCATATCCATAGCACAAACAGACTGGAAGGAAAATGGCTCTGTGGTCGTGGGAGAATCTAAGGAGCAGAGATGGGAAGGTGGAAGGGTGACTCAGCCACTGGATTCCCAGCCTTGTCTGTGCTGAGCCAAGGCCTTTTCCTTGTGTGGTGGTGACCTTGGGGCAAGTCTCTTCAGGAGACATAGCAAGAGGCCAAGGCTGGTACTTATTCCTTGCCCAGGCTGAACATATGAGACAACGTTTTCGGTGCTGGGCAGGGAGCTACACAGAAGCAAGATGAAGCCTGAGCATGAGAGGGTTCCAAAAGAGGAGTAGTGCTGAGGGAGGCTGTCTCATGGGAACACCCGAAGGCCACGAGCAATGACGGAGTCTGGAATCTGAACAAGGGAGAAAGGGAAACAATGATTGCTTGATAACCTGAAAATACCAACAGAATGTGAAATCAATACCCACACCTCTTTGGGTTTTTTTGTTTTTTGTTTTGTTTTCTGTTTTTTTGCATTCTTTGCTTCTCAGCTCTCCCATAGTTGGCATCACTACTGTTAGGTATAAACGCATCCGAAAATTTGATAGGAGAGAAAACTTCCAATGTAAAATATTTTCCCTGGCCAAATAATATTTCACAGACTTCTTTCAATGAGAAGCAGCATAGCATTGTGGTCAGGAGTAACCACCTCCAGCCTGTACCTCCTTGAACTGGTTAAGCTGTGCCACTTGCCTAGGATGGCAGGAAAGGAGGCATGTTTCAAGTAGAGCCATTCTTCAGGAAGTGAGGGGATCTACAGTATGGAAGTTATGACTAGGGAAGCAGAATTGGGGCAATTTCTGTGTTTTCCAGAGACCAGGGTTAGGTGATAATGCAGGGAACGCCATCTTCCCCAACCCCCGCCCTAAAACTCAAGAGGAAGTATTTCTCTACCAAACACCATGACCTTAAGGTCAGCCATCATCTTACAAAGTTCCTAAGGCCATTAGGCTGTCCTTCCCTCTTGGGTGTCAGATTCCCACTCAGATTGCTTTCATCTGCCTCCCCAAGTTAGATGGGCCCCTTCTAGCATTTACAGGCTCTGAAGAGTCTATATTCAAGCTTCTGTCTTGGTCCTGAGTCCTAGGCCCTGCTCGGTTGCCATTCTCCAGCCCCTGTACTCCAGACTGAGGCTCTCAGCCCCCCTGCCCCCAGCAATTGGCCCCAAGCTCTCTGAGTCTCTTAGAAAACATACAAAGAGGTTTTTCAAATTTCAGACTTCAGGTATTTGATACAAGTCAAGAATCGGATGAACTTCATTAAGCCAATCATACTAGCAAGTAATCTGGCAAACAAAAAAGTGTAAAATGTAATAGCCCAAAGGATTCCAAACACACAAACTCTAAGGATTCCATATATTTTAAAGAACAATCTTTTGAATGTTGTTAGCATTCTGTTCTCTGAAAATAATGTTCCAGAGAGAGAAGATTCCAATTTGATAAAAATGACTATACTTGTTTTTGTTTTTTAATTTTATTTATTAAACTACAGTTGATTTAAAAGGTTGTGTTAGGGCTTCCCTGGTGGCGCAGTGGTTAAGAATCTGCCTGCCAATGCAGGGGACACGGGTTCGAGCCCTGGCCCGGGAAGATCCCACATGCCGCAGAGCAACTAAGCCCGTGCGCCACAACTACTGAGCCTGCGCTCTAGAGCCCATGACCCACAACTACTGAGCCCGTGTGTCACAACTACTGAAGCCCACGCGCCTAGAGCCCATGCTCCACAACAAGAGAAGCCACCGCAATGAGAAGCCCACGCACTGCAACAAAGAGTAGCCCCTGCTCGCCGCAACTAGAGAAAGCCCGTGCGCAGCAACAAAGACCCAACACAGCCAAAAATAAAATAAATAAATTTTAAAAATAAAATAGAATAAAATATCTACCCGACCCCCAAAAAAATGTCATGGGAAAAATAGATGAAACAAGATTGACAAAATGTTAACAACGTTGAAGCTGGGTGACAGGTAGGTACGTGGGGTTTTTCATGATACTATTTGCTTTACTTTCATCTATTTGAAAATTTCCAGAGTAAAATGGTTTTTTGTTTGTTTTTTAAGTCTACTTGCTATGGAAGGAAAGGGAATTTTTGTCACCACGTGCCCTTTGGATGCTTTCAAACTGGAAGCAATAACATAACTTCTTGGGTCAATTGGCTAAAAGATTTGGCATGTCTCTCTGCTTTTCTTGGAGACCTTCAGCACTTAAGGTGAGAAACAGGTCACCCACCCAAGGCCACAGCAGAGGAGAGCAGGGAGGCCAAAAGAGAAAAGAGCTATGATTTTAGGCAGAGGGTTTATCAGAGCTTGGTTTTTCTGCATCCGTGTATCAAATTAAATGAAGTCCTCTACTACCTCTGGGCTTAACCTATAGTGAAGCTCAGCATCTGTTTAATTTGTCACTCCTATCACTTCTTAGATAATCAAATATGAGAGCTGGAAGAAACTGGAGAAAATACTCAACTGAACCATCTTATTCTGCACCCAGAGGAGATATTATAAGAAGGTTATGGGTGGCTGGGTTGGATGAGATAGTACTCATTAAACTTGGTTTCGGGACTTCCCTGGTGGTCCAGCGGTTGAGACTCTGTGCCCCCAGTGTAGGGGGCCCAGGTTTGATCTCCAGTGAGGGAACTAGATCCCACATGCTGCAACTAAAGATCCCGCACGCCACAACAAAGATCCCACACGTGGCAACAAAGACCCGGTGCAGCCAAATAAATAAATAAATATTCAAACAAAACAAAACAAAAACAACAACTTGGTTTCATTTCTCCCTTGCTACCCTGAGAGAATAAATAAGGTAATAAGGTGAATGTGCAGTCTTTATTTTCTCTAAAAATTGAGGTAAAAGGGAACTCTTTAGAAAAAGAAACCATCTACATTGAAAATGGGAAGGTCCAAACTTACACAATATGTTAATTATATCTCAGTAAAGCTGAAAAAATCTGTTTTTAATTTTTAAAAAAGTACTGGAAAAAGAAAACAGGAAGGTCCAGCTTCACATCGTGGCTCCAGGATGCTCAGAGGAAGGAACTAAAATTGGCCAAGGCTGAGCCAAGATTTTCCTGAGTTGGTCCAGACCCCAGATTAATGCTTCAAAGAGGAAAGAGATCAGTCAAGAGTTTCTGAGTCTATAGTCCCTGGAAAGAAGTGACGTCGATGCTCCTGTCACCTCAGCTGAGCATGCTAACTAGTCTCGGTAAGGAAATTGACCCAATTTCCCAGGTTCTTCTGCCATCCCTGTGCCCAGCCTGGCATCTGCCCAGTCCTCCTGGCCCGAGAGGGTGGCCAACTCTGCAAGTCTTGGAGAAGAATACTCTGTAGGTGTGACTGTCTCGTGCCATGAGCCAGCCTCACGAGAGGGTTGGGTGTGCGAAGATTTCTAGAAGGGTCAGGAGTATCAGAGCAGGGCAGGATTCGCAACAGCAGCCAGCCAGGACAATCCTGCAGGGTGGGCCTTCTCCTCGGTCCCCTTTCCTTATGGCATGGACTGGGCCTCACACAGCTGTGCCTATTCCACCAGCTCTACTCCCACCGGATTCCCAGCAGCTCGCAGCTGACGTTCCACAAGCGCTCAGCCGTTTTGTTATTCCGGGCCCTTGGAGACACCCAAGTCTTCTTGCAGTCACTGGAGGGCATAGAAAGGGGGTGAACATCCAGGAGTGAAAATGGACAGTCTGGAAAAATTTATGTCCTCTTCCTCAGAATATATTTCTAAATGTGTAATAAAATACATTAGATAAAAAGAAACTAACTGTATTGAAATGCAGTTTTAAAATATTTCCTTTTCTTTTTTGTATTGACTTTTAAAAAATTTTAGTTTTATTGGAGTGTAGTTGATTTTCAATGTTGTGTTAGTTTCAGGTGTACCTCAAAGTGATTCAGTTATACATATACATATATTCATTCTCTTTTAGATTCTTTGCTCATATAGGTTATCACAGAATATTGAGTAGAGTTCCCCATGCTATACAGTAAGTCCTTGAGGGTTATCTATCTTATATATAGTATAAAATATTTTAAAAACAATGTGTGGTATAGTAATGTGTTCTATTAGAAGAGCTAGCACTGGGTCTAATCACCACCAGATTTCAAAGTATTGATGAGCAGAAGTGACATCCTGAGGTGTCTGCAACAATTGCAGTGTGACATGAAATTATTTATAGTTTTCTTGGGGACAAAGTCACGGGTATCACTACTACTGCGGTTCACTTCCTACATTCATAATCAAAGGAAATGGCAAATTTCAGATGGAAGTTAGTGAAACTAAAGATGAAATTATCTTTCCATCCAGGTTTGAAGACCCCTTAAATTCTATCCACAGGCCCCTTGTGCCCCATGAACCCCTGACTAAGCACCCCTGTTTTGTTTTGGGGTGAGCAGGTGAGGGGGGCTGGGGCAGAGCACAGTGTTCATGGTGTTTTTCTTTAAATAGAAGTTTTGGACTTCCCTGATGGCACAGTGGTTAAGAATCCTCCTGCCAATGCAAGGGACACCAGCCCTGGTCCGGGAAGATCCCACATGCTGTGCAGCAACTAAGCCTGTGTACCACAACCACAGAGCTTGCGCTCTAGAGCCCACAAGCCACAACTACTGAAGCCCACGCGCCTAGAACCCATGCTCCACAACAAGAGAAGCCACCTCAGTGAAGCCTGTGTGTTACAATGAAGAGTAGCCCCCAGTCGCCGCAACTAGAGAAAGCCCACGCACAGCAACGAAGACCCAACACAGCCAAAAATAAATTTAAAAAATTTAAAAATTAATTAATTAAAAAAAAAAACTGGAATCATACTGTACCTAGTTTGGGGAGGATACCTTTCTCTTGTTAAAAATGTACAATTTTAATTTTACAAGTAATGAATTAATATATAATCTTTAAATTTTATTTTTAAATAATAAAGGAATACCTAGAGTAAAAGGTTAAAATCCTCCTTCACACTGTCCCCCACCCCCCGACTCTTCCTCAAACTCCCTGGAAGTAACTACTACTTATGTTTTGCTGTGTATCCGTTCAGACTGTTTTCTATGCATTTACAGTGAATAATTACATAGTTCTATACTTCAGTTTTTTCTCATAATATTATATCACTAACATTTTCCCATTAATTGAATATTATTCAAAAATACTTTTATATAGTGACTGTATTACATTTTATCACATGATTAAGGCAGTGATGTTAAACGCCCAGACTCCAGGGTGGCATTGTCTAGTAGAAATAGGATGCGAACCACAAATGTGAACCACATGTGTAATTTTAAATTTCCTAATAGAAATTTTAAAGTATTTTTTAAACAGTGAAAAGAAATAAGTGAAATTAATTTTAGTAGTATATTTTATTTAACCCAACATAGCCAAATTATTTCAGCATGTAATCAATGTAAAAATTATTGAGATATTTTACATTTCTGTTTTTCACACTATGTCTTCAAAATCTGGTGTACATTTTACACGTACAGTATGTCCCAGATTGGACTAGCCATATCTCAAGTGCTCAGTAGCCATATATGGCTAGTGGCAACCATGCTGAACAGCACGGCTCTAGAGCCAGACTGCCTGGGTTTAAATCCCAGGCCTACCACTTATAAACTATATGACCCTGAGCAAGCTAATTATTCTGTGCCTCAGTTTCTTCATCTGTAAAATGGGGACAATAATACGATCTACCTTTCAGAGTTGTGATGATTATATGAATTAATACACGTAAGACTTAGAAGAGTGCCAAACATGTTGTAAGAGCTCAAGCAACATTAGCTATGATCATTTATCCATTCCCCTATTGTTGGACACTGAGGCTATTTTCAATGCTTCACTTAATCAATGGTGTACCAACGAACCATCTTGAACAAAGTGGGACAGAAAAGCAGACTGGGCTGGATCAAGTCATGGAATGGAAAGAGATGTAATCTGGGCTTCCCTATATTCCCAGACTCTGATTGCCCATTGAGTTTGTGATAAACCTCAACACCAAAATGTCTATTTTTATGTTCCAACAGATAGTGCCAGTCTTCGCAGCTTTGGGAGACAGAGTTCACACTAGGGACAGGTGACTTTGCCCTGGAGTTTTGTGCTATGTGTCATTTAAAAATTCATGAAGGAAGTCAGCCAAAAGTTTCAAGGAAGAGAAAAAGGCTCTACAAAGGCTTACCTGGAAGTGTGGCACACAGGTTTGAAACAGAGCCATAAAACCAACTCTTGCCATGTTTCAAATGTAAGTTTCCTTAGAAAAGTAACAGCATTTGGTCTACTGGCCCAACCTGAACCTGGATTCCCCCATCAGGCAGAAACTTGGCCACTGGAGGTGCAAAGCCCAGGGAGTCCTATGCCTCACCATGCACACAGGTGATGGGGAGAACGCATGCGGCCTCTGCGCACCTGAAGTACTTGCCGCTCAGGGGCTCCAAGCCCTCAGTCAGGGCGCAGTGCAGGCTGGTCTGGGCCCCCTCCCTCGCCGTCTTGAGGAAGGGGGAGAAGAGCCGCCAGAGCAGGCACAGCAGGAAGGAGTGTCGGACCAGTTCGGAGCGGACGATGCCTGGGTGCACCGCGTAGGTGGTGACCCCCGTGCCTAGGACAAAGAGGGCACAGTCACACCAGAGACACACTCCGAGGCCAGGGAAACAGCTATCTCCTGCAGCAACATGCACGAGTGAGAAGAAGGGACTTGGGAAACAGAACCCCAGTGTTCAGAAGACACCACCTCTAGCCAGGTAGAATCTCATGAGTAATTAATTGATCTTATCCAGAAAGATCTATAGCCTTCTCAGCCTTCTATGCTCCAAAAGGAATGCTTGGTTGAACATCCTTCTATTTTAATGTCATCTTAATCTTTGGCTTAAATGGTATCTTTGGAATTTCTATTGGAGGGTCTTAGGGGCAGCAATCCTGTTAGAAGGTAGGAAGCTAGGATCTTGTTGTGAATTGCATTTGCCGGGCAAGCACATTTTATGAGGTGTAGATTGAGGGGTGTTGATGGAAATGATGAGAGTTAACATGCCCCCAAGACACCCCTGCTGCCTCCACTATTTTTAGTACTTATTATGTACAAGGGCAGTGCTACATGTTTTATGTGTTAACTCATTTGACTCTCAAAGAGGTTCATGAGGTAGGTAATATTAAGAAGCCCATTTACAGCTGAGGAAACTGAGTTCTCATCACAGACAGGTTAAGTAAATTGCCCAAGTTCACACCTAGCTGGTTTCAGGGCCAAGGTCTGAACCTCGATGTAGAGTAAAGAGCATAGACTTCCGAACTAGATTGCCTGGATTTGAATCCTGGCTCGCCTCGGAATTAATATATCTTGCTTGGGCAAGTTTCTTAAGATATCTGTGCCTACCTCTTCTTTTGTAGGGAGGGGGAAAATAATAGCACCTACCTCATAGGAATAGTGTATTAAATGAGTTGAGACACAGATAGTATATGGCACACACAAACTCTCAATTATCGTTGTCATTATTAGTATTCATTTAAATGATTACCCTATTCTTCTACTTTCTGCATTCTGATAGTAAATACCATTTTCCCCAAACTCTGGCTTATTCACTGTAGCAAATGGTCCTCCAGATTCACAGATGTCAGTGTCAGAAGCTCAGCAAAAACTCCAGGGGAGCACAGAATCATAGGATCAAGAGTGGCCTCACCTCATTTTCCAGTTGAGGGGATGAAGTCAAGGGAGGTTAAAGGGACATGTTTGTATACACACGTGGCTACTATGTGGTAGAGCAAGAACTCAGACCCAAGTATCTGAAACCCTGACTCCAGGCAGCGAGCGGCAGCTCTGTAGCTCAGATCACGCTGTAAACCTCAGCAAATGGCACAGCGAAGGAAGCACCCTGGTTTAAAACAGAGTCCCCACATTCCAGTCCTCACTCCTTCACTTGCCATATAATCTTGAGCCGGCCGCTTCTTTAGACCTCAGTTTGGACCCATAAAATAGTGAAAACAATACCTACTCTGCCTGTTGCAAGAGGTTGTTGTGAAAAATCAGATGAGATGATAAATATGAAATAAGATGTGACAAAACACATAAGGTTTATAGGTTCCTGACCTCTGTTCAGTTTTAAGCTTCCCAAGGGCAAAGACTCTGTTTTTACTCTGTTTTATAACCTCATTCTCCTTAGTGCACAGAGCTGCCACTGAAATGTGCACGTTTGACATCCTGACTTCAGAAGTTTCTGTGAACCTCTAATCTGGACTGAAGCCCCTGCTTTTGCTGTCTTAACCCTGGCCCTTTCTCTAGACTTACCTTGGAGCCTCTTGGCCAGCTCACGAGTAAAGAGCACATTGGCCAGCTTGCTGTGGCAATAAGCAAAACCCCGGTTGTAGGACTTCTCACCCTGGAGGTCATGGAAGCGAATCTTGCCAGCGAGGTGGACCACTGATGACAGGTTCACCACCCGTGCAGGAGCGGACTCCTTCAGCTGCCCCAGGAGCAAGTGGGTGAGAAGGAAGTGGCCTGTGAGGAGAGCCAGCAGGGGAGATTGAAGAGTGGGACGGCAGCCTGGGCTCGGGGTGTGGGAGCTGATGTATGACAGGGCTTCATCACTAGCTCACTATCTTCTGGGTGTGAACATTTTGATACCATGAGTGACTTAGTGCTAATGGGCAGTCAGTCTGAGTCAGTGGAGTCCTCAAGGCAAGGGCCAGAGCTGGACTACAGGTAAGGCAACATATACGTAATCTGTTGTTATTTGTTCCTCTGCCCTTGCCCCGGTCAGGAGCAACTGCTGGCTTCTGACATCCCCCGTCTGGTTATGCTCACACAACTGTGGGCATGTACGGAAGGAAGGATGGAATCGTCAGGGAAAATAACATTTGCAGAGGATCAGAGAACCTATTCTGTGATCCCCTCACTAGAGCCATTGCCTCGAGCTCTGAACACTAGCCTCTCTCATGCCTCAAGTCCTCAAGGTCTGCCTCCACGATGGACCAACCCTTGCTTGCTTGGTCCTCAGTTATGGATATGACCCCCCCTCCAGCCAAACACAGACTTCTGCACCCCCACTTCTGACCCTGCTTGGCAGGTCTTGCATTACCACAGTCCCATTCGAGAAGGACCTTCTTCTTCCTGGGATCTCCTAAGTTTGGGGGTTTCTTAACGGTATGAGTAGGAGGAGCTCTGTTTTTTGTACCGGTTAGGAGAAGATAGTGAAAGAAAAACCAATATCTCCAGTCTAGTAGAATCTTGGTCTCTATGAGGACCAGTGGAGATTCTCAGCACTGGTACAGGGTCATCTCCCTACAGAGAACATGATGGCATATGTCTCGCTTTTTACTCACTCTAAGATACTCACCCAGGTGGTTGACTCCCAGGTGGGTTTCAAAGCCATCAGCTGTCTTGGAATATGGGCACATCATCACTCCTGCATTGTTGATCAGAATATGAAGCTGCTTTTCCTCTAAAGAGCACAACCAAGGAGACCATGTGGTTAGCAAGGAGTCAGCTAGCTGCCAGTCCTGAGTGTTTGTTCCTTGCCTTTGGACCTATCTCAGTGATATTCAGTAGCCACTGTCATTGGGTTTCTAATTTTTTTTATATGTATAAATTTATTTATTTATTTATTTATTTATTTATTTATTTATTTATTTATTTATGGCTACGTTGGGTCTTTTTTTTTTTTAAAGAAATTCACGTTCTTTTATTTATTTATTTATTTATTTATTTATTTATGACTGTGTTGAGTCTTCGTTTCTGTGCGAGGGCTTTCTCTAGTTGCGGCAAGTGGGGACCACTCTTCATCGCGGTGCGCGGGCCTCTCACCATCGCGGCCTCTCTTGTTGCGGAGCACAGGCTCCAGACGCGCAGGCTCAGTAATTGTGGCTCACGGGCCCAGTTGCTCCGTGGCATGTGGGATCTTCCCAGACCAGGGCTCGAACCCGTGTCCCCTGCATTGGCAGGCAGATTCTCAACCACTGTGCCACCAGGGAAGCCCTACGTTGGGTCTTTGTTGCTGCGCACGTGCTTTCTCTAGTTGCGGCGAGTTGGGGCTACTCTTTGTTGCGGTGCGCGGGCTTCTCATTGTGGTGGCTTCTCTTGTTGCAGAGCACGGGCTCTAGGTGCATAGGCTTCAGTAGTTGTGGCACACAGGCTTAGTTGCTCCACAGCATGTGGGATCTTCCTGGACCAGGGCTCGAACCCATGTCCCCTGCATTGGCAGGCGGATTCCCAACCACTGCACCACCAGGGAAGACCTGGGTTTCTAATTTTAGTTGCTGTTATCTTCCTGGACACCATTCATTCATTCATCCATTCATTCAGCAAATGTGTACTTAGTACTGACTCTGAGCTGGGCTGGGCACTGGGCATACAGTGGTAAAATAAGACAGACATGGTTCCTGTCCCTCATGGATTTCATAGTCCTTGATAGAAGATGGTCATTTTCCAAGATACAGAAGAATATTGGCAGCAGCACAACTTCCTCTTGTGCCTATGGCCACAGAAGTTTGATTCTCAGGATGAAAGAAGAGAGTGGCATCGGGGCCACACCTTGATGCCAAGGTACAAGCCCAGACAGGGAGCTGTCACCTCCAGCATTCCCACCGCTGAGGCAAGAAGATGATAAGGATCCCGCCCAGCCTGTCCACCCGCCATCCCCGTGCCAATTCCCTGCTCTGCTGGTTCGTGTGGCAGAACCTGTGCAGTGGAATCCATGATGGGTCTGATGTAAGGGTCAGAGTTGGTCCAGGGTGGAGCAGCCACTCCCACACCCAGCTTCCTGCCTCTCTAGCCAACCCCCAGGGCCTCACCTGCCCGGAAGCCCTCAGCAAAGGCTCGGATGGATTTGGTATCAGATAGGTCCAGTTTCCGTACCAGCACCTGGGAGTTCTTTGTATCAGCTCGGATTTCACTGGCAGCAGACTCCCCCTTCAGTACATCTCGGCAGGCAATGTATACTCGGGCTCCTGGGGCCAAAACAAACAGACAGCAATGTGTTCAGACCCTGGGCTGAAGAAGAGTCTAGTAAGTGAGTTTGGGACTGGTGGACAGAACATTCCCCACATCATCCCTAAAGCAGTGAGTGGCTAAATTGCCGCTTCCAGATTCTCCTTGCTATCAGCTTAACCCCAGGCTGGGAACCCTGGTTTTTACACCCTGATATTTAACAAGGCTTAGGATCTCCTTTTAGAATAACTGACCTGACCAATATTATACACGGACATCATTGTTTTCCTTACTTTATATAATAGGGAAGGAGCAGGAAGGAAGGAAAGTTTAAGCCACAGAGTAAGTTGGTGTCACAGCTGGACTTGAATCCCAGGTTCCTTGAGTTCCTGGCCAGAACTTCTAAGCCCAGGAGGAAAGATAAGGGAACGTGAGTAGAGTTTCTAGTGAGAAAGGCAGGAGGTGCTGTCCTGTGGAAACAGAAAGGAAGGACTTGCCTCTGCGAGCAAGCTCTCTGGCTGTCTCCTTGCCGATGCCTGTGTTGGCACCGGTGATCACCACCACCTTCCCGGGAAGCTGCATGTTTGTTCCACAGACCCCACCAGCAAAGAACTTCCTACAGGCAAGAGAAACAAAACATTTATGCACCATCCTTTCCAATCCCAGACTGAGATACATAAAATCCACCCAGCCTCAAAGAGGGATTTCTTTTCGTTGTTGTCAGGAGACTTAAAGAAGCTAATCTTCAGGGGACAGCGTCTTCCCAGTGGGCAAGGCAGTCTCCTGCTTATCAGCTCAGGTTGGGAGGTCACGTGCCCGGAAGCTACAAATGATCATCTGGGCAAATAGAATAAGTTCTCTTGAGCCAGGGCCAATGGTTCCTTGTTAAACAACAAAGATACCTCGCTCTTATCTCTAGAGGTTCCCGGAGGTCATCTTCCTTCTCTATCCTGCCCTAAGAACATGAGGGGGATGGGCATTAGTGGAATCAGTGGTCCTGAGCCCTCACCTTCAATAAGCATCAATGGTGAGTAACTGATGAACAGCACCTCCAGGGTCCCATATAGAAATACGGCTCTTGGGCTGCCTGTCCAGTTTTAGAGAGCTAGAATATTCTGCCATCCCACTAGAGATTTCATACTCGCCATCAATGCACAGAGAGAAAACCTCCCTTGTTCAGACCTCTGTGCAGAGAGCATCCTTTTACATAGAGTTGATTTGATAAGTTCCCAAAAATAGGACGGGAGGAAGTAAAACTAACATTACCTGAGCATCATCCAGCTGCCAAGCACTAGGCTAGGCATTTTCCAAGGGAATTTAATTCTCTCAACCACTCTGTTATTATCCCCACATTACAGTGGAGAAAGCTGAGGCTCAGGGAAGTTCAAGTCACTTGCTAATGGTGGCAAAACTGGAACCCAAACCCAGGTTTCTATGGCGGGACCTAGAGCAACACTCTGTCTCTGATATGTCCATTTAACCTTCTTTATCTTCAACAATTTAAAAGTTCTCTACTCATAACACACATTTCTTTGACATCTCCAGAAATCCCACACAGAAGAGCCAACCCAAAACGTTAGTTGAGGGTAGTCTCAAAGGGAAGAGAGTTTGTTCCCTTCCCCAGATGCCTGGTACTTAGCAATTGAGTCCCTCGGCAATGACCACCCACCGTAACGCAGCAGGGCCACCTTGACTAGGGACAGTGAAGAAAGGGAGACCTTCAGAGGAACCCAAGGGAATAGAGTGAAAGAGCAAGGACTCCCCCATAAGATGTCTGTCAAGCTACTTAACAGTCATCCACTCAGCCTTCCAATAGCATCAGAATTCAAACCCGCCCCTCCTCTCCCAGCCCCAGGTGCTTCCTTCTCGTTTTCCACCACGGTATTCATAGCTACTTCCTTCCTTCCTGCTTTTCCTGCCTTGACTTTCTCTCCCTTGGCCTCCATCCCTTTCTTTTCCTTCAGCAGCTAAGAACTCATCTTCTTACAAGCTCCGTGGCTCCCAATTCAGGGCTTTGTAAACTATTGAATGAGTTACTGAATTAAGACAAACCTGATGGATGGAGCTGTCACATACAGGAAAGAAAGGAAGGAGGTGAGCAGTCCTAAGAAAACCAGCATCTTTTCAACTTCTTTAGTTGCTGCTGCTTTACCAAGAACAATTTTGACTCCAACTCTGGCTCGGGCTCCTCCTGGTCTGGCTCCAACTCTTGGCTGCTTCTTGTTGCTTCTCTTTCCTCCAGCTCCTCTCGCTCCTGGGTGTTCAGCAACAGCCTGGCTCTAAGCGTAGCCCAGAATCCTATTTAAATCCGAGAGCTGTCAGAGCACAGCCTGCTGGGAGATGTAGTCCCGGGAGAGAAGGTTGGAGAAAAGAGCAGAGCCTCACACTTACTGGCAAAGAGAATGAGGGGAGATGGAGAACTGCCCCTAACTTTCCCACCCTCAGTCATTTCTCTTATCCGGGGAATGTGTTCCCTCCACCACCCTCACCTCCACTCCTGCAAAATAGAATATTTTTAACTTTAGCAGCAGACCCCATGATACTTGAAATACAGTGTGATTAAAATAGAAAGACAAGGAAGAAACCCCCAGAAGAGAGGTGAGAGAATTCAGGAGAGAGTTTCCCTTGGTGGGGAAGGGGTAGAGACTGGGGCGGGGTATGTTGGGCTCTCCTGGGGGGGCTGGTAGTGTTCTGTTCTTTGGGGAGGGTTGCTATTACACAGGTGTGCTCACCTTGTGAAAATTCACTGAGTCACACACTTGATTTGTGCACTTGACTGTGTTTTATGTTCTGTTTCAATGAAGTTAACACACACATGTATTGTACATGCCGAAGAAAAGGTATAGTGTTTCAGTGCATGGGCTCTTAGCGTGGACTTCCTGGTTCAAATCTCAGCTGAACTGCTTACCAGATAGGCGGCCCTGGGCAAGTTACTAAACCTCTCTGTTAACTCACTTTCCTCACTTGCATAATGGCATGATAAAATATACACCTACCTTTTTAAGTAGTAAATTAATTAAATAGGTAGGAAATTTGAGACGGAGACTAGCACATAGTAGACACTGTATAAGAGTTGGCTGGGGGCTCCCCTGGTGGCGCAGTGGTTGAGAATCTGCCTGCCGATTCAGGGGACACGGGTTCAAGCCCTGGTCTGGGAGGATCCCATATGCCGCA
Organism: Balaenoptera physalus; assembly: GCF_965194825.1. NCBI lineage: Eukaryota > Metazoa > Chordata > Mammalia > Artiodactyla > Balaenopteridae > Balaenoptera > Balaenoptera physalus. The sequence goes on from NC_138883.1 coordinate 34,464,196, forward strand.
GAGCAACTGGGCCCGTGAGCCACAATTACTGAGCCTGCGCGTCTGGAGCCTGTGCTCCGCAACAAGAGAGGCCGCGATAGTGAGAGGCCCGCGCAGCGCGATGAAGAGTGGCCCCCACTTGCCACAACTAGAGAAAGCCCTCGCAGAGAAACGAAGACCCAACACAGCCATAAATAAAATAAATAAATAAATTTAAAAAAAAAAAAAAAAGAGTTGGCTGTTCAGGGACTTCTCTGGTGGCACAGTGGTTAAGAATCCACCTGCCAATGCAGGGGACACCTGTTCAAGCCCTGGTCTGGGAAGATCCCACATGCCGTGGAGCAGCTAAGCCTTTGTGCCACAACTACTGAGCCTGTGCTCTAGAGCCCACGAGCCACAACTACTGAAGCCCACACACCACAACTACTGAGGCCCGGGCGCCTAGAGCCCATGCTCCGCAACAAGAGAAGCCACTGCAATGAGAAGCCCGTGCACCGCAACAAAGACCCAAAGAAGCCAAAACATAAATAAATTAAAAAAAAAAAAAAAGAAAAAGAGTTGGCTGTTTGAGCTTCCCTGGTGGTCCAGTGGTTGACTACGCACCTCCACTGCAGGGGGCACATTTTCCTTGGTCAGGGAACTAAGATCCCACATGCTATGCAGCAAGGCCAAAAAAAAAAATAGAGTTGGCTGTTATGATTAGCTGTATTGATTTCTGTCCTACTTGCTTTATTCAAGGGTTTAGTGTAGAAAAGGGAAAGGTAATGAATGCAGGTGATGTTTCAGTTGAATGCTATTAAAGATGAGGGGAAAGACGAGAAACAAACCAAGCAGAAACTCTCAGCACCCTCTGGAGGTGTGTGAGGGGATGGGAGGAGGATATGTAGGGTTCACAGCCTTTGCTCACTCAGTATTCCTCTCCTGGACAGGACTCCAAGAGTCATGCCCCAGATCTGCTCCTTCCTGCAAAGCTAGAGGAGGTTCCAAGAAGACACGAGTGATGAAAGAAGACTCCTGTGGCAGGCAGGTGCTCACTCCTTCATTCATTGATTCATCCATCCATTTAACATACACTTACTGAGCATTTCCTGGTTCCATTCCTGCCCCTTGCAAATCCCAAGAACCTGATGAACAGAACAAGGAGTAGTCAGATCATTCCCAAGGGGAATCCCTCTTGACTCCCAGGTTGCCTCTCCCATCTCTTCCCGCTTCTCCTGCTCTGGGTCCAGTTCACTGCAGCAATGTCAGCTGCAAATACTGCAAAGTCCCAGAAGCCCCTGAGGGGAACTTTCTGCTGGTGCTCCCCAATGCCTGCCTCCTAGTGGATGTCTGCTGGGCCAACATGGTCCTGCTGATTGGACAGAGTACTTTTCTCCAATACCTGGTGACACTGGGTCTACAACATCTCTTAGATTATATGTGAAAACAAGATCTGTGGGTGTTTTATTTGAGTCCTCCCTACCCCGTGTAATCAGAGCTGAGGTCAACCAGTGAAACAGACACAATGCCATATGATGCGAGGGAAAGTACATCTAATAACCTCAAATCTGAGTACCTTTGTACTAAAGTCCTGTAGGCTCCCTATCACTATTGAATCAAATTCAAGATCCCCTGCACCTGTGGAGATGATACTCAATTTATCTTGAGCTTGTCTGCGAGGCAGAGAGCCCTAAAGAACAGCATGTAGTGCTCTGGAGCAGCATAGAAAAGATATTCGAAGGAAGATAAGGCATCTAGAATTACGGAAACACACAAATAGTTTGCTGAAAACACATGTTATTAAATATTATAATCCAAAGACCACCATCAGGTGATTGATTAGTCCTGCCAAATGTTAAATGACATTACAAAACTATAATAATTTAAATAGTGTGGTACAAGCAGGTGAATAGTCAGACAAATCAATAGAACAGAATGGAAAGCCAAGAAATAGACCCAAATATAGATGGAAATAGAGATATGATAAAAACACCGTTTCAAATCAGTGGGGGTTAGTGGTGGAGACGGAGTATTTAATAAAGTATTATAATACCTAGGTATCCAGTTGGGAAAAAGTAAACTTGATCCTTACCTTACTCTTTACACCAAAATTTGAAATAGATCAAAGATATAAATGTGAAAAATGAAACCATTAAAGTATTAAGAAAAACCACTGAACAATTTTTTAAATGATTTTAGAGTGATAAAACCTAATAATAACAAGATAGGAAACACATGTTTTGCAGACAAGAGTTTAATTTATTTAGTGTATAAAGAACTCTTAAAAATCACTAAGAAAAAGAATAAACAATGCAATTGAAATCACAGTTTACAGAAAAGAAAATACAAGTGATTCTTTAACCTCACTCATAATAAGAAAGAGGCAAATGAAAATTACACAGGGAGCTGGAGACTTCCCTTGTGATCCAGTGGCTAAGACTCCACACTCCCAATGTAGGGGGCCTGGGTTCCATCCCTAGTCAGGGAACTAGATCCCACATGCATGCTGCAACTAAGAGTTTGCATGCCGCAACTAAAGATCCCGCATGCCACAATGAAGATCCCGCATGTGGCAACAAAGATTCCGTGTGCCGCAACTAAGACCCGGCACGGCCTAAATGAGTAAAAATAAATAAGTAAATATTTTTTTAAAATTACACTGGGAGCCATTCTTCACTTAATTGACAAAGATCAAAAAGGTTATATAACATGGTCCACTGGTGAGAATGTGAATAAATAATGATGAAATGCTACTGGGAGAATTGATTGTTACAGTCTCCAGAGAGAAGTGTGGCAACATCTAATTAATCAAAACACATGCCTGTTGACCTAGACATTCCACTTTCTTGTTTTTGTAAGGTTGTCATGCAGTACTGTGTGTAATAGCAAAAGTTTGGAAACCTTCCAAATGTCCAAATGTCCATAGCTATACAATGGATACTATACAGCTGTAACAAAGAATACTTTTTTTAACATATGGTCATGGAACAATCTTTGAGAATATTAGGTAAAAAGACAAGGTGCAGAGCAGTGTCCATAATATGCTACTATTTGTTTAAAAAATGGAGGGACTATATGGACATATTTATTTGGTATGCATAGACTATCTCAGAAAAGATAACAAGAAGTAGATAACAATGGTTGCTTCTAGGAGGACGGGGGACAGGAATAGGTGGAGGCTTTTCACCGAATGTTCCCTTTTGTACCTTGTGAACTCATAACCTCTGGCGTATTAAAAATTAAAGTTTTGAGCAAAACAAACAAGATCACTTTGAAACAACTTACTTGTTTATTTTTGTTAAATTAACCATTGCAATATCACAAAACAAAGCTATTTCTCAAACCAGTATTGAGACATTCTTAAACATGTGTTGCTATATAAGCAAAACTATCATCTTGACCTACTTCATCATTGGAATCAACACCAAAAGGATCACAGACCAATCTGATATCTGTTTTTTAGGGACTTCAATCTCGTATGTGATAGAAAGAGATGAAAACATCAGGAGAACCAGTGCAGGAACAGACCTAAAATTCAGCTATGAGGAAGCATTCACCACCTGTAACACCTCTTCCTGACACTGATAAATCACAGGTCAGAAGGTAAGCCATCCTTGAAGGGTGTGCTATGAAGAGATCACATGATACGAAGCTGGAAAGCTGCTCTACGATTTGAATTTTGGTCTGAATTCAAATGGGGTCATACTGCACTGGCCACGTGGTTATTCTTGCCCTGGTTACTCTTGGAAGAAGCCCCTTACAAATTAGAGCAGGAGGAAGAACGATAAACCTCTACTTCTCTCCCTCCTTTCACCTAGTCTTAGAATCACAGATTCTGGAATCTAGGCAGAGAAGTAGAAGGTCCCAAATCCAACCTTCCTACCACAAACTGCCTGCCACCCCCCTAAAAGTGTTTATGTAGTACCACATAGATATTTCTATTTCCAGCCATGAGGGACTTGCTGCCTCTTCCCATGTCCCTACCCCTGACTTGACCCAAGTGGAAGCACAGTTTTTATATTTGTTTTACCCAGTAATAATGGTTGTTCCTTTTTTCCAATTTTTTTTTTAAATATATGTGCTGCCGAAGCGAGCACCGATTGTTCCTTTTTCTCGATTTTAAAAGGTGAAATAAACTCATTATCCTTCTCAAAAAAAAAGTTTACTGATAGTATGTAACGTCTATTGATTTTCCGCCTATTGGTCAGGGACACTTACCGACAGCGGGTACTATTGACATTTGGGGCCAGAGAATTCTTGTAAGGGGGTGTCCTGTACTTTGGAGGTGCTTAGCAGCGTCTCTGGCCTCTATACATACATGCCAGTAGCACTGCTCCCCCCTGTGACAATCAAAACGTCTCCAGACATTGCCAACTGTCCACTGGGGGGCAAAACTACCCCATTTGAGAACCACTGCCCTCCAAGAGGTAGGGCCTTCAGGATAACAGGATGATACAACTTCAGTATGTGTATTCTTGGAAAGGATTAGAGCCCGGTAATGTTTTGCTTTGTATCCTGTGCCTTTGACTCAGCTGGAGTCTAACGAAGCAAACCTGCTTACTGCCCAGGATCCGTTATTAGTACCTTTCCAGGGCCTAGGGGTGCTGGCTATCTCCTAAACTTTTGGCCTTCCTCCCAGCTTAATTCTGATAACTCCATTAGTCTGCCATGGCTGGGACCTGTGCACCCCTAATGAGGGAACTTTCTGGGGTGATGGAAATGTTCTACATCTTGCGATCTATGCATTTGTTGAAACTCAGTGAATATACACTTAAGATTTGTGCATTTCACTGTATTTCACCCAGCACCACCAAATAAATAAATCAAATAGATATTTAAAATAAAAAAAAGGATATATTGTACAATACAGTGAATATAGCTGATATTTTATAACTATAAATGGAATATAACTTTTAAAAATTGTGAATCACTATATTGTACACCTGTAACATATAATATTGTACATCAATTGTACTTGAATAAAATAAAAAATAAAATTAAAAAAATCTAATTGCCACAAAGATCACAAAGTCCAGAAAATTATATTTTTATTAACTAACTGCCTGACGTGCTTAATGATATTTTTTCTCATTTTTTTGGCTGCATAGTTCTGATGGCCTCTTGCTGTGACAATGATTTTGTAAATATAATTTTCCATAGACAGAATTAAAAGATAATTCAGCCTTACCTCTATCATGGATGATCAAATTTGTTTGAAAAAAGTTTTATTTTTAAGGGTTACAGAAAAGTTGCAAAAATAGTACTGAAAGATCCCATGTACCCTTCATACAGCTTCCCCTAATGTTAACATCTTAAATAATTTTAGTACAATGATTAAAACTAGGAAATTAACATTTGTATAATAATATTAAATAAACTGAAGGCCTTATTCTATTTTCACCAGTTTCCCCACTAATGTTGTATTTCTTGAACAAGATCTAATTCAGGACCTTACACTGCATTTAGTTGTTAGGTACAATGGCACGTTTGAAGAGTACTGGTCAGTTATTTTGTAGAATGCCTCTAAATTTGGGTTTTCTGATGTTTTCTCATGCTTAGATTGAGGTTTTACTCAAATTTGTTTTGAATTATTGATAGTTGCATAAATTATGTGCTTTCATACACAGTCACGTACACTTGTGGTTTGTAGTATTGCCGCCCTAGAAACGGAAATTCTGATCAATTATTTTTCATGTATTCACACCAAAAATACAAGAAAAAATGGTACATTTGTAATTGTATATGCTGCATTATTGAATAATTTCCATTTTGACTAGGCATTAATGAGAACAAAACAGTCCACATTCCACTTACCTTTTACACTTCTGATGATTGGAAGAATTTTCCACTGATTAGCTTCTAGCTCTATACGTTTCAAATCTTATTACTGGTGTCCTATCCACATACTTACAGTGCTGGGCACCATCGGACCACATTCATACTATGATACGACATCTGGCTCCCCTACACCCACCCCTAACAATCAACATGGAGATTTCTTTTCAGAGCAGTGAAAAGCAAAACATAAGTTTAAGGTCTCAGCAATTCACTCTGCCACATTTATTTTAACAATCCTTGATCACTGTGTTACATTTTAATGATAAGATGCAATCGAATGTTAGTGAAATCATCCCATCTTTTGCTTTTGCATAAAGTTGGCTTAGATCCCTTTCCTATATCTATTGGGAAGACCAACAATCAATCTCCCGAAGATTTCTGTGAATTCACACATTGTGTGATTTTTCCAAGATTTGGGAAAATAGAGGGGGTTTATAATTCAGCAACATAAATGACTTAATACTAAACTTTAAACAGGCCTGTTCTTAAAGTCCTTTGGTTACCTTGACACTGAAAAATTTTCACTGGTTACTTTTATCTATAAACTCTAGTTCCTGACATGTTTCTTACTAATACTACTCTTCTTTTCTTCCTCCCCTCCCCCTCTTCTTCTTCTCCTCCCTCTCCTCCCCCTCCTCCTCCTCCTCCTTCCCCTTCTTGTTTTCTTGAGGCATAACTGACAAATAAAATTGTAAGATTTTTAAAATTTTATTTTATTGAAGTATAGTTGATTTAAAGTGTTGTGTTAGTTTCAAGTATACAGCACAGATATTGTTATACAAACCCACACACATATGTGTGTTGTGTATATATATATATGTATATATATATTCTTTTTCAGATTCTTTTCCCTTACAGGTTATTACAAAATATTGAGTATAGTTCCCTGTGTATACAGTAGGTCCTTGTTGGTTATCTATTTTATATACAGTAGTGTGAAAATTGTAAGATATTTAAAGTATGCAATGTGATGATTTGTTAACTCTCTTCTTTAGGGAGTCTTATCTTTGTTCCTTTTTGACTATTCACCCAAACCCCCAAATTCCTTTATCTTCTCACGCGAGGCAGTTTAGCTATTTCTTTATTAAACTGTCTCCACTGGGTACCTGTTGCCTTCCTAAAGGTGTTATAAATGTTTTTTTCCCAAACCAAGAGAGTTATCACCTCCAAGAGAAGCTATATTTTCCAGTTTTTAAATGTCTTTTCATCCTACTTCTTACCTAGAGTAAATAGTAATACAACAAAATTTGTACCACTTTGTAACCATGATGCATAGCAAGAGGGAGGAGAGCGTGAGAGTTAGACCCACAGGTTGCGGGGCCAGATTTCCTGGGTCAAAATCCTGACTTTCCTCAACAATAAAAAGATAAATAACCCAACTGAAAATGGGCAAAGGATCAGAGTGGACATTTCTCCAAGGATACGTACCTAAAAATAAAATGGCCAATAAGTACATGGAAAGATGTTCAGCATCATTAGTCATCAGAGGAATGCAAATCAAAACAACAAAGAGATACTACTTCATACCCACTTGGATGACTAAAATCAATACACAGATGATAACAAGTATTGGCAAGGATGTAGAGAAACTGGCAACATACACTGCTGATACGAATGTAAAATAGCTTCTTTGGCAAACAGTCTGGTAGTTCCTCAAACAATTAAACATCGTGTTAATATATGATCTAGCAATTTCATTCCTAGGTACATCTACAAAATAAATAAAAATATATATCTACACAGAGACTTGTTCACAAATGTTTATAGTAGCATTATTCATAATGGCCCCAAAGTGGAAATAACCTAAACTGTGCATCAACTGATGAACGGATTAAGAAAATATGGAATGTCCGTACAATGAATTATTGCTCAGCCATAAAAAGGAATAAAGCACTAATATGTACTACAATGTGGAAGAATCTGCAAAACATTATGCTATGTGAAGAAGCCAGACACAAACAGCCACATACTGTATGATTCCATTTTTAAGAAATCTCTAAAGGCAAACCCATAGAGAGAGAAAGTAGATTAGTTGCTGGCAGTAGCTGAGAGGAAGGAATAGGGAGTGATTGGCAAAGGGTATAAAGTTTATTTTGGGGATGATGAAAATGTTATGAAATTAGACAGTGGTAATGATTGTACAGCCTTGTGAATATGATAAAAACCACTGAATTGTATACTTTAAAAGGATGAATATTGTCGTATGTTAATTACAGCTCAATAAAAATTAAATGATATTAAAATTTTTTAAACAATGCCCTCACACATATTTTGAATGATAACGATTTCAGTAATTTTACAGAAATACCAAAAGAATAATTTCACTTGTAAAATATCGTTCTAGATTCTGAGCAAGAGCACAGTTTAAAGATGGCATACACTGTGGTTGCTGGGAAGGGGGTGCGGTGTGTGAGGAGGGTTGGATTGGGAATTGTGGAACTAGCAGATGCAAACTATTATATATAGAATGGATAAACGACAAGGTCCTATTGTATAGCATAGGGAACTGTATTCAATATCCTGTAATAAACCATAATGGAAAAGAAAAAATAAATAAAGATGGCATACATTTTCTTGGTCTCTTGACAACTGAAGAGGTAGGTCTATGTGCCCCTCCTCTCTTTGAATCTTGGTGGACTCTGTGTGACTGTGGTGTGACTTCTCTGACCAATAGACTACACGGAAGTGATGTTGTGCCAGTTTCCAAGCCCAGACGTTAAGAAATTTTCTATCTCTTAAATATCATTCCTCGAGTTCTGTCATTTTGGGAGAAGTTGAACAAGCCTGTTGGAAAGACCACGGAGAGGCCCTGAGTCTATGTGGAGAGGGAGAGTGGTCCACCTGAGTTCAGCTTCTAGCTATCCTGCCGAGATTCAAGACATGTGAAGGGAAGCCTTCTTGGACCAACCCAGACATCATCTGGATTACCCCATGGATTACCCCATGGAGTAATTCAGTCAACGCCACATGGAGGGGAAGAAAAACCTAGCTGAACCCTGCCTGAGTTTCTGACCCACAGATCATGAACATTATAAAATAAATTCTATTTAATCTTTATGTGTGGGTGGATTGTAACATATATAGTGTGTTACAAAACTATAGATAACTGAAAAAACAACTTAAGAGAACTGTCCTGGAGAATTCTTGCTAAGCCTGTGTTTGCAAAATAATTTCCTTAAGCAATAGAAAGTAATAGATAGCCTTACTAATGAAATCTTACTCTGTATGGATTTATCTTTTAAATGAAAGCTTGGAAGAGACAAAGAAAATGATATGCCATAGATCAGTTCTATCCTGAACCCAGTATGTTGACTGGGTCATCTCCAAACATTGACTGAGCATGATAATGGAGCAAATTAATGAATATGCATGTTAGACAACTTTGCTGTTAACCATTGATTTGTCATGGCACCGACCTCCCCAGGAGCATGGTTTTCTCTAACAGCACCCGTGAGATTGGATGTAGGCATAGAGAAAGGTGGTGTCATTCACTAGATTCAAGGCACACACAGGGAGAGGCCAGGACAGCCAAAGGCAGAGGTCTAGCACGTAGCTGGAAATATAGGTCTGGAGCTCAGAGAAGTGTGGGCGGGAGAAATTGGTTTATTGAGCATTACAATTTGTTTGGGAGGACAGCAGCTGGGCATAAATCCAATTATCTCATTCTGCCTAAAACCTTTCACGGCTTGATTTCAGGATAAAGTTCGAACTCTAGCTTGGCACACAGGCCCTTCATGATCTGAACGTTGCCTGTCTCTGACCTGATCTACCATCCCTCACCCATCCCCACCCTTTGATCTAGACTCATTCACGTTCTTAGAACACTGTGAGCTCCATCACACCATGTGCCTTCAAACCCATACCTGGTATGCTTTGATCACCCCTCCACCCCATCTACTGGCTCACTTGGCTGAACTGCCCCTCCTCCTGGGCTCTCAACTATCCCATTCCTTCATCGGCTGGAGTTTTGTTTGCCTTCCCTTAGGCGTGCTCCACTTCACTACTTGCAAATGCCCTGTGCTATTTGTACAACAGCCCTTATCACAGTGCATCCACACTGACAGTTTTCTTGGTTGTTGAAAGAACAAACATACCACACTGCACACAGGGTTGCTAAGTGAACATTCCCAAACATAAACCCATTGGTCTTCTCCCTGACCCAAGCCCACAATCCTCTCCCCTCCACACTTCTCACCGGAATTCCATTTTCATGAATAAGAAACACCCTCACATCTTCAGCCTTTGTATCTCTAATGTACCCCCAATTCCCGGCCTCAGCTGAGAACTGGCTGTGTCCTGTGGACACCTCTTGGCCTGCAGTTTCTGAAGTGGAGGCTCATTATTCTCCCGTATCCCACATGCCCCAGCTTCCCGGGGGCAGGGTATCACTGTCCTCTCCACAGCCCACCCCCACTTCCAGACCCTTCCTCCATCCTGACATGAAACGCCTGCTCCTTTGAGCCCCAAGTCATGAGGCTCCTCCTCTCTGACCCTGTCCTGGATTTACTTCCCTCCCATGTCTCTTTTTTCACAGATGATTTTGGTGCCTGTTTCTCAGCCTTCTCATCCTAATGCTGCCATCGTCCAGGTGACTTCATTATCTTCATAGATGTGCCAGCAACTCCCTGGACCCTCAGGCCCTTGACCTCCTCCTCATCAGAAACCTCCTCTACCTCATTCCACCCCTCAGCCTGTCAACACCTGGAACCATCCACCTCTAAAATCCTGCATTCAGACAACCCCACCACAGCACCTCCTATTCATCTAGCTCTCTTGTGGCACAAATCCCAACGTAGCAGTTATTTAACCCCAGAAGGACCTCCAGACCACTATAAGGCCCTGCTGTCATCACTTCCTTTTTTATCCAACTGAGATTTCATACTCATCACTTCAATCATTCCCTTACCAATATCCTCAGCCCCCTGACCCCCTTGTCTTTCTGCCCTAAGAGTCTGAAAACCCCAACTCTTGATGAACTTATGCATTGGTCCTCTTTGTGCAGCTGGCTGATGAGAGCTGCTAGAGACAAATCACGTCACCTTGCACGTTGATGCCATTTTAAGTACATAGACACCAACGTCACCCAGGGTTTCCAATGAAACTGTCCATCTTTTTTTATTTCCCTAATTGCCACCAACCTAATCTCCACAAAGATTATTTCAAACCTTCACTATCCCTCTTAAACTCCTTGCCTCAATTTCAACATGTATCCTGACCTCTTAACACACACACACACACACACACACACACACACACACACACACACACACACACAAATAGGGACAACCAGAAGGAATATTCTGCTACCAAGTTTAGAAGTCTATTTGAATTCATACTCATCATATTTTCCTTTCCTCCTGAAGTGAATTTGTCTCTAGCCCATCATCTCCTGCTTTCTCAGGGACCTTACTCTATCATTTATCTCCTATCTCCCCTTTATCTTTAACTTTTTCCTCTGTGCTCTTTAAAAATGCTCCTACCAGGGAATTCCCTGGTGGTCCAGTGGTTAGGACTCCGCACTCTCACTACCGAAGGCCCGGGTTCAATCCCTGGTCAGGGAACTAATCCCACAAGCCACGCGGTGTGGCCAAAAAAATAAAATTAAATAAATAAAAATGCTCCTACCGTCCCACCTCCTCTTCCTGATACTAAACTCTTTTCTCTTCCCCAGCCTGAAAATGTTGGCTACATTTTCTCACAGCCTCCTCCAATCAGGCTCCCACCCCACCTCTTCTCTGAAGCTGTTCTCCCCAAAGTCACCAATGACTGATACAGTGCTGAATCTAGTGGACACGTCTCAGTTCTTTGTTGCCTGACTTCTCAGTAGCATGGCACACTTGATCAATACCTACTTCTATTTTTCACAGTTTTATTGAGGTATAATTTATATGCGCATGTTGAAAATATACAATTTGATGAGTTTTCACATTACCATACACTCATCACACAGTCTATCACCACCGTCAAGACAATGAACATGTCCATCACCCCAAAAGTTTCCTCATTCCCCTTGGTAAAACCCTCCCATTCCTCTCCACTTCCCCCCATCCCCGGGAAGCCACTGGTCTGCTTTCTATCACCACAGTCTATAACCTACAGTTTGCGTTTTCTAGGATTTTACATAAATGGAATCATTTTGGTCTGGCTTCTTTTACTCGACATAGTTACTTTGAGATTCCTTCAGGCTGTTGAGTGCATTGAAAGTCTATTCCTTCTTATTGCTGAGTAGTATTCATTGTGTGGATGTATTACAATTTGTTTATCCATTCACCTGTTGATAGACACTTGGGTTGTTTCCTATTTTTTTATTATAACACAGAGTCTATGATCATTCACATACAAGTCTTTGAATGAATAAACTTCCATTTCTCTTGGGAAATTACCTAAGAGTCATAGGATAGATGTATGTTTAACTCCCATTTAACTATTTGAGAAATTGTCAAACTGTTTTCCAAGGTAGTTGTATCATTTTGCATTCTCAGAAGGAGTGTATGAGAGTTCCAGTCGCTCCACATTCTCATCAATACTTGATATGGTCAGTCTTTTTTACTTTAGCCATTATAGTAGGTATGTAGTGGCATTTTATTGTTGTTTTAATTTGTATTTCCCTAAGGACTAATGATATTGAGCACTTGAAAAATGTACTCATTTGCCATCTATATATCTTTTCTTCCTTCCTTCCTTTCCTTCTTTCTTCCTTCCTTCCTTCCTTCCTTCCTTTCTTTCTTTCTTTCTTTCTTTCTTTCTTTCTTTCTTTCTTTCTTTCTTTCTTTCTTTCTTTCTTTCTTTCTTTCTTTCTTTCTTTCTCCCTTCCTTCCTTCCTTCCTTCCTTCCTTCCTTCCTTCCTTCCTTCCTTCCTTTCTTCTTTCCTTCCTTCCTTCCTTTCTTTCATTTTTGGCTGTGTCTGTTCTTAGTTGCGGCACACGGGATCTTTGTTGTGGCGCACGAGCTCTTTGTTGTGGTGCGTGGGCTTCTCTCTCTAGTTGCGGCATGTGGGCTCAGTAGTTGCAGTGCTCGGGCTCAGTAGTTGTGGCACACAGGCTCTCTAGTTGTGGCTTGCGGGCTTAGTTGCCCCTCAGTATGTGGGATCCTAGTTCCCCGACCAGGGATGGAACCCGCATCTCCTGCATTGTAAGGCAGATTTTTAACCACTGGACCACCAGGGAAGTCCCTATATATCTTCTTTGTTGAAGTATCTGTTCAATTCACTAGACCATTTAAAAAATTGGGTTGTTTTCTTAATCTTGAGTTTGGGGAGTTTTTAAAATATATATTCTGACTACAAGTCCTTTATCAGATATGTGATTTGCAAATATTTTCTCCCACTCTTTATTTTTCAAAGAACAGAAGTTATTAATTTGGATGAAGTCTAACTTAATTTGTTCTTCTATGGATCATGCTTTTGGTGTTGTACCCACTTCTTTAAACGCCTTTATAATGCATTCTATTACACCACATCCTCTGGGTTCCCTCTGGTGCCAGTTATCAATTTACTGCCTTTCAGCTCCAATTCATCCTTTTTGCCTGCTTTATGAGAGTGGAAAATGACCATTCTATTTTCTATATTCTCTTCTTTGGCATCTGGCACGATATTAAGCTTTGTCAATAGATGGCACTGGAGAGACACTGCGGAAGGAAAGGGGCTTGCTTTCTGGTTCTGTTGTGCTAGCTCTGCAGGCTTCTGCAGCAGGCTTGGCTCCCGCAGTGCCAGGCTCCTGGGGTCCACGCAGCTTCTGCACCATCAAGTGCCTGGCCCCATCAGCATTCAGTGGCCGGCAGCCTCCCCCAGCAACCCTCCCCTCAGGTGGTTTTGTAGCAGAGTGCCTCCAGTGAGACACTTCCCTGTGGACAGCTTTCCCTAGCACAGTGGATTTCCAGCAAATTTCAGTGGTGCAGCAGACAGTGACTTCTCTGCCATTCAGTGTGCTATACTCTGCAGCAAGCCCTGGGCTTCAGTCTGGGAGTAGAAGGGGTCTTTTCCTAGGGAGCTCCATCTCAGCCCCAGGTAGGGGCTATTATATATTATATTATGTTGTATTATTTATAGTATATCTGCTATTAAAAATTTAAATTATATCTATTTTTTATTTTATCTGTTCTTTTAGCCTTTAGAGTTCTTTTTTTTTTTTTTTTTTTTTTTTGGGCCATGCCACACACCTTGCGGGATCTTAGTTCCCCAACCAGGGATTGAACCCTGGCCCTTGGCAGTGAAAGCGGGGAGTCCTAACCACTGGACTGCCAGGGAATTCCCTAGAGTTCTCTTTACTTCTTACTAGCACACTGGTTGGCAAACTGTGACCCACAGGCCAAATTCAGTCCACTGCCTGTTTGTGTAATTAAAGTTTTATTGGAACACAGCCATGCTCATTCATTTACATACTGTCTATGGCTGTTTTCATGTTACGGTAGCAGAGTTGGTAGCTGCAACAGAGATGGCCCCCAAAGCCTAAAATATTTACTTTTCTTTATAAGAAAAGTTTAATCACTCCTGTACAAGCCAGTTCCTCATCATTCCAATCCTCTGTTATGGTTAATAATTCTTCATATTAAAATTTCCCTGTTCAAATTTACTGTGTGGTTTCTCTAACCTGCTCAGACCCAAGCTAATACATCTCCAACCTCTCTGTCCCCTTTTCACAGTCCATTTTCAGTCTTCCTTTCTCTACCTATCCCATAATTTGAGTGCTCCTCAAGGTCCTCCTCTGCACTTTCTCTAACTTCCTCTCCAAGTGACTCTTCTGTTTACCCATCTTCAGTCATCAATTTTGTGGAATTAACTAAAGAAACCTCAGCTATAATTGGAGTGGGACAGCCCTACATGGGGAGCTCTCATGCCCAGTCATGCATCATCAATTACTCCAAACAGGAAGAGATGTTTGCCTACATCTCCCACAGGAAAGTGTGGCCTACATCACTATCCAGCAGGAAGAAGAAAACTCTCCACTGCATACAGTCCAGCCAATCAGACTTTAGCAGCCCAACCAATGAGACGCCTCCATACTTTGGATTCCCAGCTTTCTCCAATGGACTCTTTGATTATCACAGCCCCTCCCAACCACCCCCCCTTTTGCTATAAAAGCAAGCTTCCCTTCCTTGTTCTCTGGATTTGCCCATGGGCCACCATAGTTTGCATATCTTGAATTGCGGGTTCCTATGGCTATTTCTGAATAAATTCGCTTTTGCTTGTAAATAACTCCCTATTACATTATTAAAATTGACAGGCTTAACCAATTGTTTTTAATCTGGGTTCTATGGATGCAATTGCATGCAAATTTTGTGTAGATGCCCAAATGTGCATATGTATAAGAAGAAGTTCTCCAGCCTCATCTTTTGGCAACACGGCTCAGTAGTTAAGGGCACAGACCATGGATACAACATGCTTAAGTTTGAATCCCAGCTCTGCCACTATGTCCTGGGCTAACGTATTTACCCTTGTTGTTGTTTCAGTTTCCTTTTCTGTGAAATAGGGAAAATCATAGTACCTACCTCATAGAGTTGTTATGAGAATCAAGGTGGTTAATAGATATAAGGCACTTGGGCAAGGCCTGGCACATAATAAGCACTATATAAGCACTGGTTGTTATTGCCATTTCTGGCACTGCCCCTAGCCCCTGTGCCTCGACTAGACCAGTGTTTTCCGTTGTTCTAGTGGCCCCTGTTTTAACTCTGCACCATCAAGTGCACTCACTCAAGTCCTTTGCTCAGAGCACTCTTGCCTATATGTTGCTTGCCCACTAACTCCTGGCCTTCCTCAGGCCTCAGCTCACATGTTATTTCCTCAAAGAAGCCTTCCTGATTTCCAGACCAGGAGAGGTCTCCTGCTATGACCTCCCAAAGATTTCTCTATTTTCCCTCATAACCCTCATCACAATTTATTCACAGTGATCACTTGTTTTTTTGTTTTTGTTTGTTTGTTTGTTTTTCAATTTATTTATTTTTGGCTGCGTCGGGTCTTTGTTGCTGTGCGCGGGCTTTCTCTAGTTGTGGCGAGCGGGGGCTACTCTTCGTTGCGGTGCACGGGCTTCTCATTGTGGTGGCTCCTCTTGTGGAGCACAGGCTCTAGGCGGGCGGGCTTCAGTAGTTGTGGCATGTGGGCTTCAGTAGTTGTGGCACGTGGGCTTCAGTAGTTGTGGCACACGGACTCAGTAGTTGTGGCACACGGACTCAGTAGTTGTGGCTTGCAGGGTCTAGAGCACAGGCTCAGTAGTTGTGGCTCACGGGCTTAGTTGCTCCGCAGCATGTGGGATCTTCCCGGACCAGGGCTCAAACGCGTGTCCCCTGCATTGGCAGGCAGATTCTTAACCACTGCACCACCAGGGAAGCCCCGATCACTTGTTGCAGAGGTAATTTCTCCCTGGCTCCTTGCTGGACCTCAGCACAGTGCCTAGTACATTGTAGGAATACCATAAACATTTGTCAAAAAAATGAGTGAATGAATAAGGAACAAAACATGGGAAAGGCTTTTAATACAGGTGTAAAACTCTATTCAAATATTAGGTAACCCAATAATGAGCATGTGACAAAATCTGATGACTTATTTAATATAATGTTAAATCAGTAGAAATTTGTATTGTGTGAAGGAAACCCTCTCCTCTCCAATTGCTATAAAATATATTGGTTCAAATTGAGCTTGGAATATGTGTCTTTCAATCAAATGGAAATGAATTATCCAGAAGAACCGGAATACATTACTGTGTGCAGTCAGGGACCACAGACAGATAATGACTTAAAACATTCCCCACCTTCACCCCCAAGGAAACGAGACATAGTCCTTAGAGGGCAGACTGAAAGGAGTGACTGACCAGGGAAGCTGCTTGTTCCCAGAGAGTTTCCATGGCTTTAATTCAAGACAGGATTAAATACTTTCATGAGTAGGCAAAACCAACTGTGCTAATCTGAGAAATCCATTGCTACCCTGGGAGTTAATATAACTAACCCAAGTCATCAAGAAAACTATATTCTATCATCAATTAACACTCAAACACCAGGAAAATTATGATATTATACTTTATATTTCATTATAATTCCACAAAGACACAATAAAATGATTCTCCTGGTAGTGTCTTCAGGGACCGATTGTTTCTGCTTCTTTGCGTGAAGGAATCCCTAAGGAGGAAAGATTCCCCCCTCCCCCCCAACCGTCAGACTCCAACGGCTCCTCTTTTGTGCAATCAGCCTTAGAACATTTCCCAGACGCCAATATTTGACCTCCAGGAGAAACATGCGGTAACCGCCTACCCATAATTGGGGAAAACTGAACCAGGGTCTGGACTTAGGCACCGGCACAGAGAGGACTGGGGAGATTTCATGGTGGCCAGAAGGGCCATGGGAGAGCTGGTTCGATGATCCCAAAGGCCCTAGATCCTAGCTGGTCGGGGACCCGTTGCGTATCTGGTGCAAAATTCAGCTTCTCTCAGCGTCTGCGAACAGCGTGCTCACATGCCAAGCTTTGGACTACATTTCCCAGACGGCTTTACTCCCCGGGCTGTCGCACTTTACTAGGGCGTGTCTTGGAAGAGAGGCCACAGCCGGCGAGCGCCGCTGGGGCATCTCGCTCACCTCCGGCAGCCGCACCTGCCTCCCCGCGAGATGATTGGGGTCCTGCTCCTGCTCCTGCTCTTCCTCCTCCCCTTTCTCCTGTACATCGCTGCACCCCAGATCAGGTCTGTGCAAATGTATTGCCTTCTCTTGAGAAGTCTTCGGGGGGAACATTCATCCCCATCGAAGCTCTGTTCTTCAAAAGAAGGAAAGGAAGACTCCCCGCGGGGCTCCAAGTAGGGGAGTTCGGTTGGGGCTCCAAGTAGGGGAGTTCGGTTGGTCGGAGGAGGTCCAGCTGCCCTGGGTGAGGAGGGCGATACCAGGAGACCCCAGGCCGTGGGAAGGGGCTGCAGTCCGGAGCACCCTGCTTTGTTTCCTCAACGCGAATCGTGACATCTGGAGCTCCAATGCTTGCTCTCTTGTTGCTGTTAGATTTGCTTTTTCTCTGCACAGATGTAGTAAAGGAGAGAAATGAAAGGGTTTCATCACACTCTCCTGCCTTCTACCTGCCTTCGCAGCAGGAGTTGGGGGTGGGAGGTGGTCCGAGTCCTGCTCTGGGGTTTGGGGGTGGGGAGGAGAGGTTGAGGGTCGTGGTCTCTTGACCAGGTGACACATCAGCCAATGGCTGGCTGAGTGCCCCGAAGAATCAGCAGCGAGTTGCACACTGCTGATTGGTGCTGAGTAAATCACCAGTAGTGACGGTGGACCAGTGACTGAAGACACACACTCCTTCCCTCGGTGGGGATTGGATGGGCGGGGGAAGGGGGAGGCGGTCACTGTCTGAGTGGAACTGGAAGGCGCGCTAGATCATTGTCTGCCGTTTCTTACCACAGTCACCCCTTCCTCCCTTTCTCCCCACCTCCCTCGAGCCCCTCCTCCAGTTGTATTTTTCCTCCCCTCTGCACACGCAGTCCTTCCACCTCTCGGCACACATGGGTGTTGGTACTCGGCCGAAACGCTGCTTTTTATCTCTTTCCGCCACGACATCCTCTTATCCACATAGAATCTCAGTGAAGAGTTGAACCTGAACTGAAAATAGTGCTCATACCTCAGCAAGATTTTTCTAAGGAAGGTTACACTCCAAGGGTGATGTTCCAAACCGCCTAGCTAGGTCGTGGGGGCTCGACCAGAGCTGGACTTTCATAGTTGATTGTCTCTTTTCTTCCTGCTGGTTAAGGAGAAGGAAGAGCTGGGTAGAGGCCCTGATGTGTTGTGGCTCCTGGAGCTAAAGCTGAAGGGATGTGGGAAACTGAGCAGGGAGGCTTGTTCTGAGGAGGAAGATATCCGTTGGTGGTCACCTTGAGTTAGTTTGCTTCCTTCATGGCCTGTTTGTTCTAAGCAGGAACTTGAGTGGCTAGAAGTGTGTACTTTGCAATTCTAAGTTCAATGAAAAAGGTTGAAATGCTTTTAAAAATGCATCTCCCAGTCAACAAATTGTTTTAAATTGAGCCCCCAAGATTTGCAGAGAAAAGAACAATCCGAGGCCTACTAATACCTGTTTGTGCATTCATTCTTTTGGAGAAGCAAGATGAAGGAAGAAGGACTCAAATTAGTGAAACCAGGACTTGAATCTCAGCTCCCCTTTGTACTTATTTACATTATTCTTTGTCTTATTTATTTATTTTTTCTAAATGTATTTATTTATTTTTGGCTGCGTTGAGTCTTCGTTGCTGTGTGCAAGCTTTCTCCAGTTGCGGCGAGCAGGGGCTACTCTTCGTTGCTGAGCGCAGGCTTCTCACTGAGGTGGCTTCTCTTGTTGTGGAGCACAGGCTCTAGGCACGCAGGCTTCAGTAGTTGTGGCATGCGGGCTCAGTAGTTGTGGCGCACGGGCTTAGTTGCTCCGCGGCATGTGGGATCTTCCTGGACCAGGGCTCGAACCCATGTCCCCTGCATTGGCAAGCAGATTCTTAACCACTGTGCCACCAGGGAAGCCCGAGCAAGAAAATCTTAAGAGCAGAAAATTTTGTTTTCTTTCCTCCAACCTTCCTTTAATCTATAAAAAGACAGCAGTAGAAGGAACCAAAACAGCCCTCAGCCTTGGGGCCTGTAGACACGGGGGTGTTGCAGGAATCTCTGGCTGAGACAAAGAGAATGAAGAACTGATGAGCTCTCCTCTGTCTGCAGGAAAATGCTGTCCAGCGGGGTGTGTACATCAACCGTCCAGCTTCCTGGGAAGGTCGCTGTGGTCACTGGAGCCAACACAGGCATCGGGAAGGAGACAGCCAAAGAGCTAGCTCAAAGAGGCAAGTTCATCTGCTTCTAATTCCCTCCTGCCACTGTTGGTTTTTTTTAATTGAAGTATAGTTGATTCACAATGTTAATTTCTGCTGTACAGCAAAGTGATTCAGTTATACATATATATACATTCTTTTATTAATATATTCTTTTCCATTGTGGTTTATCATAGGATATTGAATACAGCTCCCTGTGCTACACAGTAGGACCTTGTTGTCCATCCATTCTATATGTAATAGCTTGCATCTGCCAATCCCTAACTCCCAGTCCATCCATCCCCCACCACCCCCACCTTGAGAACCACAAGTTAGTTCTCTATGTGAGTCTGTTTCTGTTTTGTAGATAGGTTCATCTGTGTCATATTTTAGATTCCATGTATAAGTGATATCATATGGTATTTGTCTTTCTCTTTCTGACTTACTTAGTGTAATAATCTCTAGTTGCATCCATATTGCTGCAAATGGCATTATTTCATTCTTTTTTTATGGCTGAGTAATATTCCATTGTATATATGTACCACATCTTCTTTATCCATTCATCTATCAAGGGACATTTAGGCTGTTTCATATCTTGGCTATTGTGAATAGTGCTGCTATGAACATAGGGGTACATGTATCTTTTTGAATTATAGTTTTGTCCAGATATATGCCCAGGAGTGGATTGCTGGATTATATGGTAATTCTATTTTTAGTTTTCTGAGGAACCTCCATACTGTTTTCTATAGTGGTTGCACCAATTTATATTCCCACCAACAGTGTAGGTGCGTTCCTTTTTCTCCACACCCTCTCTAGCATTTATTTGTAGACTTTTAATGATGGCCATTCTGACTGGTGTTAGATGATATCTCATTGTAGTTTTGATTTGCATTTCTCTAATAATTAGCGATGTTAAACATCTTTTCACATGCCTACTGGCCATCTGTAGATCTTCTTTGGAGAAATGTCTATTTAGGTCTTCTTGCTACTGCTATTTTATCCCTTGCAATGATGACCATTCTCATTATTTCCTCCCAGTCTTGGAATTCAAGAACATTCCAAGTGCCCCGCTGATTTGCTGGTCTGATACTAGTACAATGTTCTACATATAATGGATACAATGAATATTATTGATTTATTTTTCTTTCCTGATATGTTCATCAGATACCTCTGTGTGAAGTAGGGGTAATTCCTTTTTTAAAAATACAGTAGAAAATAACATTTAACATTAGTATTAGGTCTTTGATGCTCACTCAAAAACAGAGCCGACAGTTTGTCTCTTTTATATGTTGGTTGACAGGAGCCCGTGTATATTTAGCTTGCCGGGATGTGCAAAAGGGGGAGTTGGTGGCCAGAGAGATCCAGATCATGACAGGGAACCAACAGGTGTTGGTGCGGAAACTGGACTTGGCTGATACTAAATCTATTCGAGCCTTTGCTAAGGGCTTCTTAGCAGGTAAGTGTGGAACTGGAGACTATGCTGTGGGTCTTGCAATCAACATTGCAGACTTAGCTAAAAAGAAAAGATTCCTCTCCCTCTCTGACACATAGAAATGCTAGACAGAATATAGCCAAATACTTCTGATTCATAGCTGAACTCATTAGTAACAAAGGGAAATACTCAAGAGGAAGAAACAAAAAATGAATTCAAAAATTCATAGCAGTGCATAAGAACTAAAGCCAGAAATCTCATACGTGTACCAGAACTCAATATGGGCTTTAAGGTCTGGAGTTCAAATATCCGTACAGGGATAGGAGATGAGACCTCAGGATGTTGAGGGCTGGGTTGCTGTCTGTATCTGAGGCTCCACATAAGGTTGGGATTCACAAAAAGCCATCTGGTCCTTGTTACAGGGAGCTTTAAAAAAACCCCAGGCCACCAGCTCAGGGACATAACAAAGAAGCTTATCATCTCTCTAGAACGTGGATGGATAAACGGTCATCTGCAAGAAATTAGAACTTCAAGCTGACATCATTTATGAGGTGGGAGGGAATTCATTCACACCACCAACTGGTGCAAGAAACTTGAGCTGAGAAATTAGTGTAAAACCCCATAGTATCACATCAAAATTGAGTCCAAGAGCACATTGTAGGCTTATTCCCTCATAACCCAGGGATCTAGGCCTCCCAAGGGAAGCAACTTCCACTGATACATACTTTTAGTCAGAAATTACAACTCACATGAGGAAATAAATCATAAGAGAGAGTTGGCAGATGAAACAAAGAGGTGAAACCAGTGTTTCTTTGGGGGCCTGAATCCGAGCGGCAGGGAGGCATAGAGAGTATCCTTTTTCTCTTGTTTTGGGATTTCCCATTCAGCTTGAGAAGTCTTTCTGTTGGGAGAGATAGACAGAACACTTCCCAAAAGCACTGAGTAAGTAGCTCCTGAATTGGAAAGATTGGAAAGGCCATTTGGTAGTGTCAGGTGGAATTTTGCCCTGTATTAAGAGTATGTATGATTCAACTAAAGTCTTAAAATGAAAAAAAAAAAACAAAATAAGTATGAGAGGAAAGATTGAAGCCATGCATCCTCATTTTCAAAGCATGGGTATGGGGCAGATTTCAAAGATGTAACAGCTGTGGCTGGCCACTTCCACACTCCATCCCCTCTTCCCTGCAGAGGAAAAGCATCTCCACATTTTGATCAACAAT
This sequence comes from Balaenoptera physalus, assembly GCF_965194825.1. NCBI lineage: Eukaryota > Metazoa > Chordata > Mammalia > Artiodactyla > Balaenopteridae > Balaenoptera > Balaenoptera physalus. Next base: position 34,486,392 of record NC_138883.1, read on the forward strand.
GCAGGAGTGATGATGTGTCCCTACTCCAAGACAGCCGACGGCTTTGAGATGCACATAGGAGTCAACCACTTAGGTAAGAAATTGTGTCTCATCACAAAGCTAGAGGGAAACTAAAGTTCCCCTTGGAAAACTTAGGGTCATATGGAGCCTTCTTTGTGGTGTGATTAGACCTTTGGGCCATAATAGACTATAAGTGTATAATAAATAGTGTGGTCCTGCCTGAAAGCTCAGGCTCACTTGAGGTTCCTCCCACTTTTTAATCTGTGCTTCAGATTCAATTTACCTTAGAATATTTTTGAACAACCTAATTGGATTGGGGGCTGTGTTGCTTTCTTTGTAGCGACGCTTGTGGCCAGCATCAAGTAGAGGCCACCTGCTCTTAAACAGTGATGTTATTCAAAGTTGGAATAAGACATGACTTCATATTCATATTCACATAATCCAGACCTACCTCTTAGAAAGATGTCTCATGTCTTTGGCTGTTCCTATTTCCCCAAACCGTCACTGAACTTATTCTGTAGTTGATAATGAATTAATGAGGCAAAAAGCCTTATTCTTTTAAATTTTATTTATTTATTTATTTATGGCTGTGTTGGGTCTTCGTTTCTGTGCGAGGGCTTTCTCCAGTTGTGGCAAGTGGGGGCCACTCTTCATCGCAGTGCACGGGCCTCTCACTATCGCGGCCTCTCTTGTTGCGGAGCACAGGCTCCAGATGCTCAGGCTCAGTAATTGTGGCTCACGGTCCCAGCTGCTCTGCGGCATGTGGGATCTTCCCGGACCAGGGCTCGAACCCGTGTCCCCTGCATTGGCAGGCGGACTCCCAACCACTGTGCCACCAGGGAAGCCCAAAAAGCCTTATTCTTGAATGCTCTGCCTTCCATAGCTGAGCCAGGCTCACCACTACTCCCTTCACCCTCACATTGGCCCTTAACTCTGTTAATTCTACTTTTTCTCAAAGGTCACTTCCTCCTGACCCACCTGTTGCTAGAGAAGTTGAAGGAATCAGCCCCATCAAGGATAGTGAATGTGTCTTCCTTAGCACATCACCTGGGAAGGATCCATTTCCATAACCTGCAGGGTGAGAAGTTCTACCATGCAGGTCTGGCCTACTGTCACAGCAAGTTAGCCAACATTCTCTTTACCCAGGAACTCGCCCGGAGGCTAAAAGGTAGGCTTAGAAGAAATGAGTGTGGAGACATGAGTCAATGGGAAGTAGCTAAAAGCCACAGGAATAGGAACTGTTTTCTGGAGCCCATCCTCTGGACAGGACCTGCTTCCATGGCTCTACCTGGGTATAGTTTTAGTAAACAGCCCACAACTGAATGTTGGAGATGACTGGGAGGTAACGGGAAAATTCTGAAGGCTGGGCTTTGGCAGTTACTAGCTGCATGACCTGCAGCAAGTTGCTTAACTTTTCAAGACTTATTTCCTCATATGTAAAATGGGACTGCTTCACGGGTTATTGTCATGATTAATTCAGGCCTCATGAGCAAATCAAGTTTTTTGACTCGTAGTGAAACTAGATAGGAGGGAGGCACCAGAACTGGCACTGGCTACGACCATTAGGATAAAACAGGTGCTGGGACTATGGAGGGGGTCTCCCTAACAACAAAGGGTCAAACAAGAGGGAAACGTATGCTTGAGGAGGGGAGTCTCCAGTCACAACTAAACAGAGGTCCTTAGAACGGTCTACTATGGATTTCCAATAAATAGAACAGGAAATCCAGGGTGGACAATTAGAGTTGCTTAGGATTAAGGCAGGCAGAATTCAGGCTGAAGGTATCAGACGCATTAGCCCCATCGTTGGAACAGGATCGTCAAACCACATGGACAGCTGTGAGATGGAGAGTTATGTCTATGCCCAGGGCATAACATCCTTTATCAGCTTGGGATAGATCAGGGTAACTGGATGGTGAAAACCATCCAAAGGTTGGTCAGGGAGCTAGGGTGGCCTGGAAGTGGAGAGATGGACCCAGCTGTGAGGATCAGATAAAAGCAGAGGCCACACGAGTGAGAAAACCTGATAGGTATGAGGATTAGGTGGGAAATAGCTACGATGCAATGACAGAAACCTGGGCATGACGGAAGAGGCATTCATTCAGCCATTCAACAGCCACGTATTCAGCGTCCATGCTATTTTACACACTGGATTACGGGTTTGAGGGTGGAGTGGTTCACATCCAATGGGAGAGAGAAATAATTAGCAAGTATTTATACAACTGTCACATGTAAAATCAGTCTAGTAATGCATGAATAATTCTCATTGTATGAAGTTCAAATAAGATGGAAGTATATAGTTATTCTCCTCTCTTCCCTTTCTGCTTTTCTCCCCTCAAGATACCACTGTCAACAACTTGATGTGCACCATTCCAATTATTTTCTTGTGCATTTACATATGTATATATCATACATAAGGAAGTGAAATTCCAACACAGTATCTAAGAGATCTTTCCATGTAGTACATAGAGATTTACCCCATTACTTTTGTTGGCTGCATTGTGTTTCATAGTGTAGATGTGCTTTAGTTTATTCATTTCCTGAACAACGTCTAGACAGTTTCCTTTTCATTGTTGTTATTTAATTATAATTGTGATAAATGCTATAAAGGGGAATTACGAGGACCTATAATGGATTGGCAGGGGGGTGGTGGGGAGAACCTTATTCAGTCTGAAGGAACAGGAAGGACTTTTCTGAGGGAGTGAGTTGCAAGCTGAGCCCTTGCAGGATGATTAGAAATTAAATGGGTTACAGTGTGGGTGGGGTGAGGCAGCTGAGGGGGCTGAGGAACATTCCAGGCAGAAGGAAGAGAATGGCTGAGGGTCTGGTCTCTGCTTGAGAAACTGAGAAAAGGCAGTCATAGTTAGAATGTAGAAAGCAAGAGGTCTGAGCTGAGACTGGTAAGGTAGGTGAAGGTGAAATCCAGAGAGGCCACAGTAAGGATTTTAGTGTTTATTCTAAGAACAATGGAAAACTGTTAAAATGGAATCCTTTTTTAAAATGAGGGCAAGAGTGGATGCAGCAGGTGATTTCTGTGGTTGAGGTAAGAAGTGAGGGTAGCTTGGACTAGGGTGGTGGAGATGGAGGGTAATAGACACTCCTGAGAGATATTTAGGATGTGAAAATCACAGGGCTTGTCGATTGGAGATGCATGGTGAGGTGGTGGATCCTTAAGGACTGGTCCTGTGTGCCTGCCTGGTTGAAAGTGCAGGGAACACTGCAAGAACCAGGTTTGGCCTTAAATACATGAAGTCAGTTTTGGACCTCTGAGTCTGCATTACTATGGGTCATCTAGAGTAGATGTCAAGTGGAAAATAATACAGGTCCACAGTCCTTTTTCTGTAATTGTGAAATCCACAAAGGCCTGAAAACTCAGTTTTTTCCTAAGCTTGATACCAAAACACATTTGGCAGCAAAACCTCACCTGTACTAGGGAGAGTAGGTAATAGACATTTTATATATATAAAATAAAATTTAAAAAATTGGAAACATTTCTGACCCCAGGGTTTCTAGAAAAGAATTGGGGACCTGAAATAGCACATGCATAAGTGTCATTTAGCACTTATCATGCACCAGACAGTATTCTAAGCTCTTTTACACATGAACTCATTTAATCCTGAGAACAGCTCTGTGAGGTGTAGGTATTATAATTATCCCTATTTTATAGATGAGGAAACTAAGTCACAACATCAGGAAGGTTACACAGCTAGTGAGTGGTAAAGCTTGGATTTGAAACTGGGCAGTCTGACTACAAAGTCCATACCCTTAACCACCACATTATACTGCCTTTTATTGTCAGCCAAGTGTTAAAAGGAGCCACTTGGACCATAGATAAAAATGAGTGCTATAAAGTTACAGAGAGGGAATTTAGTGAGCCATGAGAACTCTTAACATTTAAAGTTTGGGTAGAAGATGATGAACCGGTCCAGGAAACAAGAGGATGCATCCCAGAAAGGTTAAAAAAACCAGAAGAGGTGTGGGATCATGAAAGCCAATGAAAAGGCAGCTTTAGGATGAGAGTGGTCAACAGTGTCAAGTGCTTCTGAGAGGTCCTGGCTCTGCTGCTTCCTAGCAGTTAATAACCTCTCTGAGCCTTAATTGTAATCTGTGAAATGAAGGTATAAATTACTGTGAGGAGTGCTTGCGATAGCATCATGGGAAAGGAGTCCACATGGGGCAAATGTTTATTCATGTCTTCTGCTCTCTTTGGTCACTTGGCAACATCAAGTCCTGTCTTCTCCTCTCTATATCGCATCCCCACATCAGGCTCTGGCGTTACAACGTACTCTGTACACCCTGGCACAGTCAACTCTGAATTGGTTCGGCACTCATACCTCATGAGATGGATTTGGTGGCTTTTCTCCTTCTTCATCAAGACCCCTCAGCAGGGAGCCCAGACCAGCCTGTACTGTGCCTTAACAGAAGGTCTTGAAGTTCTAAATGGGAACCATTTCAGGTATGAATGTATCTGTTTTTGAAGATGGAATTTTATTGCCCACAGGAAATAATTTGGATTTGTCTGGTGTACCGTACCCTTTTTATTTATTTGGGGGGGGAGGGGTGTTTATTTATTTAAATTTTCATTTTATATTAGACTATAGTTGATTTACAATGTGGTGTTAGTTTCAGGTGTACAGCAAAGTGATTCAGTTATACATATACATATATTCATTCTTTTTCATATTCTTTTCTCATATAGGTTATCATAGAATATTGAGTAGAGTTCCCTGTGCTATACAGTAGGTCCTTGTTGGTTATCTATCTTAGATATAGTAGTGTGTGTATATTAATCCCAGGCTCCTGATTTATCCCTCCGCACCATGTTTCCCCTTTGGTAACCATAAGTTTGTTTTCGATATCTGTAAGTCTGTTTCTGTTTTGTAAATAAGTTCATTTGTGTTATTTTTAACAATTAGATTCCACACATGAGTGATGGCATATGATATTTGTCTTTCTCTGTCTGACTTACTTCACCTAGTATGATAATCTCTAGGTCCATCCATGTTGCTGCAGATGGCATTATTTCATTCTTTTTTATGGCTGAGTAATATTCCATTGTCTGTATGTATACCTTACCTTTTTTAAAAAGTACATTGTCCAATATGGCTTTTGTCTCTTGACTCTAGGGATGAGGGTAGTTAATGATGCTGCTAATGATGCTGTTTTATCTTTTAATAGGGGAATTTGTCCCATTCACATTTTTTTGTGGTAACTGCTAGGTTTGATTTTATTCATGCCATCTTTGATATGGATGATTATGCTTTCTGGTTGTTTCTTTTCTTCCTACATTTTTTTATGTCAGTCTAGTTTTCTTTGTTCCTTTTTGGACTCCTAGTTCTATTTTTTCACATTAAAAAGAATTTGAATCTGTATTTCTCCATTGCCTTCAGGACTAAAATAGTATCAATGGACTCCCTTCTTGAATAAGTGAAGACTTTTTAAACTTTGTATTGTAGGGAATTTTGAACATACACAGGAATAGACAAAATAGCATGTTGAATCCCCATATACCCATAATCAGCCTCAACAACCATTAACCCATGGCCAATCCTGCCCCATCCCCATCCACTACCCCTTCCCATATTTTTCTCATTCCATATTATTTTGAAGCAAATTCCAGATATCACATAAGATCAAAATTTTAACATGGTTTCACCTCCACATTCAATATTTTGTGGAAATAATCCGAAATTTTAGAGAAAGGGCTGTAAATAAACTCAGATTGGAATGAAAGGTAGACAGTCAGATCATGAAAGGCCTATAAATGCCAGGCTTGGAGAGGAGCCACAGAAGTTGTTTCTGTAGAGAGAGCCACAATCCGGTCTGTGGTTTAGAAAAATATCCTTAGTAACTCCGTTTGATGAATGAATGAAGTACCCCAAATGAGAGAGAATGAGTTTCTGATGTAGGGTAATGACAGCCAGAATGAGGAGAATGGTTTAAGTGAGAGACCCTGAAGAGGCAGAAATTTTACCACTTGATGACCAACAAGTGAGGGGGTAGAGGAGGATTTGGTGACCTGGGTTCAAGCCTGAGTTATTAGGAGATTAATTGTGACATTAACTGAGACAGAAGATGTAGATAAATAATGTGTATAACTTAGGGTTCTTTGATTCCAAACCAGTGGAAATGGACGCTGGCTAACATAAGCAAGAAGAGAATTTATTAAAATATGGGGATACTCCTAGGTTCGAAGGGAAGACTGAAGAGTCAGGCTTCGAACTGTCAGAATGGCCAGTCAGCTGGCCAGGACCCTGCTGCTGGAGTGAGTGAACGCCAGCTGTCTTCAGTCTGTTGTGTTGCCCACCATCCACTCTCCAGGGAGGAAGCATTGGGTCTCCTTCCTGCCCCGATCATCGCCTCCATTCTCTCACCCCCACTAGCTTGGCTACAGGAGGACAGGCAGGCATTTGATTAATGGGATCTTCAAACTATATCCAAGAGGAAGAGGTAATTCCATAGAAAGAAATCAGGTTTCTATTGCCAAAAAAATGTGGGGTGGGTGTTCAACCAAAGAGTAACAATTGCCCACTACGTAATAAACCCGGCTCTGTACATGTTGAGTGTGTTATCCATAAGATATGTGAGTAGAACTGTGTAGCGGATAGTTGGAAATGCAGGTCTGAAGTGCAAGAAGATAGATTATTTAGTTTTGTACACTGGAATGATTTTCCAAGAGTGACTGGATTCTTCTTCCCTGGGGATTTTAAAAAATTAAATAACCCTTTATCTTGGTTTTGACTGAATGGCTTAGAGTCAGCTTCAAATCCATAATTACTGAATTGACTTTTGAAGAGCCTTTCCAGTACAATGGATTCTTAATTTTAAGCATTTTGAAGATCCAACAGCAGCCATGTAGACCGCTAGCAAGACATGAACATAGAAGTCTGTCTTGATTGAAGCTTTAGGACCTTTGCACTGGTTGTTCTTTTCTGCCGGAAACTACTACAACTTTTTGTCTTTATAGATTTGCCTATACAGTTGGAATTATATAATATATGGCCTTTTGTGACTGGCTTCTTTCACTTAGCATTACATGTTAAAGGTTCATCCATGCTAGAGGGTGTATCAATACTTCATTCTTTTTTTTTTTTTTTTTTTTTTAATTAATTAATTTTTTTTATTTTTTTATTTTATGGCTGTGTTGGGTCTCCGCTTCTGTGCGAGGGCTCTCTCCAGTTGCGGCAAGCGGGGGCCACTCTTCATCACGGTGCGCGGGCCTCTCACCATCGCGGCCTCTCTTGTTGCGGAGCACAGGCTCCAGATGCGCAGGCTCAGTAATCGTGGCTCACGGGCCCAGCTGCTCCACGGCATGTGGGATCCTCCCAGACCAGGGCTCGAACCCGTGTCCCCTGCATTGGCAGGCAGATTCTCAACCACTGCGCCACCAGGGAAGCCCCTTCATTCTTTTTTATTGCCAAATATCTTATTTTATGGATACACCATCTTCATTTGTCCATTCATCAGTTGATGGGCATTTGGATTTTTTCCCATTTTTGGGTTATTAAGATAATGCTGCTTTGAACATTCATGTACACATTTTGTATGGATAGTTCTCTTGGGTATAAACCCAGAAATGTAATCTCACTGGAATATGGGTCATATTTTAACTCTACTTTAGCTGTTGAGAAACTATCAGACTGTTTTCCAAAGTGGCTGCACCATTTTACATTGCCACAAGCAGTATATGAGGGTTCCAATTTCTCCACATCCTTGTTAACACTTGTTATTGTCTGTCTGTCCTTTGATATTAGCTATCTGAGTATGTATAGAGTAGTATCTCATTGTGGTTCTCATTTGCATTTTCCTGCTAATGATGTTGAACATCTTTTCATGTGCTTATTCTCTGTTTCTATATCTTTGTTGGAGAAATGTCTATTCAAATCCTTTGCCCATTTTAAAATTGGATTGTCTTTTTGTTGTTTAGTTGTAACAGTTCTTTATATAATCTAAATATGAGTCCTTTATCAGGTATATGATTTGCAAATATTTTCTCCCATTCTGTTGGTTTGTCTTTTCAGTTTCTTCATGGTGTCCTTTGAAGAACAGAAGTTTTTAATTTTGATGAGGTCTCATTTATCTATTTTTTCTTTTATCACTTATGCTTTTGGTGTCTTATCTAAGAAACTATTGCCTAGCCCCAGGTCACAAAGATTTATTACTGTTCTCTTCCAACAGTTTTATAGTTTTAACATTACGGTCAGGACTATGATCCTTTTGTTTTTCTTTTTGAATTTTATTTTATTTATTTTTTATACAGCAGGTTCTTTTTTTTTTAACATCTTTATTGGAGTATAATTGCTTTACAATGGTGTGTTAGTTTCTGCTTTATAACAAAGTGAATCAGCTATACATACACATATATCCCCATATCTCTTCCCTCTTGCGTCTCCCTCCCTCCCACTCTCCCTATCCCACCCCTCTAGGTGGTCACAAAGCACCGAGCTGATCTCCCTGTTATACAGCAGGTTCTTATTAGTTATCCATTTTGTACACATCAGAGTATACATGTCAATCCCAATCTCCCAAGTCATCACACCCCCAGCCCCGCCCCCACCCCCACCCCCGCCACTTTCCCCCCTTGGTGTCCATACGTTGTTCTCTACATCTGTGTCTCTTTTTCTGCCCTGCAAACCAGTTCATCTGTACCATTTTTCTAGGTTCCACATACATGCAATAATATATGATATTTGTTTTTCTCTTTCTGACTTACTTCACTCTGTATGACAATCTCTAGATCCATCCACGTCTCAACAAATGACTCAATTTCGTTCCTTTTTATGGCTGAGTAATATTCCATTGTATATAGGTACCACATCTTCTTTATCCATTCGTCTGTTGATGGGCATTTAGGTTGCATCCATGACCTGGCTATTGTAAATAGTGCTGCAATGAACATTGGGGTGCATGTGTCTTTTTGAATTATGGTTTTCTCTGGGTATATGCCCAGTAGTGGGATTGCTAGATCATATGGTAATTCTATTTTTAGTTTTTTAAGGAACCTCCATACTGTTCTCCATAGTGGCTGTATCAATTTACATTCCCACCAACAGTGCAAGAGGTTTCCCTTTTCTCCACACCCCCTCCAGCATTTGTTGTTTGTAGATTTTCTGATGATGCCCATTGTAACTGGTGTGAGATGGGTGATACCTGATTGCAGTTTTGATTTGTATTTCTCTAATAATTAGTGATGTTGAGCAGCTTTTTTTTTTTTTAATTGTTTATTTTTGGCTGTGTTGGGACTTTGTTGCTGTGTGCGGGCTTTCTTTAGTTGCGGGGAGCAGGGGCTACACTTCGTTGCGGTTTGTGGGCTTCTCCTTGCGGTGGCTTCTCTTGTTGCGGAGCACAGGCTCTAGGCGAGCAGGCTCAGTATTTGTGGCTCACGGGCTCTAGAGCGCAGGCTCAGTAGTTGTGGCGCACGGGCTTCATTGCTCCACAGCATGTGGGATCTTCCTGGACCAGGGCTCGAACGCGTGTCCCCTGCATTGGCAGGCGGATTCTTAACCACTGGGCCACCAGGGAAGCCCTGCCTCCATTCTTTTTCTGAGGTCCTGGATCATCTTCACTATCATTATTCTGAATTCTTTTTCTGGAAGGTTGCCTATCTCCACTTCATTTAGTTGTTTTTCTGGGGTTTTTTCTTGTTCCTTCATCTGGTACAAAGTCCTCTGCCTATCTTTCTGTGAATGTGGTTTTTCTTCCACAGGCTGCAGAATTGTAGTTCTTCTTGCTTCTGCTGTCTGCCCTCTCTACTTTTTTTTTTTTTTTTTTTTGGCTATGCCACACAACGTGTGGGATCTTAGTTCCCTGACCAGGGATCAAACCTGGGCCCCTGGCAGTGAGAGCAGAATCCTAACCACTGGACTGCCAGGGAATTCCCTATGATCCATTTTTGTTAATTTTTGTATATGGTATGAGGTAGGGTTTCCAACTTCATTCTTTTGCATTTGGATATCCAATTGTCCCAGAACCATTTGTTGAACAGATTATTTTCTCTTTGCTGAATTGTCATGATAGCTGTATTAGTCCATCTCGGGCTGCCATGACAGAATACCACAAACTAGATGGCTTAAATGACAATTTATTTTATCACAGTTCTGGAGGCTGGAAGTTCAAGATCAAGATGCTGGCAGGGCTAGTCTCTGGTGAGGCCTCTCTTCTGCGTTGCAGATGGTTACCTTCTTGCTATGTCCTCACATGGCCTTTCCTCTGTGTGCATATATTCTTGGTGTCTGCTTCTCTTCTTAATAAGGACACTAGTTCTATTGGATTAAGGCCTCACCCTTATGACCTCATTTAACCTTAATTACCTCCTTAAAGACCCTATCTTCATTATAGTCACATGTGGGTTAGAGCTTCAACCTATGGATTTGGGGGGACATGAATCAGTCTATAACAGTAGTATTACCAAAAATCAGTTGACTGTAAATGTGAGGGTTTACTTCTGTACTTTTAATTCTATTCCGTTCATTTACATGTGTATCCCTATGCCAGTATAACACTATCTTGATTACAGTAGCTTTATAGTAAGTTTTGAAATTGGTCAATCTTTTACCTATACTGATTAATACTTACCAAAGTCCCACTGGAAATATCAGCATCATGACCATGCTGATGTCATAACCATACTTCAGTAACTCTTATTGTATGTAATATTTGAATTTTGTATTTGAATAATTTTTACAGCATGTCTTAGCTTACAGGGCATTTTCATGTCCTTTGTATCATTTGCTGTTCACCATAAACTTATAAAGAATTTAAGGCTTAGTGCATTGGAGGCTATAGAGGCCTACAGAGGCCAAATCATTTCCAGAGAGTCATCCAGACCCTCTTGGTCATCAGTGATAGTCTTTTCACTCAGAAATGGCAGGTTTTGCTGGTGGTATTGGTGAGTTCCCTTAAACAGAAGTACTACACTTATAAGGCTTGTTCTTTGAGTTTAAAAACAGTTATAACTGCAGGCAGACCAGAAAGAAGAAGGATTTTTTTTAACCACTCCAAGCATCTATGACCAATGTAAATAGCAGTATCTCAGCTACATGACACTGTACAAGGTGCTATAGAGTGGACCTTAGAGACATGTTTGAATAAGATGGACATACACAGTAGTCAGGCAGGCACTGATATTATAGTTAAATACATATATATACACAAAGGGGAATATAAAGACTAAATGATACACATTATATATCAAACAAAGCATTCTGATCTGGTGTGGTCTAGTGAGCTCTAAAATGGTGATTACATTTTCTCTGAGGTAAACATTGGAGGATGCAGAGATAGGACAAACATTGGTACTGTGAAGCGCCCAAAGCACATGTCATCCCTGGGTTGTTTTTCTGTTGTGTTCCTTATCCCAGGCAGAGAGCAGACTCCATTCTTAACCCTGTGCTTTAAGCCTTTCTTTTTCCTTTCCAGTGACTGCCATGTGGCATGGGTCTCTGCGCAGGCTCGTAATGAGACAGTAGCAAGGCGGCTGTGGGATGTCAGCTGTGACCTGCTGGGCATCCCTGTGGATTGACAGGTGATGGCAGTTGGACCCAAGAGAAGCCTGCAGTAGACTACTAAGTACTCCCTGCCAAAATGATTCTCCTTCAGGATGGCCAAAACCTTGAGCACAAAGAAAGCAAATCTTCCAGCCTTGCCTGCTTGATGTCTGATACAAGCCCAGTGTACACTGCCAGATTCATCTAAACGCCTTGCATTTGTCCAGATTTATTTTGCTCCTGTTACTGCCAGAGTTACTAGAGATAATATAGGATAAGTAGACCTTCATATGACCTCCAAGCTCATATTTTCCTTCTGAAGCCTACTACCTAGGAGAACCTAAGCTATGGCAAGGGTTAATTTCTGGCACTTTGGATTAGTTTCTATCCTCTTTGTCCACAGTGTAGTTCCTCCCAACCAAACAACCTTCAAGGGGGCCATCCTTTAGCTTTAGCTAAACTCCAGGAGTCACAGTGGCTTGGCTCAAGAGCAGGGTTTGTCCCTCACCTCTTAAGAAAACCATCATGGCACCAACATCTGGATTCTTTCAGGAAACTCTTCACTGAATCTGGATTGTGGCATGGCTTTATCTCTGACAACCTAAAGCCACTGCTACTAAAACACTTTCACATGCCTAGACCACAGAAGAGCTTCCTTTTCTAAGAAGTTGGTGGAGTTTACAGGATGGCAGAGATTTGGGGAAAGGCAAAAATAAAAATCAAATTTAAACTGTCATTCATTTTCCTGCTGTTTCTCAAATCAGCAAGAGGGTAGTGAAAGAAGCAGCTTGAGAAGATAGGCCACCTGGCTTCAGTTACTGACCCTAGATCCATGGAGGCCTCCTTTTTGTACCTTGGTTTCTCTTAGAAAAGCAGAAGGGAAAGGCTATTTAGTGATTGTCCCTGAGTATATCTTTGTGTGTGTTCTTGTGTATTTATGCAGCTGGGAGTATTCAAAATAGCCACAAAGGAACAGTATTAAACTGGACCCCCATGCAGGTAAATGATCAGAGACGGAGCAGACCTGTGTCATTCAGTCTTTGATACAATGGAAAATGAATTCTGTATATGCTGATAACTACCCACCAAGAAGCACATGGGTGGCAGGGAAGAGGTCCAAAAAAGAGAAGAATCCTGGAAGATAATGCATGCAAAGGCAATGAAGGGACTGGAAAAGGGTTTTAAAAAAAACCACACACACACTCACACAACAGCTAAACATGTTAGTAATATCCAGCAATAGAAGAATTGAGGGTGACCACCTGAGTTCAAGTAAGACGGGAAAGGCACTATGTTAAGCATCAATCAACCTATGTGGTAGGAAAAAAAACCCAGACAAACAAAAACAAACAAACAAACAAAAACCCTCCAATTATTTATTCAGCAAAATTATCTTAAGGACTGATATTGGTAATTATAGTCAATTTAAAAATCTTTCAGGGCATTTCCTTACATTATCTTGACAAGATTAAAATGTCTACAGTATTTGCTAGAAATCTACAATTTATTTGGGGAATGTTTATCAAAAGTAGTGCTGCCAAAGGAAGGCTGAGAAATTGGTACTGTTCCATCACTTGTTTGGAGTACATTCTTCTAATAGAGTTTGTGATTTTCTTGGACTAACAATTTACATGTTCACTTTGGTGGAGAAAAGAGTTATAGGACCACAGTCTTCTCATATTTGTAAATAATCTTTTGTTGAACTTGTTTTGACCATTAGGCTATATATTTAGACGTGGTCATTTTATGGGAAATTTGGAAAACTTTTGATAATAGTGCACAACTGAATTAATATTTTACTTAATTTATATTAACTGTCTGACAAATAAAAAATTTGATTATTTATCATGTTTTTATTTACCAGAATAAAAACTGTAAGAATTAAACAAATTTGAGTCAACAGAAGAAAACAATTAAATGAAAGCTTAATTAGAGTCAAAAGAAGAAAACACTTTTCATTACTACGGTTATGCAATCATTTCTTGTTCCTGAGGATAATTTGTCCCAAAGTCAGCCACAGTACAGTCTCAATTCAAATGCCATTAACTTGGGTTGTGTGATAATTTGATTATTCATTCACCCATTTTCTACTAATCCTTTATGATGCTGTTCAAAGATCATGTTTTCCATCCCAGGCTATTTGTTACCTCTCCTTTTTGTACTTGTCCCTTCTATAACACAATGCTATGGGACCTACAGTACACTGCCACTAACAACCTGACTTTTCTCTCTCTCTCTGTGCTCAATGAATATTAGGAGCTCAACGAAAGTTTGTTGAATCAATGGTCTTTGAACTCAGTCTAATAAGGGTCCAGGGCATATAAATCACCAAATCATTTCCCTCTGAACAGTCATATGTTTTTTAATACGTGTGGGCAGTCTTAAGTATTGGGCTGCCAAGCAAACATTTCAGAACGGGATCCATAGGCAAACCATCAGTGAAAATAGGAATTTTCATCCACTAAACCAAGAAAACCCACGGAGTGCAGGAAAAGACTTTGTAATTGTTAACACATTACACTTAGAGACCTGATGAAGCCAGGTCCGCCTTGCTCACTACATATAAATAATACACATATAAATTACACACATATATACATATGTATACACACATATATATTACATATATAAATAATACATAAATTACCCAAGGTCAGAGTGAATCTTTTATTCAACACATGCCCAGATCCTGGCACAAAGGCTACGCTTAAATTGAAACACCTGCTGAGTGAACGACTGCACGGCGTGCCCAGCCGCTAGAGGCTAAGCGTATATTTTGGGGGTCACACTGCCCGGGGACCACTTCTGAAAGAATGACTCTGGTCACTTGACTCCCCAGTAAAAGTGCTTTAAGCTCGAGCGCAGGCAGGAACTTGGCCCAGCTATCTTCCAAGAACTGAAAGCTAACAGTCGGAATGTGAACTGAGGAAGTCAGGGTGGCCAAACAGTGCGATGACTGAGAAGATGACGACCAGGCGCCTACCGATACCAAACCATTGCGCGTCAGCGTCACGCTGACGGCCGCGAAGACGGCAGAACTACCGCCCCCAGCAATGCTTGACTTCCGAGTCGGAGCGTCTTCAGTGCCGAACTACAGCCTCCGGCATGCACTGCAGCGTCCGCCCCTCGCCGGAAGGCGGGGCCCGGGAAAGAGGCGGCCGCGCCGCCTGTTCCGCGCGTTCCCACAGTCCCTTCCGCCGTGGCGCTCTTCCCACCCCGGACTGGCTAATTCCGGGGTTCCGAGACTGCCGCTCGCGCCCGAGCGCCGCCGCTCCCTCAGGAGTAGCCCAGGCAGCGCAGCCCGCCCGACTTTCCGTCAGGCTTCGGCGCCCGGCGCGCCGTCAGTGACGGCATGCAGGGGGTGGGCGTTCCGGCTCGGGAGGACCCCGCCGCGGCCCCGGAAGCGCCTCGTCCCGGGCGGCGGTGGCTGCGGTCGCCGGGATGCCTGCGCGGCTGGGCGGCTGAAGGCGGAGTAGGAACGGGCCCCGTGCCCGGAATCTCGGCTGCCGCTGCTCGAGAGCGGCCTGCGCCATGGCGAGCTCAGCCGCCTCCTCAGAGCATTTCGAGAAACTGCATGAGATCTTCCGCGGCCTCCATGAAGACCTACGAGGGGTGCCGGAGCGGCTCCTGGGGACGGCTGGGACAGGTGAGGCGGGGGCAGGCTGAGCCCAGGGGCACCCAACTCCGCCAGCTCTGGGAGGAAGAGCTCCCACCCTCTTCTCAGACCCTCCCTCCCTTCTCTCCGCTTCTCATCCTCAGACACGCCCCCTAGGGCTAGCTGGGTCCCGGCGCCCAGGATCTCCCTGCCGCCACTTAGCGTGCTCAGGGATGCACCTCGGAGTATCATCTCCCTCTTAATCCTCCTATAGCCTTCAGATTTTTCTCGTTTCATTTTCACTGTGGCAGGAAGAGCATAGGAGACCTAAGTCTGCGATCCGGTATTTGAGTAGAATTGGTTTCTTTTGTAGCTCTCTGTATTTTTTTTTTAAACATCTTTATTGGAGTATAATTGCTTTATATTGTTGTGTTAGTTTCTGCTGTGTATTTTGTTTTATACATTTAACAGTGTTATTCTCAAAAGAGGTCCATAGTTTTCACCAGACTGGCAAAGGATCTGTAGCAAAAAAGGGTTAAGAACCCAAGGGAATCATAACTTTTGGGGTTGGTAAATAACCAGTCTTGAGGGGGATTGGTCTTTAAAATCAGGATTGTGGTCTTTAGGTGTGGTCCTCTTATGAACTCTCTGCTTAGACTGTCTCTTGCCCCTTGATTTCAAAATTCAGAGTGCTACAGGCTTTGCTTGGAGGAGCTAAGAGTTTTGCAATTGAATCTGTATAGGAAGGTCTGCCATAGTTCTTTGCCTTAAGACAAATAGATCTTGATGGCAAGGCAGATGAGACTTTTATTGCTTTTACTTAAGTGTCAAAGCTTGAGTGTTTGCTCTGTGAGTTACCCAAGGTCATATGAATTGAATGACTCTGGTGAGAATGAAATTCATACCTTTGTTTAATATTTACTGGGAGAGGCTGCTGGGTGCCAGGCACTGTCCTAGATGCTGGTAATATTGCACATTACAGTGAAAAGACTTACAAATCTCTGTTCTAATGGGTCGATTATAATATATAAGTATTAAGAGGTGGTGTTAAGGGCAATACAGGAAAATAAAGCAGGGCCAAGGAATGAGGGGGCTCTAATTTTTTTTTTAACATCTTTATTGGAGTATAATTGCTTTACAATGGTGTGTTAGTTTCTGCTTTATAACAAAGTGTCTAATTTTAAATTGGGTGGCTGTGAAAGGCCTCTTTGAGGAGGTGGCATTTGAGCAGAGACTTGAAGTAAGGGAGTAAACCACGCAAAAATCTGGGAGAAGTGAGTGTCAGGAGGACGGAATAGTACTGCAAAGGTCCTTAAGCAGAAATGAGCTTGGTATGTTCTAGGAAGAACAAGAAAGCCAGTGTGTTTGGGGTGGAATGAGCAGGAGAGATAGTTAGTGGTAGTAGATGAGGCTTTAAAGAGGTAGGCAGGGCCAGATTGCATGGGGCCTTGTAGACCAGGGTCTACAAGGTCTACCAGGGTCTAAAAAGATTTGCATCTTTTTCTAAATGTAGTGGCTTGCAGCTAAAGGATATAGAACAGGAGAGTGATGGGATCTGATTTACATGGTTGAAAAATAGACCATTTTTTCAGCCTCGTGTTGAGATAAATTTTGCAATGTCTATTTCTGTAAGGCTAAATAATGCAAAAGGACATTCTGTTTTGAAAAATAGAAAACTGAGTTAGTTATATTCACTTTTGTCATCTACCTAAACTTCTAATTCCTGCAAAGAGGACACTCAAAAAGGTGTGAATTTCCACCCAAGTGCAAAATACTCTAACACGAGTTGCTGGTAACGCTTAGTTGTTCAATGAGTAAGTAAATAGAATATACCCATATCCGCAGGTTATAAGAATTTCAACAACTTTTAGTCTTCTTATTCACTACTTTATTCATACTTCTCAATAAATATTTGTTGAATAAGTTGAATTTAATTAAGCAAACACACCAGGCCTCATCTCTGATTCCTCTTTTTCTAGTCCTGAGACTACTTCATAGGCTTTCCACCTATGAAGCTTTATTTTCCACCATGAATTATTAAGCACTGAATAATGTACATAACACATCCCTTGCATTTAGCTTATGCTCTGTAATTGAATTCAGTTTTTTCAATAAACATTTATTGAGAATTACGTATCAGTTAGTGTCCTGAGCCCTGAGAAGTTCCAAGAGTTCTTGCCTTAAATGGGAGCAAGTTTACAACAAAGTGTGTGATGAGTCCTAAGATAGTTTTGAGACCATGACAAAAAAACCTAACATGGGTGTGGGGGAGCAAGAGGGAAGCTTCACAGAAAGGAGAACTTCTAACTGAGTGTCAGGGGTTGAACAGGAGTCTGCCTGAGAGGGGAAATGGGAAGAGGCAACAAAGGAAGAAAAAAATCAAATATTCACAACTATTACTGGAGCTTAAGATATGTGTGGGACCTAGAGGGGTGGGATAGGGAGGGTGGGAGGGAGATGCAGGAGGGAGGGGATATGGGGATATATGTATACATATAGCTGGTTCACTTTTTTATACAGCAGAAACTAACACAACATTGTAAAGCAATTATCCTCCAATAAAGATGTAAAAAAAAAAAAGATTCTTAATAAAGAGTGGCTGCCACTTTCATTAAAAAAAAAAAAAAAAGGTATGTGTGGGAGAATAGTAATAGATGAGGAAAGTAAGACACAGCCAGACAGTTAAGGGACCTAAGTGTCACATTAAGACATCTAGACTTGATATGGAGAATCAGTAAAGGATTTCAAATAGCTGACTATATGGTCAGATTTAATTTTAGAAGGAGAATGCTGGTGGCTGAGTAGAGGATGAAAGAGAGGCACAAGAATCTGTATACCAGGGACCATGTTAGGAGCCTTTGTGGCAGTCATCTAGGTAACATGGGAATCTAGAGAGTCCCAAATCCAAGAGGTGATTCTGGACAGAAATTAACCAGACTGATTGGACATGAGGAGTGAGGGAGATAGATTCAAGGATGTCTGCATTTTCTCACTTGGTCAGTTGAGTGAATGATAACTTTAAGAAACGTAAGAGTAGAAGCAGGCTTGTTTGGGTTGTGGATGAGAACATCAAGAGTGATTATATAGAGGGCTTCCCTGGTGGCGCAGTGGTTGAGAATCTGCCTGCCAATGCAGGGGACACGGGTTCGAGCCCTGGTCTGGGAAGATCCCACGTGCCGCGGAGCAACTGGGCCCGTGAGCCACAGTTACTGAGCCTGCGCGTCTGGAGCCTGTGCTCCGCAACAAGAGAGGCCGCGATAGTGAGAGCCCCGCGCACCGCGATGAAGAGTGGCCCCCGCTCGCCGCAACTAGAGAAAGCCCTCACACAGAAACGAAGACCCAACACAGCCATAAATAAAATTTTTTTTTAAAAAGTGATTATATAGAATAGAGAACGTATGTCCATTCTAGCCTGACAGATATTTCTTCTCCTACCATTAAAAATAACATTTATGAAGAAGATACATGAATTGAAAGGCAGTGTATTGTAATATTTAACAGCAAGGATTCTAGAGCCAGACTGCCAGAGTTCATATCCTAGATCCACCTCTTAATAGCTTGGTGACCTTGAACAACTTACTTTAACATAATTAGTTTCCCTTGCAAAATGGGAATCAGTCATTATATTTACTTCATAGGGATTTTTTGGGGATCAAGCGAGCTAATATATGTAAAGCCCTTAAAATACTGCCTAACAGTAGTAACAGCAATTAGCCATTATTCCTATTATATGGGAAATTGGATATTTTATTTAAATAAAACATAAGAATACCAGCTCTGTATACAACTACCCTTACCTTGCACTACTTTCCCTTTTTTTCTAGAGCACGTATCTTCTAACATACTAGACACTTTACATATTTTTTAAAATTAATTAATTTATTTATTTTTGGCTGCGTTGGGTCTTCGTTGCCGCGCGCGGGCTTTTCTCTAGTTGCGGTGCGTGGGGGCTACTCTGTTGCAGTGCGCGGGCTTCTCATTGCGGTGGCTTCTTTTGTTGCAGAGCATGGGCTCTAGGTGCGCAGGCTTCAGTAGTTGTGGCACACAGGCTCAGTAGTTGTGGCGCACGGGCTTAGTTGCTCTGCAGCATGTGGGATCTTCCCGGACCAGGGCTCGAACCCGTGCCCCCTGCATTGGCAGGCAGATTCTCAACCACTGCGCCACCAGGGAAGCCCAGACACTTTACATATTTATGATGTTTATAGTATATTATTTGTCTTCTTTTCACTAGAACAGTGGTTTTCAAAGTATGATCCCTGAACCAACAGCATCAGCATCATCTGGAAACTTGTTAGAAATGCACATTCCTGGTTCCCACCCAAGACTTACTGAATCATTAACTGTTTTAACAGTCTATTTTAACAGCCCTCTGGGGGATTTCTGATGCCTGTCAAGTTTGAAGGCCACTGAACTAGGACATAAGCTCATCAACACATGTTATTTCTTTCTTTCTTTTTTTTTTTTTTAATACATGAAGCCTCTTGATTTTTATTTGTGAGCCACCAACTCAGATATTTTTCAAATGCTTTACGGACCAAACAGAGCAAATCTGCAGGTGAAATCTTACCTGCCAATTTAATCTTCTGTATATATGTTCAACAGGTACTCATTGAATGAATGCTTATGTACAAAGCTAATGATTTGAAAATCAAATCATGGTTTTCTATTAATTACATTCCAATTGTAGAGACTACTTTCTCCAGAAGAAAATGTTGGCCTCAGTCCATAAAACACTGCTTAAAATTTTAACATTTACATGAGAATCATTCTTCTTTTGTTAATGGGAAGCATAAGCAAATCTAATTCTAAAAATGACCCCTGAAGAAGTTAGTTAAATGGATAATCAGTTCACTCTTATAGATGCCTTCTCATATGATATTAAAAGGATCACATAGCCAGCATGTATTGGCATTCTTGTTTATTTCTTGTTACTTAAGTAACAAGAAGAAGTTTAAATGTTTAAACTGCTTAATTTGATCCTTTTCATGAAGGCATTTAAAACTGCTATCAGCCATACTGATATCTCTTTCTTTGAATTTCTATAGCACATGTTATTTCTTGTCTTTTTGATAATAACCATTCTAACAGGTGTGAGGTGATATCTCATTGTGTCTTTGATTTGCATCTCCCTGATTAGTCAAGTTGAGTATCTTTTCATGTACCTGTTGTCCATTGTATGTCTTCTTTGGAAAAATGTTTATTCAGATCCTCTGCTCATTTTATAATTGGATTGTTTGGGTTTTTGCTATTCAGTTGTATGAATTCTTTATATATTTTGGATACTAGCCCCTTATCGGATATATGATTTACAAATATATTCTCGCAGTAAATAAATTTTTTTCATTTTGTTGATAGTTTCCTTCTGCTATCCAGAAGCTTTTTTTTTTTTTTAAGCAATGTGTTTTCTGGCGTGTGTTTTTTGCCTTTTTTTTTTTTTTTTTAATGTAGTTGATTTACAATGTTGTGTTAATTTCTTCTGTACAGCAAAGTGACTCAGCTATACATATATATATTCTTTTCCATTATGGTTTGTCACAGGATATTGAATATAGTTCCCTGTGCTATACAGTAGGAGCTTGTTGTTTATCCATCCTATATATAACAGTTTACCTCTACTAATCCCAAACTTCCATTCCTTCTCTCCCCTACCCCCTCTCTCCCTTGGCAACCACAAGTCTGTTCTCTATATCTGTGAGTCTGTTTTTGTTTGGTTTTGGTTTTGGTTTTGGTTTGGTTTTGGGGTTTTTTTGGCTGCACCACGCGGCATATGAGATCTTAACCCTTGCTCCCTGCAGTGGAAGCACAGAATCTTAACTATTGGACCGCCAGGGAAGTCCCTGTTTTGTTTTGTTTGTTTTTTAAGTTAATTAATTTATTTTTGGCTGCATTGGGTCTTCATTGCTGTGCACAGGCTTTCTCTAGTTGCAGCGAGCTAGGGCTACTCTTCGTTGCGGTGCGCGGGCTTCTCATTGCAGCGGCTTCTCTTGTTGTGGAGCATGGGCTCTAGGCGCGTGGGCTTCAGTAACTGTGGCTCGCAGGCTCTAGAGCACAGGCTCAGTAGTTGTGGCGCACGAGCTTAGTTGCTCTGTGGCATCTGGGATCTTCCTGGAACAGGGCTCGAACCAGTGTCCCCTGCATTAGCAGGAGGATTCTTAACCACTGTGCCCCCAGGGAAGTCCCCCTGTTTTTGTTTTGTAGATATGTTGATTTGTATCGTATTTTAGATTCCACATATAAGTGGTATCATATGGTATTTCTCTTTCTCTTTCTGACTTACTTCATTTAGTATGATAATCTCTAGGTCCATCCATGTTGCTGCAAATGGCATTTCATTATTTTTAATGGCTGAGTAATATTCCATATTATATATATATATATATATATATATTTATTTATTTATTTATACACACCCCCCCCCCCTACATCTTCTTTATCCATTCATGTGTTCATGGACATTTAGGTTGTTTCCATGTCTTGGCTGTTGTGAATAGTGCTGCTATGAACATAGGGGTGCATGTATCTTTTTGAATTATAGTTTTGTCTGGCTATATGCCCAGGGGTAGGATTGCTGGATCATATGGCAACTCTCTTCCATACAGTTTTCCATAGTGACTGCACCAATTTACATTCCCACCAACAGTGTAAGAGGGTTCCCTTTTCTCCACACCCTCTCTAGCATTTGTTATTTGTAGACTGTTTAATGATGGCCATTCTGACTGGTGTGAGGTGTTACCTTATTGTAGCTTTGATTTGCATTTCTCTAATAATTAGTGATGTTGAGCATCTTTTCATGTGCCTACTGGCCATCTGTGTATGTCTTCTTTGGAGAAATGTTTATTTAGGTCTTCTGCCCATTTTTTATTGGGTTGTTTGTTTTTTTGTCGTTGAATTGTATGAGCTGTTTGCATATTTTGGAAATTAAGCCTTTGTTGGTTGAATCGTTTGCAAATATTTTCTCCCATTCCATAGGTTGTCTTTTCGTTTTGTTTATGGTTCCCTTTGTTGTGCAAAAGATTGTAAGTTTGATTAGGTTCCATTTGTTTATTTTTGTTTTTGTTTGTATTGCCTTGGGAGACTGACCTAAGAAAACATTGGTATAATTTATGCCAGAGAATGTTTTGCCTAGGATTTCTCAGAAGCTTTTAGTTTGATGTAGCCCTGCTCGTTTATTTTTGCTTTTGTTGCTTTTATATTTGGTGCCAAATCCAAAATATCATTGTCAACATTCAAGCCTAATCCTTTTTGAGTTAATTTTTGTATATAGTGTAAAGATAGTGGCCCAGTTTCATTCTTTTGCATGTGACTGTCAAATGTTTCCCAACACCATTTATTGAAGAGACTGTCCTTTTCTGTGAGGGAACGGGAAACAAATATTTCTCTCTCTCCTGACACAGAGCTTCTAAAACCCTTGTAATTTCTGGGAGCATCTTTTATTCAGTGAGGCTGCTGTGGGTGGGCTCCTGGGTGGCTTCTGGATGGGAGCTGGTCACCAGAAAGACCAACCCATGATTAGAAGCTTGGATTTTCAGTCCTGCTCCCTACTTCTCTGGAGATGGGAAAGGGGTTTCAAATGGAATTAATAATTAACCATGTCTATATGAGGAAGCCTCCATAAAATTTCAGTAGTATGGGGCTCAGAAAGCTTCCAGGTGGTTGAACATATCCACACTGGGAGGGTGGTGCACCTCAACTCTGCGGGGACAGAAGGTCCTGCAAGACAGAACAGGAGGGGAAAGAGACCCTCCAAGACCTTGCCCTGTGTCTCTCTTCATCTGGCTTTTCATCTGTATCCTTTATCATATCCTTTAATAAACTGGGAAACCTAAGTAAGTGTTTCTCTGAGTTTTGTGAGCCTCTCTACCATATTAATTGAATCTGAGGAGGGGGTCATGGGAACCTCCAGTTTGTAGCCAAATTGGACAGAAGTTGTGGGTAACCTGAGGACCTACTACTTGCAATTGGCATCTGAGGTGGTGGTGGGGCCAGTCTTGTGGGACTGAGCCCTGAACCTCTGGAATCTGATACTGTCTCTGGGTAGATAGCGTCAGAATTGAGTTGAATTGCAGGACACCCAGCTGGTGTCTCAGAGAATCGCTGCTGTGGGGAAAACAACCCATACATTCGGTGACCAAAAGTGAAGTGTTCTGTGTGAGTAGTAAAGGAGACACACGGGAAACAAACAACAGGAGGAAGGACTAGGTTTTTTCCTATACAGGAGAGAAAGATAGGAGGGAGAAGGACTGGGTTTTTCCTAATACATTTCCCCATTGTATATTCTGGGCTCCTTTGTTGTAAGTGAATTGACCATATATGTGTGGACTTACTTCTGGGCTCTCTTTTCCATTCCATTGAGCTTTGAATCTGTTTTTATGCCAGTACCATACTGTTTTCATTACTATAGCTTTGTAATATACAGTTGACCCTGGGCGCCAACCCTCTGCGCAGCTGAAAATCTGAGTGTAACTTGTTGGCCCTCCTATCCAAGTTTCCTTATTATCTGCAGATTCAGCCAACCACAGGTTATGTGGTACTGTAGTATTTACCATTGAAAAAAATCTGTGTATAAGTGGACCCGCCCAATTCAAACCTTTGTTGTTCAAGGGTCAGCTGTAGTTTGAAATCAGAAAGCATGATGCCTCCAGCTTTGTTCTTCTTTTTCAAGATTGCTTTGGCTAATTGGGGTCTTTTGTGGTTACCTACAAATTTTTGGATTGTTTGTTCTATTTCTATAGAAAATGCCATTCATTTTGCTGTTGAGGATTTTTGCATCTGTGTTCACCAGGGATATTGGCCTATAAT
Source organism: Balaenoptera physalus (assembly GCF_965194825.1). Taxonomy (NCBI): domain Eukaryota; kingdom Metazoa; phylum Chordata; class Mammalia; order Artiodactyla; family Balaenopteridae; genus Balaenoptera; species Balaenoptera physalus. Next base: position 34,510,269 of record NC_138883.1, read on the forward strand.
TTTCTTGTGGTGTTTCTCACTGATTTTGGTATCAGCATAGTGCTGGCCTCTTAAAAAACTTTGGAAGTGTTCCCTCCTCTTCTATCATAGGCTCTATATTTTGTCTGTTTTGTTAATTATGCATCCTAAGCACCTAGAACAGTGCCTAGTACATACTAGGTGCTCTATAAATATTTGTTGAATGATTGTATAAATACTGTGAATTGTTGGGAAGAAAATAGTAATAATATATGATTGGGTATTAAAACTCAGTGTGATTTTATTTCTATTCTACCATGTTTTCCACAGTTTCACCACTTTTAAAATCAATATATATATACCTATTTAAAAAAAGGATAGGATAACAGACACAATGTGTCCTACTTTAGGAAGTTTGTATGCCAATGACAATCCATTAGCATATGTGATAATTATTAATCCATTTAATATTACATTAAGCACCTACAACCATAATTTCTAGTCTTAGCTTTGCAGCATATGAAGATGTCTCTCCAAATACCTCAGACTGCTATAAATTCTTATCCAATTAATAAAGTACCTATAGTCATGATTTTTAGTTTTAGTTTTGTACCACCTGAAGGCACATGTCTTAATGAACATTATAAAATTATTGAAAGTTTTTCATTTTAATTCACTTAAATCTCAGTATCTATACATGAGACTCCATTATTTTAGAAACCAGAAAAAATAATAACTATGAAGGACCATATGTAGCAGGTTGATAAACACAATTACTCACCAACTGCAGAATTTTAACTTTTCCAACACTCTTCATATTCTTTGGTGAATTTTGTTTTTGCTTAGTTTTTCCTAACTAGGGATTTACTTTAAAAAACAGTGGTAGTTCATCCATGTACAATGCTTGGTGTCAGTCTATTCATCTCTTGTAAAAATAAAATACAGTGTGTGTGTGTGTGAAAAAAAACAACAACAGTGGTAGTTACTATTTATTGAACCCTTAATATGCCTGGCATTTGTTCTGTGTTTGTTACATGTATTGTCTCTTTTAACTCTTTCAGACAACTGTACGAGGTCATTACCGTTATATTTCTTATTTATAGTTGAGGAAACAGGCTTAGAGAGGATCAGGTAACCATGTGGTCTACAAAGAGGATTTAGGTCCTAGAAATGCCACAATGGGGCGCCAAAAACATTAATCACAGATTTTAAAGATCCTGGTAAAACTGGTTATTTCCACAGTTCTGATGGACCAAGGTTAGTCATTCTTGGGCTGGCAATTCAAATAGCCTATAAGAAAGAGAGGCTGCCACCTTGGTCGAACATGAGGTAGGCTTCCTCTAGCACTTTCAGAGCTGGGTGTTTCCATTTTATTCCATGTCCGGGGCATTGTGTGGCCATCCACCCAGTTTACCAAACGTTCAGCTTCAGAGTGAGTCAGTCACAGGTGAAGGGTTTGGGAAGGCATGTGGGGTAGGGTATAGTGTTATTTGGAGTAACTCACTCTTGTTTCTGGTGTCCGTTCTACCCAGTATCAGTCCTGTTGTTTTGTAGTTGATTGTAGTGTTAATTCTAACAACCTAAAAAATTAAGAGGTTAAAAGGTTTGAACATATTATACCTGTATACCCTGGGAGCACGAAAATGCCCCTCAACGCTGTAGTGTACAGAAGCACTGGGTTGGGAGTCAGGAGACTTGCATTCTGGAACTAGTGTTGCTACACATCTCCTTCTGTGGCCTTGGGGAAGACAGTCTCTCCAGGTTCTAATTTCCTCAACTGCTAAATGAGAAGGTTAGACTAGATGATCTCTGAGGTCCATCTCAGCTCTAATATTCATTGATTTCACAATTCTGAGTCTAAAGCATAAAGGAACAGCTATTGATACCTCTCACTTGGGTAGGGGTTTAATCTCTTGAACCTTTAAAAGTATATAAGTGGTAGAGCACTCCTAGTAGAATGCATGCCTTATGAAATCAGATAGAGAGCAGAGTAGTCCAAAAAGACTGAGAATAACAGAATCATGCAGGGAAGTTAGTGAAAGGATCAAGATTCTGTGTGCTGCCTCCTTCCCCCGCCCACTCTTATTTATGTAGCTACTTTCTTTGAGTCATTCTATAATTTGCCTCTTAGGAATGCAGATTTTCATGTCTTTTAACAAAGAAAGAATAAAGGAGGAGAATTTATGACTAAGAGAGATGTAGAAAAATCTAGGACGGGAATGCACTTAGAGAATACTGTCATCTTGGATCAGAAGTGAGTGTGCTTGAGTTTGGAGATGTGCCTATTCAGAGGAGTGACGACACTCAACACTTTAGTGAATGCTTATTACAAAATAATATGATAGCTCTCCATGGAAGTAGCCATTCTTGATTGCAGATATTATTTCACTGCTGATAGCTGAAAACACAGACTACTCAAGGATAACAGCTGCTTTGGCACTTATTTCAGTTACATCATGGTTAGTCAAGATGTAGGCCATTTGCCAGGGCTGAACTTTCTCCTTTTTTTTTTTTTTAAACAAAAAACCCTGGGTTTTGTGAGTGGTGTGTAGTGAGAAATAGTTTACCTGGAGTACCTATTTAGGGAATGTCACATGACAATGAAGGCAGCTTAGTAAAGGGTGCATTGTCATTTGCTCTTGTAGGCAATAGCAGTGTCTAAGGAGTACCCTACCAGGTTTAGAGTTCTAGAAGCTATGGGATGTATAAAAGAAAAAGTAAATTTCTCTACTCAGAAGGAGCTTGATCTCAAGTTGAGAATATAGAATATACACAAGCAAAATGATTCATGATCAGTTGAAAAGCAGTGGACAGCTGACATGCTAGATGCTGTTGTGATTAACGAAATGTAAATCCATATAAAGCATTACAGTGGTGTTACATCTTACATGGTATTTGGCTTGAAAGTCAAGGTGTGAGATGAAAATCAGGGTAAACAGAATTATCCGAGAAAATCTTAGGACAGCATGTTGAGTACCCACGTGCCATCCCTTTGTAAGCGCAACTCAGCTGTTTTCTAGGCATTGGAAAAGATTGCTCTTTCTTCAGTTGATGGAAACGCTGGCTTGTATTTAGAAATCACATTGAGCTTTTTAAAAGACCGTGTCCTTATACGTGCTACAGTATGGATGAACCTTGATGACATTATGCTAAGTGAAGTTGTAAGATTCCTCTTATATGAGGTGCCTAGAGTAGTCAGATTCATAGACACAGAAAGTAGAATGGTGGTTACCAGAGTCCGGGGAGAGGGGGGAATGGGGAGTTAGTGTTTAATGGGTATGGAGTTTCAGTTTGGGATGATGAAAAGGTTCTAGAGGTGGATAATGGTGATGGTTGCACAACATTGTGGATGTACTTAATGCCCTTTAACTGTATACTTAAAAATGGTCAAAATGGTAAATTTTATGATATGTATATATTTTACCACAATTAAAAAAAACTATATCCCCAGATTGTGAACATAATTCCAAAAGATGAGTTCAAAAAATATTGTAAGCAATGATAACTTTGTGGTAATAAGTAGATTATGTGTAGATTTCCAGGGAGAACATTCATTTAGATGTATACATTAAAAAAAAAAAACTCCTCATAAATAGGACTAATTTTTGCTTGTTAGATATGCTTATTAGGGCTTACCTGGTGGCGCAGTGGTTAAGAATCCGCCTGCCAATGTAGAGGAGATGGGTTTGAGCCCTGGTCTGGGAATATCCCACATGCCATGGAGCAACTAAGCCTGTGTGCCACAACTACTGAGACTGTGCTCTAGAGTCTGTGAGCCACAACTACTGAGCCCGCGCACCTAGAGTCCGTGCTCCGCAACAAGAGAAGACACCACGATGAGAAGCCTGCGCACCGAAGAGTAGCCCCCGCTCGCCGCAACTAGAGAAGAGCCCGCGTGCAGCAACGAAGACCCAATGCAGCCAAAAAAAAATTAAAAAAAAAAAAAGATGCTTGTTAGGTATGATCTACCTCCTCATTTTATAGCCAAGGAAGGAGGTTAGGTCCCAAAGAGATGAAGAGAATTAATTATCCGAGCTTACATGTTGAGTCAGGCCCAAAGCTAGAACCAGAACCTAAGCCCCTTTACTCACCAGCACTTCCCCTGTACAGATGTTTACCAGGTGACAGCATGCCAGTACTCCCTTCATCATTTTTGCTGTGTCCAAGGACCATTTTTACTATAATTAGTCATTTTCTTTATATGAGTATTTCATGTAAAATGCATTTATTTAATACATAAAGTTACTTTAAAAGGAAATTTTATATCACTACCTTAAATGGAAAATCTATAGAACCTATCTAAATGATCAGAAAAAATACAGTGAAGGCAAAACAGTGCTGTTTTAGTTAGATGTTATTGCTTTGAAGCTGAAGCCTGTTCTGTTTTTGTTAAAAGGGGAGGTTAGTAATTTTTAGGTGTTAAAGACATACTAGCACTAAAATGATATGATGCAAAGTACTGAACGAGGAGTGTCTTTTTCCCTGTGTGAGTCAGTGGTATTTAACGTCATTTCCCATACCACTGCCAGTGGGTATGGCTAAGAAACTTGTGCTGTATACCATGCAGTCTCTCCAGCGAGCAGAGTAGGTGGGTTTTGAATTTGTTTTGCAGAACAGCAGTGGATAAGGGTTAATATAGAGATGTGATTTACAGTGGGAGTGAAAATGGGGACAAAGATTTCAGAGAACTAGTATTGTTAAACATTCTTATTGATGAAAGTGTGCCTGGTCCCTCTATTAGGATGGGTGAAAAAAGACTGACAGTGATTGATTTAGACCTGTTGTCTTTCCTAGTTGGGATGCTATTGGTCTTTGGGGCCAGATCATTGTTATGCAGGACTGTACATAGCATAGATATTCTTGTTCCCTGGACACTTGATGCCAATGGTAATACCGTCCCTCTCCCTTCCCCCCAGTTACTGTGATAACTAGTTCCCCTATGTTTCTAAATGTCTTTTAGGGGTGATTAAGTACTGTATTAGTACCCTCAGGAAAGGAATGTGGAGTTTATTCTAAGCAGAGGGTATAGCCTCTAGGAATGTTTGGAAGCAAGACTGAGCATTGAAAACTTGTCTGTCTTTTCCAGAAGAGAAGAAGAAGTTGATCAGAGATTTTGATGAAAAGCAACAGGAAGCAAATGAAACGGTGAGAACAAGGAACAAGTCCTTATATCTTCTTCCTGTTTGTTGGTCTTTTCCAGAAGTAATACTTGTGACGTGATCACAGATTAACTGTTCCTGTCCATTGATCTTGCTTTTGATTACTTCTTACCAAATGAGGCCAGTTGATGGGGCTGGGTGTTGAGGGGGTTTGGCAAACACAAATGGGTAAAGCTTGGAGACTCTCCTGAAATGAGTCTTTGATAATACATTGCTGCTGTAATAAGGACATTCTCATACTTCTACCTGGGTGGTCTTTTAAAATCTCATTTTAAAAGCTGGCCGTTAAGATCAGTTATTCTCCTTTGTTAAACTTACTGTCACACAAAATGGAGCTCAGAGGTGGTTCTAGCCATGTTCCCTTCTGGTTTTTGGGGGGTTTTTTTGTTTGTTTTTTTTTGGAGAGTGTTGAATTTTGTATATATGCCAGTGTAGTTTTTATTTTATTTTTTATTTATTTAATTAAATTTATTTATTTATTTTGGGGGCTGCACCGGGTCTTAGTTTCAGCACGTGGGATCTTTTGTTGCGGTGGGCAGGCTTCTCTCTAGTTGTGGCGTGCGGGTTTTTTTTCTCTCTCTAGCAGTGGGCTCTGTAGTTTGCGGCACGCAGGCTCTCTAATTGAGGCGTGTGAGCTCAGTAGTTGTGGCTCGTGGGCTTAGTTGCCCCGCAGCATGTGGGATCTTAGTTCCCTGACCAGGGATCGAACCTGCGTCCCCTGCATTGGAAGATGGATTCTTTACCACACTGGACCACCAGGGAAGTCCCTATTCCCTTCTGTTTTAAAAGACAGAAGGATTTGGTACCTTGGGCAAGGCATATGTGGACAGGATGAGTTCCCCGTCAGGACCCAAAGCTTGTCAGATGTTGGTCCAGGTTGCTGAGCAGTTTAAGAACTGCTTCTCTCTTAATCTGTGCCTTTTCTTTAACAACAAAAAACAAACAGACAAACAAAAAAGCAAGTTTTGCTCTCACCTTTTAGAAGTAAGGGTCCTCTGTTCTCCATATCATTGTGCTGTGGCTTCAGCAAAACCTTTTAGGAGGCTGGAGCTAAAATCCAGGTCCCTGGTAGTACTCCGAAGAAATAGTTGCCCCTAGTATTTGCTACCGCAGAGTAGACTGAAAATTACTTTTTAAGCCAGAGAACTTCTTTATTGCTTGTTGAAGAACAACTTCCTTATCTCAATGCAGTTCTGAGAAGTTAAGCTTATCTGCATCCTTTTCTCTATTCTGCATCTATTTTAAGAAGGATCAGCCTACCAGACTGTGGAAACTATCTCCTTCATAATGGGAAACTTTTCTAATACCTGTGTACAGCTGGACATATCCATGATACCTGTTACAGAGCCAGTCTTCTTTTTCACTTAACATCTTGGTAGCATTTCAAAAACCTTTTAATTAATACCAATTTATTTGTTTGGTGCTTAGATACTTTCTTTCCCTGAACTTAAAAAAATTAACCAGTCTTACTCTGGCCATCCCAGGCAGGTGAAAATAACTTATGGCTTCATGTAAATTGGGTCTAGGTGTTACAGTTTACTTATCCCAGAAAAATGGAAATGATTTGGACCCCTGGTTATTCTGACATGGAGACAAACGGTTGGTTTTCAGAAGGAGGAGGAAGGGAAGAACCTTGATGCCATACCCCTATCATTTTTAGTACAGTAGATCTGAGTGCTTCATGATAGCACTTGAACCATAACAGGCTAAGAACTTGGTATACTGAAAAGAGAATTTGAAGATTTTTGAATCCTGGCTTCTCTTGTTATGTAATCTTGAGCAGGTTTCATTAAGTCTTATATATGAAGTAGAAGTAGTATTTCCTACCTTATTGATCTGTTGTGAGGATTAAATGAGAGAATGCATGTAAAAAATGTTTAATAAGCTATAAGGTACTTGTTAGTTTTCTCACTCATTCATCACATACTTTTTGAAGGCCTGTTCTATGCCTGCTAGGCACTGTGCCAGGCACTAAGAGTAATGAAGTGAACATGTCACATGTGGTTCCTGCCCTCCTGGACCACATGGTTGAGTATTTATTTACAGTGGTCTGTGGTTTGATTAGTCCAAACTAGACATATTACCCATATGAGAGAGAACAGAAGCAGGCCATCTACTCACTACTTTCTGCCTTCCTAGCTGGCAGAAATGGAAGAGGAATTACGTTATGCCCCCCTATCTTTTCGTAACCCTATGATGTCTAAGCTTCGAACCTACCGGAAGGACCTTGCCAAACTCCATCGGGAAGTGAGAAGCACACCTTTGACAGCCACTCCTGGGGGTCGAGGAGACATGAAATATGGTACATACGCTGTAGAGAATGAGCACATGGTAAGCTTCAGCTGTCTTTTCCCTTACTGGTCTGTGGTACAATGATTAACCATATTGTGGGGTACAGTTCATGTTATCAGTGCATACTTGACTCTTTTTTTCCACCTTATCCTCTTTCTTGCATCCAATTCCCCTTTTCCCCTTGGGTGCCCACCTCTACTGAATTTAATGCAGATCATTCCAAACAATTTGCTTGTTTAGATTTCTTTGTATCCTTTATGTATAAAACAGTGCTTGGTGTGTAGTGGTGATATACAAGTGTTACCTATTCATATTACATCTGGACTCTGTAGTCTGACTCATTGATCGAGTTTCTTTCTCACATGTGCCCCCAAAGTTCAGTTAGGCTTTTAATTTATCAGAGTATTGTTACAAAATTAACCCGTGCTTTCCCTTATATTTATACCAAGATGGCCCAACAGCCCAGATACAGTAGAGGAAGCAGCCTGCTTCTCAAAAAGCGGGCTAACGCCTTACTTTGTTGTGATAGAAAGTGAGCCAGACTGACTCTCTAGCCTCCAGTATTCTCATTTATAAAATTAGACTGACTAAGCCGAAAACCTGTATTCTCAAACTGTCGAGAGAAGATAGTTAAAGGAATAAAACTTCACAAAGATTAAATTTTATGTGTTACATTTGGGATTATATTCCACAGCACAAAGTAGAAATGGCCTGACCAGTAATGTGGGAGAGAAGTGAACGGGGGCCCACAAGTGCAGACTGCACGGATGTAGAAAGGCTAATGGCACAAATCCTATTTCATGATACATCCTGAATATAGTTTAAGAGATATTCAAATGATACTAGCCTGACATTCCTAATGTCAAAACTAGAGTATTTGAGAATGTTAAATTTTCAAAATTCACTTGTGAAAGGAGGGTGAGAAAAGGCTGGCAAGTAGAGCTTCTTAAAGTGAGAGGAAAGGTGTATAGTGACTTTGGTCATTTGTGACCCAAAAAGCCCTGAAAACAAAAAGGGGGGAGATAATTCCAAATAATAATTTTGCTTTAAAATTATTAGTTTCAGAAACTATTTAGATATACAAACCACCTTCAGTAGAATTATTGTTCCAAATCTGGGGTTGATTTGTGTGACCTTACTGTCTCTTCCTGCTCTTTCTTAAGCCTAATCAGTTGAAAATCCCCATCTTTTATTTTTAAAAACCCTTTTTCCTGCTGCTTTTAAGCCAATGTAACTGGGGTTTATTTCAGCCTCATTCAGTGGTTTCCTCATCCACTTGTTCATATGCCATATGTGAACTGAAAAGCCTTCTTGTTGCTTCTGATCTGGGAACGCATCTTTTGCCTTCTTGGTGGTGGGGTCTAGTGCTAATAGTCACCTGCTCAGTAATAGGCCTTGTGAGCCAGCCAGCCCCTTTTTGAGTGTGTGTGCATGCGTGCTTTGAATAGCTGAGAACTTAGAGCTGCATCCATTTCTGTCAGTGGTTATTTCTGGCCTGACAAAGGCTACTTCTGTCCTTACGCCTTCTGTGCTTAGGATTATAGGTGGAATAAAACTTTGGTGGAGATTTAGAAATAGGGTGCTTGGGAAATTAGGGCAGCTTTCTTGGCTCCAGATACTACCTTCCCTGAGAGCAAATCACCAGTGCAACAACTTCAGTTTTTGTTTTCTGTGTTTGACCTAAGGTGAAATTCTTTTGGAGGCTTACCAAGAGTGTAGCCACTTTTTTTCCAGAATGTGGTAGTGTCTCACACTTTTAAATGAGTTCTATATGTGCTGAAAACAAATAGCTTATTCATGGTCCCTCAATCCTCAATACCAATCAGTGGGCATTTTCAGTGAATTAAACTATTTCTAGGGCTGTAGAGTTTAGTTGGTTTGCACTCTCAGAATTATAGGCTGTATGCATTTTGGGGAAGCTACTGCACCCCACATCAGGGCCATTGCCTTTCAGAAGTTGCTAGTCCAGAAAGCACATGAACCACTTCAAATTCATCAGGAGCACAGGGAAAATGCTGTGATGTGTTTAATCCTTTTCCTGCCTCACTTAAGTGTAAGAAGCAGTGAATTGGGAGGTATTATGATCCTAGATTGAATCCCAGGTTCTCTTTTAGTTTGATTTATTAGCATCTTTGGTTGTCTTAAAAGTAATGAAAATTATTGCACACGATATTCCTTCTTATAACTTCATTTATAATGGAAGAAGTATAACATTTCCCTTCCATACTGCTGTCAGAATCGGCTACAGTCTCAAAGGGCATTGCTTCTGCAAGGCACTGACAGCCTGAACCGGGCCACCCAGAGTATTGAGCGTTCTCATCGGATTGCTGCAGAGACTGACCAGATTGGCTCAGAAATCATAGAAGAGCTGGGGGAGCAACGTGAACAGTTGGAACGTACCAAGAGTAGAGTAAGTCTGAGTGGATGGGGAGAGGGGCAAGAGTGGGGAAAGTAGGTAGGCCCGTTACACCCCGATGCCTTGCTAGTTCCAGAAGCTACCGCAGTTCCAAATTCAGGGTATGACCTTTTAGGTTCTTACTCTTTTCTCTGTCTGTAATTTGCTTGGCTGAAAGATATCCCTTGGAAGTAATTTTACTTCTAAGATTTAGAAGTCATGGGAGGGGCGGGGGGGGGGGTGGACTGCAGAAATCCAATTTCTGCATTTATTGAAGATTGTCAAATAAGATTGTAGCCACTCCATGCTTTTACTAGGTCCTGTATTATGAATCAGATTTTCACTTCTCATATGTCTAGTAGAACATCTACTATTCTTAGGAAAGCTAAGATCTCTTTAAGTAGATGATGCTTTCATGTCATTTAGAGCCAAGGCTATTTTCCACATGTCATAAAATAGTACTACTGACAATTTACAGAGGTTCAATTCTGGGCTGTAACTCTTTACTGTTACCTAAGGTTAGGGCGATCATTGTGAGAAGAAAATACTCAGGCCAAATGATGACTATACTGTGGTGTCTAATCTACTGCACTCTAAGAGGCTCTGGAAAACAATTCATTCCTTCCTTTCTGTACCATCTGCAAAGGAATTTTAAAAATAGTACAACTTGCCAATGGAATGCTGTATTCTTAAGAGCGTGAGGCAGATCCAAACTGAAAAACAGATACTGTGGGCGAGACTTAGATATATGAGAAAATCGTCTCAAATCCCCACACTGAGTTATTTTTCCAGCTTAGTAGCTGTAATTCTCCATTCTTAAAATTAAGTCAAAATGATGCCCTTCCCTTCTTAGTGAAAATTCACAATAAAGTACCGAATTAGGGTAAGCTGTAGAGAAGGCAGTTTGTTTACAGATTGTATGTTTTTTTCACTTTTGAACTTATCAGGTGGATTAGTTGAATTTGAAAGCTGAGGAATGAGCTGAGAGATCAACTTAACAAGGCCGCTGGGGAACAGGAACAGATGTCAGGTGGCATCTGTTGAAATATCCTCCAGCTATATAGATTAGTAACAGCCAACCAAAAGGGAATAAAAAAGGCTTTAAAAAAATATTTAATTCCTTTCACAATTCAGTGTGTCTCTTAAAGGGATAAAGAAAAAAGGAGAAAGAACCAGATCCCAAAAATGGTAGTCCACCAGCCTGCAAAAACAAACATTAACTCAAGAGGCTCTTCTGGAGTTAGGCTGATGAAATTCAAATCTTAAGTTGCTCAGTTACTGGCAGGTACACTTGAAGACTTTGAGTAGTGAAGGTGAAGGATTAGCCCAGTCCCAGAAGTCTCCCCACAGCAACCTTGGGATATAATAATTCCTAGGCCTACTTGATGAGTACTAAAGTATGTTGTCCTTTCCAGTTTCTTCTACTTATATGCAGAGGCCATCATTTAAATTGATTGGATTTCTGGGAGTTTTTCAACATATACCCTTTAATGCCCACTGTCAATTTAGGAATGTTCAATTCTACAGTGTGTAGTTTCGAAAAAACGGGGAAATAATTGCTATTTTCTCTTCTCAGCTGGTAAACACAGGTGAAAACTTGAGCAAAAGTCGGAAGATTCTCCGTTCAATGTCCAGAAAGTAAGTTTTAAAAATAGTCACAAAATTAATTTCTCTTAATTCTAATATCTTTCAACCAAGAATGTCAAAGCTTTAAATAGTGACTGTCAAAGGTGTTAATAAAGCAGAAGAAATAAAAAATACCGTATAGTTAAATATCCCAGGACAAAGTCCTTTGTTAAAAGTATATATACTGCTCTGATTTAGAGCAGTGGAAAGTTTGTCCACTGGAAGGACTTTTATTTTATTTATTTATTTATTTATTTGGCTGCATCGGGTCTTAGTTGCAGCACGAAGGATCTTTGTTGTGGCACGCAGGATCTTTGTTGCGGCATGCGGGATCTTTTTTTTGTTACCGTGCATGCGCTCAGTAGTTGCGGTGCATGGGCTTCTCTCTAGTTGTGGTGCGCAGGCTCAGTAGTTTCAGCGCGCAGGCTTAGTTGCCCTGCAGCATGTGGGATCTTAGTTCCCCGACCAGAGATCGAACCCGCATCCCCTGCATTGAAGGCAGATTCTTAACCACTGCACCACCAGGGAAGTCCCTGGAAGGACTTTTAATCCCAGCTTACTTTCCTTAGAGAAGACAGCACATGGGAATAGAGCTTCATATTCCTGGAAATAAATCTGTAAAAACTTAGAAAACTTTTCACTGCTACTGCTTCGTACTTGCTTTTGGCTCTGCTTGCCCTTCGTGGGAGTCAACCCCTTATTTGGGAGTTCTGTCTTGTTAGTAGAAGTTGACTTAAAAAAAAAACAAAACGTTGAGGTAAGTGCTGACAGCAACAAAACCAGGGGCAGAAAGGAAGTATTGCCACTGAGGCTGAATTTGGGGTAGGTATGCATGAAACAAACTACAACCGAGTCATGAAACTAGCAGGAGTGTGAGATTTTCCTAAACAGTGGCAAATTCCTTGTGGAATAGGGGAATACATTCAGTTTAGAGTGATGAGATTTTTTGTGTTAAGAAAAGAGTATAGGCGCTTCAAAAAATTTACTACCTTTATAGAGATACCCATAGAGGAAGAAAGTAAAAAGGGCAAGAAGTTCACAAGAGATTGAAAGGCACTACTCAGCTTCTAGTTAGTTACTTATCCTAAAGCAGGAACCCCTCTCCCCACCCAAGCTGTACTTCAGCACTGGAGCGTCTGCCGCCAACCCTTCTCCTAATGTGTGCTCACAGCTGTAGTATGTAATCAGTGAAGCTCTAGATGGCTAGGTAGTGAGTTTGTATTTCTGCTGTTTTGAAATATGATTCAACCTGATTTCAGAAATGGTGTACTTCTTCATATGTATATTTAATATTTTTCGAACTAGCCTCGCATAGAAAAACTATTCTTAAAGTGAAGTACTAACTACCATTTGAAGACATTTTAGAAAAATACATTTTTATGCTTTGGTATCTATTGCCCCAATTTTCAATATTTCTGTGAGGTAGATAGTAGTAATTAGTTATAAGTTTCTTTAGCTGGTAATACTAAGTGGCTACGTGATCAAAAATTCAGTCTGCCTCACAGTATCTGGCCTTGGCCCCAGGTCAAACCCCTAAGTATTAAGAATGGAAAGAAATAAGGTTTTCCAGACTTCTGACTACATCCCACTTTGCTTCTCCTTGTAGAGTGACAACCAACAAGCTGCTACTTTCCATTGTCATCTTACTGGAGCTCGCCATCCTGGGAGGCCTGGTTTATTACAGATTCTTTCGCAAGCATTGAACCTCCTACAGGGAACGGTTTGTGGACCAGGACTGTGACTCTGAATGAATGGTGTTTGTTAGACACGTGGAAAAATCTTACTGTTGCTGTGAGCTAACGGTTCAAGAAGGCCCTGTGTAGCCAGACTGTGGGAGGAGGGAGGAAGACGGAAAACCACTTAAATGTGAAGGAATAGCAATAAGACCAGTATGATATACCAAGGTAGTAAATGCTGTTTATGATTTCTTTAAGTTTACATAGTGCTCTAACATATTAATACCCTGTGAGCTTCAAAAAACCAAATACATTTACAGTAGTATTATCGGTCACCAAAATGAAGGGGAAGGAAACTTTACAATTGTGAGAATGCACAAATGTTCTCATTAAGGCAGTATTGACCCAGACGATCATTTAGTATCTGTCACCACAAATGCCTCCCAACTCTGGAATGCCCATTGCGACAAACACGTGTTGGCGCACAGTATTTCCTAAATTCTTACACGTTCTTCACTTTCCGATTCATCTGGTGAACTGGGAGTAGGAAGTTGGTCATAGACAATGTGCCCTCCCTCCCTTGTCTGCCCAAAACTTGAAGCAATCACATCCACTGCCAGGCTGGCTGTAGCCTTGGCCTCTTCCTCTGACGCAGCCAACCGAGGATTGACTTCCACAAGATCCAGTGCTGAGAGCAACCCTGAAAGAACAAAGTATGACCAAAAAAACTTCCTAGCTGCTACTTTCAGTGAGAGTCGTCCCACCTGGGTAGAACAAGCTAAGGTAAAAAACAAGTCATTTTCTACTATAAAATTATCCACCATCAGGAAGCCCCTTATTCCTCATCCTCTTGGGCATGAATTTAAGTTAAAAACACTCATATACCAGAGTAGGATTGAAAGAAACCTTTAAGGTAATAAAATCAATTATCCCTGTTCAGTGAACGTAACAGGCATAGCTGACAGACTTTCTGGTTCGGGTAAGAGCTGGGTCGGGGTGGGGGGTAGGGGGGTGGTAGCAAGAGTTTCCAACCTCGTAGGGAAAATGTATCATTTCCAGTGTTTCTGGGCCCTCCTAGATGCCTGCCTGCAGTTGCGTGGAGAGCAGATCTCTCACGTCTCACTAGCCAGAGCTCGGTTCCCATTTTTGAACTCTCTTGCTGCATCTGTATCTCTTAAGGCACCATGTGCCCTAAAGTATAGTTATTACTGCATATCTCACTCTCACCCCTGAGCTCTGAGGGCAGGTTCCACTTCGGACACAGTTTTTAGGTCTCCCATCAGACTAACCCAGCATCTTGCACTTGGTCAAGGGAAGACTTGGTCATACTTTAATTTGAACTCCAGTTACCTTCTGTGACAGTTTGGGAACTTGTGCCAAAGGGTTTGAGATGGGAAGATTAGACCAGAAAAGAATCTATCCAGACCTGCCCTCTACCACCGCCCCAATACATACATACATACATATATATATATACTTCTGGGTATATATAGTTGGTTATTCTGGATGAAGTTAATCTACCTCCTTCAAGAGTCATCTGAAGAAACTAGCACTGGAGAATACAAGTATCCGAATATTTAGGGCGGCCATAAAGCCTGGAAGCAGGGGTGAATATACCTAATGGTTTACCGATATTACATTATAGTATCGATACATGTTCTGTTCAGTGCTATTACATCCGCTCAGTGTGCCGTCCCTTATTAGCAATGCAGAGTTCAGTGCGCTGTGCAAAACTACAATGAGCAGGTATGGTACTGTAGCGTTTCCACCAATCCCTGCCTGCACGTGCATCTGTGTCTGATGGCTTGTGTGTCTGATTTCCACTGACTAAACGTGGACCTTTTGCATAGCCCAGAAGTAAATCAAGAGGGTACAAGCTATTAAAAATATATATTACCCATTTTTCTAGACTGTTGCCACCTTGTAAATTAATTTAAGCAAACTGCTTTATCTATCTAGTTGACAGTGTCAGGACAGACAGCCTTTTAGAATAACATTGCAGCAGGGGAGGGAGGGACACGGTATGACCACTGCCCCATCTAAGTGCTAGAGGTTACCAACCTGTGCTCTAAGTGGTGTTACTGGGAACCAGAATGGAGAATGGAACTTCCAGGTTCACTGGCCAAGGACAGTTGACAACGTCTACAGTTGTTGGTCTGAGAATAAGGCTACCTTGCCCCTGTCAGATCTGATAGACAAGCATTCTTTCCCTTTCTTTAGTGCCTAAGGCTCTGGTAGGCTCCAGAGCCAGGGAGACCATTTCTCAATTTCCATATCTATCCCAACTAGTCAAGGGTTTTTTATGGTCCTGGACCTTTCAGTGTGAGGTCTCTATGCTATTTTGACCCCAATTTCACAAGGTGGTATTGAAGTACCATGTGGTAGTTGCTTAAATTTTGCAATGAGAGGTCATTTAAAGTAGCCTTAAAACCAAAAGCTTTCTGACAGAAATGGAAACTGTTTGCAAATGAGTATGAGTTGTGGGATAGTAACCTCTTGTAGCTACTCTCAATGATCTAGCATTCAGTTTACTTATCTTCCTGTCAGCCATTCATCTTTCTGTCAGCCATTCATCTTCCAGTATCCCCCTATTACAAGTCCTATCAAACAAGCCCTAGTATAAGACTTACATGAAAGGACCCAAGGTATTGTCCAGCTTTGAAACATCTTCAAGAGAAGCTTTAACTTGACATTCTTAACTCCCAGTGAACCAACCTCTTAGTGTCAGGGTTAAAATTATAGCTATTTGGCCTTGGCTTTCAGTCTTAATCTGCCTTTATACAATTCAGATGCAAAGAACTGCATCAGTTTGGCAGTTTATTCTTGTATTTATTACATGTTTAAGTAGACAGATAATTTTTTATTCAGTGTTACCTTGGCATATTTTGTTATAAAGCCAGGTCCAAACATGCCTCTAAATGACTGTCCCTTATTAGCCTGACCACATGACTTACAGCTATAGACATTTAAGCAAAAACAGTGTTGGCAGTGATGTAATAGTAGAAAAGATCCCCTGGCAGGCAAGAGGCTTCAGCATATTATGTAGTTAGCAGGTTGATCACTGCTTACCTGTATTGTGTATTTCCTCAGTAATATACATGCCTTCTCGATAGGTCAGTCCCCCTACAACAGGGGTTCCTGTGGCTGGAGCCAGCGTAGGGTCAAATGCATCAATATCGAAACTCAGATGGATTGGCCTTTGTCTTCTTGAAAGGAGTAGAATAAGAACAGTCATTTGGGCTGTACTTGGACATTCATCCTTCCTACAGTTGCAACTCCTTGATTTTGTTGCTGTTAATCCTAGTACTTTGTTACTATAGCACATTTCCAGATTTCCTATTCTGGAAGTTATTGAGTGTGTTAGATGCCTACACACCACTTCATAATTTTGCCCTTTGTTCTGTGTGCCTCAGACAGACTAACTCCAATTTGTATTTCTGATTTACCCTGGGCATCAGAGCCTCTTACATTAAGAACTATCAATAGAGGGAATTCCCCACTTCCATAGGACATGGGTTCTGACAGATTCTAGTTTAAGTTGGATTGATCTAGGTTACAGTTGCAGTTGCTGTTATACTCTGAGAGAATAACAGCAGCTCTGAACTTAACTCTGAGTTTATGTTTGCAGTCTTACCATCTCCTACTTCTAACTTGTTTAGCCCAGGTGTCCAATGGCTGAAGCTAACATACAGCAAACACCTATACAGTGAATTATTTGCACTTCTTAACAGCTTAAGAAATGACATACTACCAAGGTGGCAATTAATCACCCAGAAATGAAGACTCAGCACTGGGAAAATGTTCTAAACTAGCATTTGATTAGTATTCATCTCCCATCTTTCTACACTACCAAGATTTGCTTAATATAAAACTTGCAGATGAAGCAGTAGTGAGGCTGGGAAGAAGAGGACAGTTGAATGCTTCTCCTCTCGAAAGGTAAGCATTAAAAATGGAAAGAGAAATTCATGAGAGCTGTTTTCCCTCCCAACCCCAGAAGAAAAATATGACCTATATTTCATATTCTCCCTTTTTGAATTATCTGAATTTTTTTATATGTACATGTTTTGCTTTTATTTTAAAAGAAAGGTCATTATCCTCAAGAGACAGGCTAAAGTGTACTGCCCACTGAGAATCTGCCCTGTTCCCTTTGGGACCTAGAAGTAGATATCCATTGTAGTTACTTACTTGCCAATCAGCAGATCAAATGTCTGTTCCATGACCTTCTGGATACCAAGTCGATCTATGTCTCTCATGGAAAAGTACTGGATATCATAATTCTTTAAAATAAAACTGGTGACATATAAAGGAAGGAAGCCTTAGTTTAAAGAGCATTTTTAATCAAATGTGGGGGGGCGGGGGGTTGTCTTCATAGTGACCTACAACAGGTTAAGGCAAGAAACAACCCATCAAGTGGAACATTAGTGGCCAGGACAGGCCCAAAGCTCAACTCTAATGTATCAACTTACTGTTCAGGAGGGTCCACATCTCTTAGTCCAATGTATACAATACTTGGGGAAGAGATACAAGGTTTGATCCAGGAAAATCCTGGGAGTTGTGGGACCTATGAAGAGAGGAATGAACAGGATTCATCAAGGATTCTTGGTCTCATCAAGATAGTCCCCGTGTGCTTCCCAGTGTGTTTTTTCCTCTTACCCACAGTATATGGGTAAAGCAGCAGACACACTTGATCTGGGAAGGAACTGATAGAAGTGGAAGTGATTCAGAAGGGCAGCTGAAGAACACAGCTGAAGAAGAATAAAATACCTTCTCTTAAGGTGACCTTGGTTTCTCATTAACTTACCTAAATAGCAGGAATACTGCTGATTAGGCCTTTCCATCTCTTTGCCCGCTACTGAATTGTTTACAGATTGGTTCTTGAGATGGCAACTGGGTTACGTTTCAAGTCCCCAACAGCCAAAATGTGAATTCTGCCTAGTGAATAACCTTTGTACTGTCCTGCTGTAACTTGGTCCCTCACTGAGGGGAGGGATACACAGATTCTAGTCTATGCCTAGCATGGTCTCCCATGTCTTCTGAACAGCCTGGGAAAAGATTACCTAGAGGTAATCATGGTTTTACTTGGCTTCTAGACCAGTGGGTCTGAGAGTGAGGCTTAGGAGGTTCTTACCAAGAAGTCTTCGGGCTGTAAGTGTATCAGATCACTAGAGTTACTACCCACTCACCACATTCCTTTATTATGAGATTATGATCCCCCCTAAGAGCAGGGACCATGTCCTAGTCATCTTTATGTCCCCAGCATCTAGACTGTCTGGTCCAAAATAATGTTTGATGAACAAATGAAGGAGTGGTAAGCATTACTACAGCCACCATAACCCCATCCTTCACAGAAATGTTACCGAACTAGACTCTCAAAGCCCCAGGATAACCCTTGCAAGCTGTTCAACGTTCTCTTCATTTCAGCCCACTAACCTTGTCCTGTAGTTCTTTGAGGAGAAATGAAACTGGCTGTCCGTGGAGATTTCCAGATGAAGTGGTGAGGGGTGTATTGATGTCAGCATGGGCATCAACCCAGATCACACAAAGGTCTGGGCAGTGCCGGGCGTGCCCACTAATGGTACCGATTGCCAGGCTGCAAAGAACAAACACAGTAATATTAAAGGGCTTCCGCTTGGCAAGCATCACTAACAAATATCTTCAGCCAACACAGCTCAGACTTTGTCCTCAGGGCAAAGTCAGGGCCCTAGATTGAGGCTAGATTTGGATGAGACAGAGTCCCTGGGACTGTGTTCCCAAAGATGAGCCTTGAGAGAGAGAGAGAGAGAGAGACAGAGAGAAATGGAAGGCTCTAAAGATTCAAAGCTGACAACTGGTTATCCTTGTAGTGTGACAGGTGTCATTGCTGGCCCCAAATCCCTTTAATTGGATCCATTAGCCTTGGTCCAGAAAAGGACCCAAAATATTTGTTCAACAGATGAAATCCTGTTAAATGATATGGGCTGTATGTAACAACTCACTAATACTACTTAATACCTCTTGAGAGACCAGGGAGATCTAATTACTTTTAAAGAATCAGTTATATTAACTTGTTAAGGATAAAAATTAGTATTACAGCTGTTTAGAAAGATTATGTGATATTTCCTAAAACAAGAAGTCAAAGTTTTTAAAGACATCAAAGTTAACAGGGCAATCCAATTAAAGACCTCATTAGATCACTGAATAAAGTAGAAGTTTATTTCCATGTTATCTTATATACATTAGCATGGCATGCAAATATCATTAAGTGTTTCTGGGTTTTGCTTTCCTTGTCCTTGGTCTCCGCTTGCATTAGCCAACTGTGCTGTCTGACCTGTAGGAATATAGCTGATGAAATTGTGCTTGGAAAGCTGCCCAAGCTTCCTAGGTACCAAAGAATTTGACATAGATGAGAAATGCAGCTTAAGCATCTTAGGAACTAACTACAGTCATCTTTCTTGATCAGTACAGTCTGAGGTAGCATTTTAAGCTCCATGTCCCACATAGGACTTTTTCGAGACATAGCATGGTCTGGCGCTAAAAGCACTGTATTAAGTCAGAATATTGGTGGTCTTTCTAGGAAGAAATGTGTGAAATAGGGCAAGTCATCTAACCTATCTAGACTGCAGTTTCCCTTTCTATAAGATAGGGAAAATAATCTTAGCCCGTTTAAGTCAGAGTTGGTTTGACAATTAAAGCAGTAGTGGATGTTGTACTATTAAAGGGAGCTGAGTGACCTAAAAATGCCTCTTCCTTTAAAATATTCAACAGCTGTTCAGGTTATACACACATCCCTTCCTTTCTAGAATCTTCCGGACAGCCTAGGTTTTAGCACTGAACAGGAAACAGGGAGCAGTGATAGAGCTGCAATCTAGACACAAACAAAAGGAAAACCAAGGATTATGATAATTACAATAATAAGCAGTCCCCAAATAGTACGCTGACCAGAAGAGAGACAATAAATGAACTTTGAGCACTGAGCTACGGGACAAGAGATCCACCCTTGGGTTATTTAATCAATTTCGGTAGAGAACCTGTGACTTATTTCTTATTCTACTTAAAATTTTATTCCTGACGAGGAACCTACCTGCATTTGCAGTTCCGTTAAGTGATCTGAGAAGCTCTCTGAGTACCTCAGGGGAAGTTGCTAGATTGGATCTCAGAAGAAAATTTAATTGCCCATAGAGGTCACAGTGGACTTGAATCCCAGCTCTGCTACTTCCTGGCCCTAATACCTTGGGTAAGTTATCTAACCTCTGTCCCTCAGTGTACCCAGCAGTGAATTAGATAAAATTGTATCTGCCTCATGGCATTATTTTGAGGATTAACTGAGAATATGTATGAAGTGCTTGATATTCCTAGTGCTTCAATGCCATTTTTCTTTCTACCAAAAAAATCTTCATTACTGAGCTCAAATCACACTTCCCTGTGAAATCTGACTACTCTAGCCCAGACTGATCTCTTCCTTTTGAGATGTAGGATTCAATATTTTTTTCATTCCATGTGTATTTATTTCATTTAATCCTAATAGATCACAAGTTTCCCATAATCCTTAGCACTGCTTGAGAACTCATCAGAACAGTGCTCAATAAAGTGCATGCTGATTCAGTGAGAGGAAGGATCTAATGTATTAGCCACCTAAGGAGGCTAATACAGTACTGTGGAGGGTAGAGAATGTATTCACGTGCCAATTGGGGCATTTCTAACAAACCTATTAGCAGAAATGCTTTAAAAAAAAAAAAGCCCAAATTCAGCCTATCGATAGATCCCTCCAATTCTCCTAAATAACCAAAATGAAAGTCATGAGACAGTTTTAAGAAAGCTTTCCAAGAAATAAGCATGAAACATACTGTCTAAAAACTTCGCTTAGTTTAACTCTGAACTTGTCCTTATACTACGTGATATTTTCTCCAGTGGTTCATGATCTTAGACATGAAAATACTATGCACATTATACGCTAAAAATTCGAAAGGGTATTTTACTCTAAATGAGGAAACTGAGACAAAGAAGCTAATTGATGGGCTGAGGCAATCCAGCCCCTCCACCACCCCTGGCTCCCAGCTTACCTGTGGTCTCCTCCCACGGTGACACAGCTGTAGCCACCTGACACTGCTCTACTAACCACCTCCGCTAGTTCCTGGTTGGCAAGGCCCACTGAGCGAGGATTCACTATCAGGTTATTATAGAGATCATCTTTGGGAACTGGAGTAAAACTCAAGTCTCCGAAGTCTTTAAGGTGGCAGCCTAGAAACAGGGATGACAAGATTAATTATAATATATGTTATTACAACTCGTACTGGCCTGGGCCACAAATAATAACTGTGACAAAGTACACATCATACTTATTGTCATGGTAACTCAAAACGTCACATGACAGTGGCAGGATTCTCTCAGTCCTCCCAGCAATCCTGTGGGGTAGATCCTGTTAGGAACACCATTTTGCAGATAAAGAAGCTGGGTTTTAGAAAGTAAAGCCCAGAAATGTTCACTAACTTAACCTGACAATCACAAAACTGGTAGCAATTTGTAAGACCTCAGATATCCCTGAGTTACAGAGTGAAAATAAAATACTGAGAGGAACTGGCAGGATTTTAAGAAAATTAAGTATTGTTAATTTAGGACAAAGAAACATACTTAGGAATTTTCACATTACACACTTTTTTTGAAAAAAGGCCAGTCTGAGGACCTAAATATTTCTTAATTTTAGGATGCTTTAACAGTTATTACAAGATCCCAAACACTGTTCCAACTGCTCAACAGAAATTCTTAAGACTCACAACAATCCTATTAGGCAACTATAGTATGCCATGCTATAGCTGAGGGAACTGAAGCAAGGTCCCAAGGTCACACAGTTGCTAGGTGCCAGAATCAGGATCCAAATTCAGGCCGTCTGCCGCGAAGTGTGTATTCTTGACTCTGGTTTGCATCTCAACGATTCCCTCTTGATTCTGACACTTTAAGAACTAAAGAGTCCTCTCCAAGGTACTTCCCTGGTGGTCCAGTGGGTAAGACCCCGCACTCCCAATGCAGGGGGCCCGGGTTCGATCCCTGGTGGGGGAACTAGATTCTGCATGCATGCCGCAACTAAGGAGTCCACATGCCACAGCGATGATCCTGCGTGCTGCAATTAAGACTTGGCGCAGCCTAAATAGATAAAATTTTAAAAAAAAAAGAGTCCTCTCCAAGGAGCCAACAAGATGGCAGAAGTGGAGCAGAAGCAGCAGCGGACCTTCTGCAAGGTCATCCGCTTTGGTGAGCACCTAGACCAGGCACTGGACACGCGGACACAGTGCCGCGGCTGCACAGTGCCCTGCGGCTGTGGCAAAAGCACCTGGGCAGGGCCAGCCTGGGGGCACGGCCCGAAGAGAAGCCGTAGGTGCTGAAGATCATCCTGCCCAGGTGGTGGGCGTGCAAGACCTTCACCCAGGTGGAAACCAAGCCCAAGATTATTGGCCACTACCTGGGCGAGTTCTCTATCACCTACAAGCCTATGAAGCACAGAGCCAGCCACTCCTCCTGCTTCATCCACCTTGAGTAGCCTGTTCGGCCAGTAAAGGCACAGACTTTAAAACAGACGAACAGAATGAACTAGTGGTATATTCTGACAGTAAGCTGTAATATGTTCCCACCCAGGGTTCACATATTCCAGCAAATTACGACATTAGTCACTACATGTTAATCTTTAGTGTAAGTACCAGTCTTTCAATCTTAACCACTTATATCAATAAAATGGTTGGATTTAGAGTGAGGACTAACTAATCCAACACTACCAAAGGATTTGAGCAAACAGAACGTTAGCATAGATTGTATTCTTACGGGCCTGTTTCTCAAACTAGAATCCAGGTATGTTGAGGGGAGGGGCAAGTGGTCACAGGATAGACATCTGAATGTTTGCAGAGACTTGTATTAAAGATCTGTATTAAGACTAGCACAGACCAATCTTGAATATAAATTGTACAGTTTGAGCTTTACCTCTTGAACCCAAACTCAATCCAAAGCCAAACTTCTGAGAGAATGTAGAGATTTGAGAAGCAATGGCCTGGAACATAAACCCAACCAAGGGATCACCACCAAGATCTGGATGACCAAATAAGAAGGAAAGGTGCTGAAGGTTAGGAGAATATGAAAACAGGCCAAAGACACTGAGAACCAAGAGAAAAAATAAAACATCTATAAAAATCTTCTTAAAATCTTTTAAAAAGAAAAAAGCCACGAGTAGCATCACTATGTACTTTACTAAATCTCAAAATATGGAAGGACACTTTAGATTTAAGAGAAATGAAACTTTAACTTTCAAGTCAATATCAGGTCTTGCCATTGTTGCAACACAGTCTTGAGCGGGACAGATTTGAATGGCAGTGCCTATACTTGATGTTTTAACTTCCATATCCATGTTTATCTCAGCATCTCTAGGTGCAAGACGCCATGGCTTGACTGGCGTTTTATATTAGGTGTATAATTAGAAAAGGTTTATAATCTAATTGAATAATAATGTTAATATTAATTTTTGAAGACTAACTCATTTAATCCTTCCATGACCAATAAGAAATACATGGGGGGGCTTCCCTGGTGGCGCAGTGGTTGAGAGTCTGCCTGCCAATGCAGGGGACACGGGTTCGAGCCCTGGTCTGGGAGGATCCCACATGCCGCGGAGCAACTAGGCCAACTAAGCCCGTGAGCTACAATTGCTGAGCCTGCGCGTCTGGAGCCTGTGCTCCGCAACAGGAGAGGCCGCGATGGTGAGAGGCCCGCGCACCGCGATGAAGAGTGGCCCCCGCTTGCCGCAACTGGGGGGAGCCCTCGCACGGAAGCGAGGAGCCAACACAGCCATAAATAAATAAATAAATAAAATTAAAAAAAAAAAAAAGAAATACATGGGAATTAAAGTGATCAACCTGGTGGTTAAGTGATAGAACTTGGGGAACACTAAGTCCAGTCATGGAATCTAGGATGTAGACTTAGATAAGTACGACAGAAAACATTACAAACTGGGCTATTATTTACTTACCAGAATAAAGCTGCAGAACGCTTAAAAAGGGAACTTAAGAGAATTTGATAGTCTTACAGCAACACTCGCCATGGAAGAGAGACTGAATTTCATAAAAGTATTTTGGTCATTAAACATGTAACTCTGTGGAGTGAATCACCAGCTTAATTCACAGCCTGGATGGTGGGTTCCGATTCCTTGCTCACCAAACAGCCTTCTGCTTATTCACTTAGTTTCCCAGTTGCCCTCATACCAGCAAGAGGGCTTCCTGACAGTGGATGCCAGAAGGACTCTTGCTCACTGAAACTACGCACGGGCATTTGGGCTTATACATCATGGTTAGCACGAGTCTCCGGGTCTGAAAGCCTGATAAACTCTGCACACTTCAAGACTTCTGTTCCTGGACCCACAGAGCTGAGGGCTAGACCCCCTGAAGGGATCAATACCTTGAGAGGCCCTGAGTGGCCCACCTTATATGACTCCCAACTCTGCTCTTTGATTTCCACATTAAATTCCCAATAAGGACTAGGGACAATGAGTGCTAAAGGAGTGAAAGGAGGTTATAGGGAACATGAATTATGACCTGTAGGCCGGTTTTTGAGGAGTAGAGAGGCTGATGGGAGGTTAATTTTTTGTCAAGAGCAGGATGAACTGAGTAATGATAAAGCAATTACCTTAGCAGAGTGCAATGGCAAGTTCTTCTAGTTCAAAAGATAAATGGTCTCAGTAATTTTAAAGAATCTTGGAATAATAGTGAAAAAAGCAAACATTATAACATGGAATATCTGTCATACTGAAGAGAGCTGTCCCTTTCTCAAACTTTTTGTGCTTCAGGTCAACTCATCTGCAAGTCTAAATCAGATGAGACATAATATTTCATTGCTGCTCTTTCCTCTTTTAGAAGGCATTGTAGGATGAAATAAACCTGAAACTTCCAAGGAAGCTCTCATATCAAACAGATTTGGAACCGGCTGGAAAGGGCTCTCATTTTTCATTTGCAGTGGGAAAAAGTCAAGCTCTGTATACACTGGCACCACCTCACTGCTTCTCTCCCCAGTGCTGGTAATAAAAATACACGGACTACTACTCTGATGTTTTAGGCCCGGTTGTTACTTTTGGCCTTGATAAACCTCTTAGGTTCCACTGGAGTGGAACAAGAACACAAGTGCATCCACAGAATGATGCAACCGGAAGAAATCCAAACAGCCCTATCTGACGTTAGCAGCGTCTGTGGACAGCACTTCTATTTCAGGGCCCTCATCACCAGTGAATCCTTGAAAGAAGCCAGTGACAGGAAAGAAGGAAAAGGAACAAAACTGTCTTTCTCCACACCACACAGTGCTAGCTAGATGCTTTACAATAGCTACTAATCCTTACTTCCTCTGCTGGTATGATTATCCACACACTTTGGAGGAAGAAATTCAGCAAAGTTAAATAGCTCCAACTGTTTAGAGCAAGCCTGAATCCTTCTTTGGTTAGAGACTCACAAAAGAATGAGTGAGCAGGCATTTTGATAGCATAAGGGTAGCCCATTCTCTCTGCTGCTCTGACTTCCACTTACAGGCAGCTGCAGCTGCTCCCAAGCCTCCCAGCAAGTCAAGAGAGGTGGGTTTTGAGGTGGGCTGACACACGGGCGAGTCTACCAAGCCACAGGTAGCTCACTGGCAGAATATTAGACTTGGAGAAAAGCAAAGAGTCTATTAGTGTACAGTTTTTTGAACTGTCCTTGAATAGGATGAATGTTTATGATTTGTCAGGAATAACAAGTCAGTGAAACATGCAGAAAAACAAAGACTCTGAGTTCTTATTTGGTGCTGAGAGAACACTGGTGGCTCTTAAAGTTATAGACTCAAATATTGTACACAGCAGATTTCATCCCACAGAAAGGGAGTTCCCAATATTTTAAAGGATGGCATCTGCTAATTCTTAGAACCTCAAAGTTGTACCTGGAAGACCAGCCTATTGAAAACAGTTGCAGTGTTACTCTAAGTCTAAACTAGGAAAGGAATGCCAGTTAATTCAGGTCATTTGAAGTAAGCAGAATTTCTCTTATCCCTAAAATGTGATTTGGATAATAACCTTTGAAGAGACTGTTATATAAGGTAAACTCATTTGGCTACCACCAATAAAATGCAAGGGTCTGAATTTTGTTTAGTGTATTTACCTCCCAGAGGCTGTACAACCAACCTCAAGAACCATGTGTCCTGGGGTATCTAAGAATCAGCTCTTTGCTTCCTTAGACCCAGCCTCCAAAATAAGTTAGGTGCTTTAGGGAAAGAAATCATATCACACAAGTACACCTATTTGTTGTAGTTCACTTCTTCAAAGTCCCTCATAAGACTGCTCCAACCAACCCTCTTGACACCCGCTTCCTCCCCACTCTGTTCTCCTGTTCAACAGGAGGTGTTCTCAGAGGCAGTGAAGACCATGGATGAGGAAGACCAAGGACAGTGGCACTAGGGGCTCGAGGATGGAAGGTGACCCCGGGCATCCAGGCCAGTCACTTCAGACATGGCCATCTAACATCTGTCGGAGTTTACCTCAAGATCAGCTGATACAGACGTGATGTTAATAGATGCCTTTGCATGAATGTGATCCTTGAGTAAAAAATCCCAATACAAAACAAGCCCAAAAGTTTGGCTCAAGACATGTAACTGAGATGACTTGCAGCACCATTTATGTTTCCTGCTAATTGGTTCTCCAGCCACATCCGAACTTCTCGAAGAACAGTGTACCATTTGCTGAGGGTAGGCTTAGTAATGTATGCCCCTCTGAACCCAACTCATGTCAACCCTCCAAGCACCTCCAAGACCATGGTGAGCCAACTCAGGCTTTCTTGGGCAGACTATCAGCTGACGGCACCCTGACAGCCTGGTTCCAGCACAGGCGGGGGCAGAGGTAAGAGGAGGGTTCCTGTGGCTTTACGGGTCACTGCAACATAACCGCTTTCCCTCGTTCAGAACAAGACTGTTAAGCTTCTCTGAGAAAAAGATCTGTTGTTAACATGCTGACAAAACTTCAAGCTACTCCAATATCTAACCACAGGAAGAGACAGCGACAATCCCTGGGGCTAAAATATTGCTTTTCAGAATATGTGATCTTTCTTCTTCTTTAAATTCTTGATGCTCCACCTTGTTCCAGAAAGGATTTAAAGGGCTAGTGACTACAGCTCTGCCAGTTAACCAGTCCAGATGTGTAGCTCCCTGACCCATACCTCGGCTAGCATCCTGGTGAGTTTCACAAGGAACCTCAACAAACCAGACACCACATTCCACGCTACTCCAGGCTGAAAGCAGAGCGCACAGGAGATGAGGTGGCCACAGTGGGTCAAGTGGCCACAACAGACATGAAGGAAAGAATCCCTGTCCTTTGGTCCCTAACTTCCCAGAAGAGTCAAGATCTCCAACCAAGTTCAGTCTCTAAGTTTGTCCCACCTCACACAGTCCGTTACAAGGATTGAAATGAGATAACAAGGAAAAGCCCTACACGGGCTAGGGGTTACATTATTAGTTCAACTACATGAGGCATCTCTGTGGTTTTTCTCCCCACCCTACCCTTTTCTTTGCAATAGATGGTGTAATCTAAGACTTCCCAAAACTTGTTTGCAATACGATTATGTCATTTGGATAAGAACAAGAGTTTTTGGTGAGAAGTAGCAAACATACACAGGCCCACTGATTTCTCATTGAAATAGCTCCTAAGGAGCCCAGCTGTCACACACAGTTCAAATTTTCTACCTTCCCTATAAAAGAATATAAAGGCATGGCGATTTCACTTGGAACACCAATTCTCTGAAAGCCCTAACCACAATGCCACACCCTGCTGTGACTCAGTTCTCAGGTCACACAGGAAGGTATTTTCTACTTCTTTTCCTATTCTGTGGTTCTGGCTTCTTGGGATGGAGGAGGGGGCCAAAAAGATGCTTTCTTCTCTTCAAATCCTAGCATTACCACACCTATTATAGGAATACACCCTCACTATTAAGAGAGCTTGGGGAACTTCCCTGGTGGCGCAGTGGTTAAGAATCTGCCTGCCAATGCAGGGGACACGGGTTCGAGCCCTGGTCCAGGAAGATCCCACATGCCACGGAGCAACTAAGCCCATGCGCCACAACTACTGAGCCTGCGCTCTAGAGCCTGCGAGCCACAACTACCGAGCCCACATGCCACAACTACTGAAGCCTGCGAGCCTAGAGCCCGTGCTCTGCAACAAGAGAAGCCCCCGCACCACAACGGAGAGTAGCCCCCGCTCGCTTCAGCTAGAGAAAGCCCACGCACAGCAACGAAGACCCAATGCAGCCAAAAATAAAAATAAATAAATAAATAAATAAACTTATTTTTAAAAAAGAGAGAGCTTGGTCATTAATAGAGAGGGACAAGTAAATTTATTCAAGGATTAAATTATTTAAACCAACCACAGTAATCCCCTTAGGTTCTAGGCCTCTGAATGTGCTATTTTGGATATTAAAGGAGTAACGCCACTCCTTTCTAAAGCAACTAGAGGTCAGCCTTGAAGCAGTCATCATTAGCTACTTAGGTCCTGGCATAAGTATGTTTCAAAAAAGGAGGCAAAAACTAGCCACTGCCACTTACCAACACTTAGCTTGACTAAATTCATCAACTGGTAGCCCAACACCTTGTAAGAGTTTAAAATTTGATATATGACAGTTATTCAATTTAAACATTTTTAAAACCTGGGAAACCAGGGGGCTTCTGAGGAACAAACCATTTTGAGAGTAAGGAAATAGTGACCCGGGAAAATCCCACGGATCACGATGTGAATGAAGTTCCAGGAGAAAGCCTGGATGCTTTGCCCCATTTCGTCCTTCAACAAACGCTAACTGTGTGCTGACTGTGCACCTGGTTGCAGCCTTCAGGGAGCTCACAGCCTGGTCAG
Source organism: Balaenoptera physalus (assembly GCF_965194825.1). Taxonomy (NCBI): domain Eukaryota; kingdom Metazoa; phylum Chordata; class Mammalia; order Artiodactyla; family Balaenopteridae; genus Balaenoptera; species Balaenoptera physalus. The sequence continues at coordinate 34,539,231 of NC_138883.1, forward strand.
AAGACAGGCAGGGAAAGCACAGGCCGGTGCAAACTGCGATGATGCAGCTGTGCACAGGGTGTGATGGGAACAGGGGAAGGTGCTGACTCAGACCCAGGATGAGCCAAGGGGACTTCTCAGAAGAATCAGTGCCTGAATCCTGAAGGTTTTAGCCAGGAATGAAAGGGCAAAGGCTTGCCAAGCAGAAGCACATACCTTCAACCCTACAGAACAATGCCCAGGGTCCATCGGGAGGACTGCAGAGAGATGAGGAAGGAGGAGGGGGCAGGGCCCAGGTCCTAAATGCAGCAGGGAGCTACTAAGGTTCAAGTCAGGAGGTGACAAATCAAATCTGCACTGTCTCGCATGCCGCAACTACTGAGCCAGCGTGCTTCAACTACTGAAGCCCGCGCACCTAGAACCCATGCTCCGAAACGAGAAGCCACTGCAATAAGTAGCCTGCGCACTGCAACGAAGGGTAGCCCCCACTCACTGCAAGTAGAGAAAAGCCCGTGCGAAGCAATGAAGACCCAACACAGACCAAAAAAAAAAAAAATCTGCACTGTTAATCTAGTGATCTGGTGGCCTCTAGAAAATGGCCTGGCCTGCAGAAGAGCAGCTCCCAGAGGGGCTGTAAAGACCAGACAGACAGAACTGACAAGATTCCAGCAATACTTAGAGGGGTGTGGAGGAGAGAGAGAAGGTTTACCCTCCAGCTTTCTGGCTCTGCTACCATCAGAGATGAGAAACCACAGGGGAAGGGAGTGGAGATGATGGTAAGTTCAGTTTTGGATACTCTGACATTGGGGTGTTAGAGACTATCCTGTTGATAATACGTGGAAACAAGTTAATGGCTCAAATCTAGGCAGTGTTCAATGGCTGACGACATCACTTCTGATGGAAGTGTATACCACCACCTACGAAGCAGAGCCGCCAGAAAAAAAAAAACTGGACCTGAATCTGACCAAGGATCTAGATCCAATAGCCAGTAGAAAGGAAATACAGAGGACAAAGAACACGTCATACGATGCCACAGGGATGTGATCTGCAAAATACAAGCTGAGAGATTCTGCAGACAAATGACCTAGTTTCCGCTACAGATCAACTGCAAGGAAGAAGGAAGAAAACAGGAGGGACCTATAAAGGACTTACGAGATAACAATACAGACCTTATTTGGATCCAAACTCAAACTGTAAAAAGATAAACACAAAAAGTGTAAATCAGTCGGGCAATGTGAACATTAACTGGTGTAAGGGCAGATACAAGTTGAAAAAAGACTTAATTATCTCTGTTGAAAATAAGGGTAAAAACTTCTCTCCTCCCTTGTGTTTCAGAATTTCTTTCTCTGTCCTTTTCACATGTATGTAATCTTTATAATGACTAAATAGGCCTCACAACCCAGGAATGTTTCCTCAAGGACTTGGGAACCATTTTTGTGTGTGTGTGTGTGTGTGTGTGTGTGTGTGGGATCTTAGTTCCCCGACCAGGGACTGAACCCAGGCCACAGCAGTGAAAGCACTGAGTCTTTTTTTTTTAATTTTTATTTTTTATTTTATTATTTTTAGCTGTGTTGGGTCTTCGTTTCTGTGCAAGGGCTTTCTGTAGTTGCGGCAAGTGGGGGCCACTCTTCATCGCGGTGCACGGGCCTCTCACCATCGCGGCCTCTCTTGTTGCGGAGCACAGGCTCCAGACGCACAGGCTCAGTAGTTGTGGCTCACGGGCCCAGTTGCTCCGCGGCATGTGGGATCTTCCCAGACCAGGGCTTGAACCCACGTCCCCTGCATTGGCAGGCAGACTCTCAACCACTGCGCCACCAGGGAAGCCCAGGAACCATTTTTTGAAATACAAACATCTAGGGCCCCAACCTCCCAGTTCTATGGGTATGAGTGGTGGGCCCCTTGCTTCAATTTGCCAAAAAACTATCCCCCCCCTTTAAGATATGAGAAGTTTGTTTCCTGTCCAGATAAAGCCAATCAGCTAACCGGTAATCACTCCAATTTCCATGATAAAGTTAGGATGAGCTACATGTGACAAAAGGTCAACTATCAAAGTCCTCTAACTGGAGGACTAGTTATTAATCTCGAAAACATGGATTGTGTTGCACCTGCTTGGCTATAGAAAAGAGTAAGATTTGTCTTTGCAGTCTTTTATCAGATCGCCCGATTTAATGCTTATTCAATAATAAACAGTTTTCCTTCTCTACCACCTTTGTGGATAGGTTCTCAGATGGGAGATATTTTTAAATTATATTTCCACAATACTGGTATTTGATATTTATTTTAGGTGTGATAATGGTATTGTAGTTAGGTTTTAAAGCATTCTTGTATTTTGAAGACATATAATGAAATATCTGCAGATGAAACAAAATGATGTCTGTGATTTGCTTCAGAAGGTATGGAGGTGGGGTGAGAAACCTTGCCAGGTATAGATAATTGATGCTAGGTGATAGCTATCAAATTCATTATGTTACCGTCTCTACTTTTCTTATGTTTGAACACTCCTGTAATAAAAAGTTAAGAAGATACATGGAAGCCAGCTGGTATACAGGTTTGGAGCTGGGAGGGAGGGGGAATAAGTGTTGGAGATAAAGCTCTGGAGGCATCAGCATACAGGTAACAGGAAGGCTGTGGAAATGGACAAATTGCCAGCTGAGACAGCATAAAGCAGAGGGTCAAGGACAGAACCCTGAGGAATACTAAAATGTAAGGGGTAGGCAGCAGAGGGTCTAGCAAAGGAACCTGAAGAGTTAAAATCAGAAGAGAGTGGTGGCAGTTTCAATAAGATAAGATGGTTAATAGTGTCGAATGTGAATGTTGCAGGGTCCACCATATTAAAAAGTAGGAGGTCAGAGATCTCAGCAAAACCAGTTTCGTTGCAATGATGGCCCAGGACCCCTGATTATAGCAAGTTGACCTGTGAAAAGGCAGTGGGGAAGCCAGTTATTTTGTTTCTGAAGAGAAACAAAATAACTGGACAAGAGCTAGAAGGCTACATACGGCAGAGGGGGATGGGAGGTGGGCAAGATTTGCACTTACTTACTGAAGGGACAGGTTAGTAGAGAGACGCTGAGAAACAAGGGGAGAGAAGGGCTAAGTGCTGGAACAAGAACCCTCAGGAGCCAGGAAGGGATGGGATCTAGAGCACAGGGAGATGGTGTGGCTCACAGCCACTTGTCCAATATCTGCTCTTCCCTTCCTCCACAGAGGATTTTAGCTGGGGCATGACCCCTTAGAAGAGACTAAATTCACCGTCTTCCCTTCCAACTAGCTGTGGCCGTGTGACCCACTGGAGCCAAAAGGATAAGCAGAGGTATCCTGCAACAGTGTCCTGGGAACTTTCCTTAAGGGAAAGCACAAGTTCTCCCTTCGCCCGCTTGTTGGTTTATTTTCCCATCCTGCTGCCAGAAATGAGGCCACAGCCATCTGGGACCATTAGATAGAGGCCTTGCTGGTAGTGCAGCAAGATAAGAATCTAGGAACTGAACTTCAAGGAACTGAGCCTCCAAACCAGTTCTGGACTTCTCTCTAGACTATTTCCTAGAGAGTGAACTATTTTTCTTAAACCGCTTATTTGGGGCTCTTATCACGTGCAATTGTACCTACCTAATACAGGAAGGACTGGATACCTCATCCTCTGAGGACAGTGTAATAGCATCTTTGTCGATACAACTAATTGGGGGATGATGGGGAGAAGAGCTAGAAGTTAGGGAGTTCATACCTGAGTTGGAAAAACAGGACGATTATGGGTACAGATTTCAAATAGCCATCATGAGAAACAGGATTTTTGGAAGAAGTTGGAGACCCTACCTTTACGATGGTGCCACTCAGTTTCTTCAACCATGGTAAGAGCTGAGAAGGCAGCTGACTGCACCAATTGAGGGGCTAGATTGTATATGGTAAGAAATGAGGTTCTCAACTACTTCTACTGCTGACTGTATGACCTTCAGGCCATACTTTACTTTTTTCCATTCTCAGCTTTTATTTATAGAACAGTGTGCTAAATAACAAGTTGAAAAAAATTTTCAAGCCTACAGCATTATGTCCCTAAGAAGTTAAAACCTCAAGTGACCTTCCTTGTTCTTAGAATATTCTATTCTAACTTATTTTAAGTGTTTCCTTTTTAATTTTAAATTGTGGTAAAATATACATAAAAATAACCGTCTTAACCATGAGGTGGCATTAAGTACATTCACATTGTTGCATAACCATCACCACCACCCATCTCCAGAACACTTTCTTGCAAAACTGAAATTCTTTACCCATTAAACCATCTGTCTCCATTCCTCTTCCCCCAGTCCCTGAACCACCATTCTACTTGGCCCCTATGATTTTGACTAATCTAGGTACCTCATAAGTGGAATCATACAGTATGTCTTTTTGCAACTGGCTTATATCCCTTAACATAATGTTCTCAAGGGTCACCATGTTATAGCATATGTCATTTTCCTTTTTAATGCTAATATTCTATTGTATGTTTGTACCACATTTTGCTTATCCATTCATCCATCAATGGACGCTTGGGTTGCTTCCACCTTTTGGCTATTGTGAATAACGCTGCTATGAATATGGGTGCACAGATATCTCTTCGAAACCCTATTTTTCAATTCTTTTGGATATATGCCCAGAGTAGAACTTGTAGATCATCTAGTAACTATTTTTAACTTTGAGAAAACTCCATACTGTTTTCCGCAGTACCTGTATGATTTTGTGTTCCCACCAACAGTGCACAAGGGTTCTGATATCTCCATATCCTCACCAACACTTATTATTTTGGGGTTTTTTTGATGCTAGCCATCCTAATGGGTGTCATAATTTGCTCTTAAGATTAAGAATCACATAATAGGGACTTCCCTGGTGGTGCAGTGGATAAGACTCCACACTCCCAATGCAGGGGGCCAGGGTTCGATCCCTGGTCAGGGAACTAGGTCCCACATGCATGCCACAACTAAGAGTTCGCATGCCACAACTAAGGAGCTGGTGAGCCCCAACTAAGGAGCGCTTGAGCCGCAACTTAGGAGCCCAACTGCTGCAACTAAGACCCGGTGCAACAAAATAAATAAACAAATATTTTAAAAAATAATAATAAAATGCATGGATAATCCCAAACTTGTTTAAAAAAAAAATCACATAATAGCAAGAACCTAGCACAGTGCCTAGAACATAGTAAATGTTAGGTATCAAACAACTTTGAAATATAAGATGTAAGTTAAATTCTTTGCTGCCTTCTTCTAAGCAGGAAAGATATGGTTATATTGAAATTTGCCAAATGCCAATAACATCTATAGTACATTTGCCTATATTCAGGTTCATCAGTGATGTATGCTTTTGCCAAGGCATTAGCAAATTACTAATTCCAGAAAAGCTTTATCACACTCCAGAAAGAAACCAGTACCCATTAGCGGTCACTCCCCATTCCCTCTCCCCCCAGCCCCTGGGAACCACTAATCACTTTCTATATGGATTTGCCTATTCTGGACATTTCATATAAATGGATTCATACAATATGTGGTCTTCTGCATTCTTTCACTCAGTATAATGCTTTCAAAGTTTATCCATTTTGTAGCATGAACTAGCAATTCATTCCTTTTTATGGCTCAATACTCCATTTTATGAATATCACATTTTTCTTAAATCTCCTGTAAGAACCCAGATTTCTGGCTTTTCTTGAAAAACTGGAGATAAGAGTGTAGAAAGGCCCTCCCCTTCCCACATGACAACCACTGGCAAGACCTCAGGAACAGCTTTTTGTTCCCTGAACATTCCAGGCACTTTTCTATCTCAGGGTCTTTGCACTTTACTTACTGCACTTACCCTCTTCCTGAAATGCTTTTCTCCCAGATATGCACATGGTTCCTTTCCTTACCTCCCAAAGGTCTGCTCACATGACCCCTTCTCAGTGAGGCCTCCTACCTACATCTGCAGTGCTTACCCTATCTCCCCATCCCTTGCTTTCATTTATTCTATAGCGCTCATTACATCTGACATACTGTATGTTTTACTTATATCTGCTTCCAACCACCTCTCATTAGAATGAGAGTTCCATGATAACAGGTATTTCTGTTTTGTTCACTATTGTATTCCTAGTACCTAAAGCTTAGTAGTGCTCAAATTTTTTGAATATATACAAACAATGAACTTGTTATAGTTTTTAGTGACTGAAAGCTGCTAAGGAAAAATAAACCTGAAAATGTTTAAACAGCTTTAATGCATACTTTATATTAATTGACACTTTAAGTGCAATGAGTTTTGGCAGATATATGCAGTCCTGTAACCTCCACCATGCTTAAGATATAGAACATTGAAAGTGAAATTAAGTCCCAGTAACACATTAAGGTAGGTCTGTTTACTATAGTCAGGCATGCCTAGAACTTGAAGAGGTTTTAAATTAAAGCTTTAGGCTTGGGACTGCCCTGGCGATCCAGTGGTTAAGACTCCGAGCTTCCAATGTAGGGGGCGTGGGTTCGATCCCTGGTCAGTGAACAAAGATCCCACATGCCCTGTGGTGTGACCAAAAAATTAAAAAAAAAAAAAAAAAAGGCTTTAGGCTGCTATTTCAGAAGTTGTATTAAGGAACATGATAGTTCAAAAATCAACACCAAGAGAACAAGGAGTTGCTAAAATCCAAAGGGACTAAAACATACTCCTAGATTAACAAAAGACCAAAGAAAGCATAACCTAATGAGTTGTATTAACATACAAAAAGATTGTGTCAAGTACTAGGGGAAAAAAAGCAAACAAAAGAATAAGAATTTATTATCAAGGGCCTGGGGAGAGAGGGCTTTGCATATTCCAATCCACATGGTAATTTCTCACTGGAATTTGTAAACTGATTTATCAGTCAGGATCTTTAAGTTGCAAGCAACAGAAACCGTTCTAGCTAATTTAAAGAAAAGCAGTTTTTTCAATTTGGGTAACTCCCAGAATCATCTTAAGAGGACCAAAATGTGGTTTAAAGGTCACATTGCCAGAAATAATGGCCCCAAAAGTCACATTGCAGATTGGTCCAGTGAAGATACCACTGCTGCTGTCTCCTCCACTACTAGGAAAAGGAAGCACTACAGTTTGCATGGCTGACCCCACTGACACTGGACAGGAGCTACTGCTAGAACTGCCGCCACAACTGCCCATCACAGAATGAATTCTTTATTGCCCCTTCTTCCAGAATGTCAAGACAAGGTTTAGGGTGGGTGTTTCTGTTGATGGAGCCTAGGTCAAGTGCCCACAACCCCAGTTACAACACAAATGAGGTGGAATGTGGATGGAGAGAAGTCTAAAGAGGTAGAAGAGGGCCAAATTATAGAGGATCTGTCTTACTGGTTGTTAAGCATGGAACACATACGACCAGTGGTTGAAGATCAAATACCAAAATGTAAAACTATTAAAATGAAAATGTATTAGAAAAATGCATCTAGCACAAGCCTGAGATTTCATTGTTTACTGTAGGGGCAGGCTACATTTTAAAAGTATAAAGCTTTAAAGCCAATTTAAAGAAAAACGCCAAAAAAAAAAATATGGCAAGTCAGCAAAGATGGTATATGAATGACAAGACTGAGAAGCATGGATGCATGTAAAAAGCCATGGAAAGACTAAGCAAAGGAGAAAAATAGTCTTAAAAAGATCAGTCTGGTTGCAGTAAAGAATGAACTGAGGCAGGCAAAATGGGACAAGAGTCATTATTGGAAAATTAGATCTGTGTGTGAGAAGGACAGAACTAGAGCAGGGCCATTATGGGAAGGACTCTAATCATTTAGAAGGGGGAAAAGAAGTCAACAAGACTTTGTGATCAGAAGTAAGGAACAAAAGGGACGACAAAAGAATTCTGATGGTCTTGGAGTTTGACTTGAGTAACTAGATAATGAGTGATAGTGTGAAACAGACAATGGGAAGACAGCAAGACAAGCAGATTTGAGGGAGAAGATAATGAATTTTGTTTCGAACCTATAGAGTTTGAGACATCTGTGGCAGTGAGATGAGGCTACTTAGTACAAAGCTGGTGGGACACTGGGGACATGAGCATTTGAGGGCTGGGAAGAAGACGAGGATCCCAAAAAGGAGTCCAGGAAGGACCAGGCAATGGAGAGGAGGCTCAGGAGAGAGTAGTGTCCTAACAGAATATTTCAGGAGTAAAGTGGTCAGCTGTGCAGTAGAGAGGTCCAGCAAAATAGAGGCTGACAAATCAGTGAGCTTGCTCAGGGTAGTTTCAGTGTGGTGGTAAGATGGGAGCCAGGCTGAAGCATCACTATCATAAAACTAAATTTGTGATGGCTGCTGTTCTCTACCAAACACTGAAAGCACACACTGACCCCTGCGCTCACATATCAATCTATTCCAAACGAACAGCTCTCATACCTCTATGTTTAAACTATCTCAGGCTCTCTATTGGTTCTTGCTGAAGCAGACCAGATTCTTGGGTCTCAACCAGAGTTGCCTGCTCTGCTCGCTCATGGAGCACCAAATGGAGCAGAAGAATAAATGTCCCTAGCCTAGTTGAGGGGAACCAGAATAGCTCCCATGTGGCTTCCTGAACTCCAGGACCCTTGGCTGGTCACGGGAATACAGTTCATTTAGGCTGTCACCGCTTCAGTACCACAGCTGGGTCAAATTACCATAATTACAATGACAGACACATCAAACTGTTTATAACTATCTTACCCACAGAACACTCATCCTACTTCTGAAGAAAAAAAGGGAAAATTGCCACGGCTATAAGAGCTAACCAGAATCATGAGCAGAGGCACTGCACCTAAGCCTTGCCAGAGCAATTACTTCTTCATTTTTCTCAGGCTCTCTTTATATACTAAAATAAGTGGTTACCTGAGAGAGGAACCATTGAGTGTCCTTACTAAGCCCAGGGAAAGGAAAAAAAAAAAAACCAGACAAAGGCAAATATATTCATTCAAGAGAACAGGAAGTATAACTGATGCCATGGCAACAGCAGCAGCCTGTGACATCAGAGCAGAAGGCAAGGAACAAAGGGATTTATGAGCTACCTTTCCATGGGTCTTCTCTCCCTTGAAATTTGACCCATGCTGCTTATTTGGTGCTGTTTCAGAATAGAGCAACTGAAACTCCTCTTGGTATTTTTCTCCAACATATTTCTGGAGATTAGCCAAAACCACATGCTGGAAATCTGCTGAGTGCCACAATCTTATTAATATGCAATGAGATTCTGTTTCAGACTGCTGGTGATACCAGGCTGCCAATCAGCTACAGGGTAAGGATATAAATTGTAAAACTAAAACAATTTGAAAAAAATTAAAGGGGAGACCAAATAAACTGAAGCTTCATCATCGCTTTAGCTTGGAGATTTACACAGGAAGTATTTGAGGCAGTGGAATTTTAGGGAGAATGGCTTCCCCAGGTTGGAGTGGAAAAATACCAGGAGCTGTGGCAGGAAAGGAGGTGTACAAAGCATGAGTAAGAGAAGCTGCTTATAAATGTTCCCTTCCCCCTCATTCAGCAGCCTCAGCTGGATATTATTAATGTCCCCTGCGTAAGAGGCTACAATTGAATCTAGTCAGAAGTCTCTTAAGACAGAATAGAACAATGAGCAGGCAATTTGAGCAAAGCCAGGCTCAGTTTATCAGATGAGCTGCAGGATTACCAGGGATTAAAAAATAGTGATTAGCAGAAATTGTTTTCCCTCAGTGTAAAATTATGCTTTTAAAAAGAATGTGTACAGCTGATTTAAAGGGATAGTATCTTCATTTATAAGCGGGGGGAGGGGGGACAACTTCCTCCCATTAGGTAACCTGTGACACATTAAGTGAAAGTCTTTTTTTTTTTTTTTTTTTTGTAAGTATTTGTTTATTTATTTATGGCTGTGTTGGGTCTTCGTTTCTGTGCGAGGGCTTTCTCTAGTTGTGGCAAGCGGGGGCCACTCTTCATCGCGGCGCGCGGGCCTCTCACTATCGCGGCCTCTCTTGTTGCAGAGCACAGGCTCCAGACGCGCAGGCTCAGTAATTGTGGCTCACGGGCCTAGCTGCTCCGCGGCATGTGGGATCTTTCCAGACCAGGGCTCGAACCCGTGTCCCCTGCATTGGCAGGCAGATTCTCAACCACTGCACCACCAGGGAAGCCCAAGTGTAAGTCTTATCTCTCATCTTTGGTGGTAAACTTGGAGAATTATTAAAGTGATTAATTATAGTTCCTTCTTCAGTTGGGTCTCTTTATTATTTAACAGAAAAGGTTTGAGTATTCAAATCAAGACACCACATCCATATGTAACCAGAGGTGTATGGAAGACACACGGTGACTTAATTATTCCTGTTTTAGAGGGAGATAACCCACCCCTGGAATGGGCTCAATGATCAGCAGAGGAGGTTTCAAAGCAAGCACGGGTAGGGGATTTGTAGTTCACCTAGATTCTGTATTAGTATCTCCAGGACCTATAGTTCCCTACTGCCATGCCTTTTGCACTTTATACTCCAGAAGAGATATGTGAATGGCCCTAATAAAATAGAGGAAATGGCCTTGAAAAACAGCTAGAAACATTTGGGTTAGATATAAGAACCTTCCTACCATAATAGTGTTGGAATTTGGTACCCTGTTACTAACAAGGTTTTCCTTTACTATATAAATGGCATTTATCTTTGGGTTGGAATTACCTCTGGTTCTGTACGTTTAGAGTACTATCCAGATTACAAGACTATCAAGATTACAACGTTACTTTTGATTACCTGGGGTGCTTGTGAAAATGCACGTGTCTGGGTCCTACCTCAGAGCCAATAAACCAGACTCATCCACTGAGAAGCCTAGGAATCTCTATTTCTCACAAGTAAACCAAGTGATTTTCATAATCAGGGAAGTTTGGAGAAAACGGACCTAAGGGTCTGCTTACAGTAATAGAAAGTTCTTAAACCTAAGGAGGAAATGAATGACTTGAAGAGAGGAAACTGGTAGACAGATGAATCATAAGCACCTCTGACTGAGTTAGGAAAGCTAGAATTTTGGGGAAAGGTTGACTGCACAGTGGGAGTGAGAGCCAGCATGCTCAGCACCGCTTTGCGGTCACTAGCAGCTTGTTCCAGGCCCTGCCTCACTCCGCCTCCTTGCCTTCCACACAGGCTCTTTGTTGCAAGAAGACTTTGCCTGAAGACTCCTCCATAGATCTTAAGCTGCATATGGAATCCAAGGGAGGATGGGAAACGCTTTCCAGATACACAGCTGACGCTGTGCAGTTCCTGGATATAAGGGAATAAGACTCTGAACTGGCGTGTTACCAGCCCTCAGACTTCTAAAATCCAGCCACTTACCCAAATCGGAGAGCCTTTTCATCAAGCCAGCTTCTCTTACAGCAGTGGGACCATATTCCACTCCTTTTCTTTTCTGTAAGATAAATTACACAGTTAGATATGAGGGAAGATGACTAGAAAATAAGACCACTTTAGCTCACAAAAATACAGAAGTCTGCAATGCTATATTTAGTTCCCAACAGATCCCTCTGAAAACCTGTGACAGCATCAGCCCTTCCTTTTATCCTTTTCACCTGAGGTCTGGTCATTTCAAACACTTGCAGGGAAGGAGAGGAAACAACAATCACTGGATTCAGATCAACCTTCCAAGCCCCTCGTTGTGGGAAGGGCAAGTGGAGGCAAGACAGAGGAAGGGGCTGAGCCAAGTCAGAATCTGGCTGTTGGGTGTACGTGTCGCAGGCCGGGGCCGAGCTCCGGCTTCTCCACCAGTGACCTCTCCACGACTGCAGGTTTCTTTCATTGAAGAGAGAACAAAACAGCCCCTTCCGTCTTCCCGCCGCTAGAGAGGCAAGCACCAATTTCCTTTCCAGTTAATTCTCTTTCTGAGAATGGACCCTGGAGCCTTAAATCCTCGGTCTCTCTCTTTAACCTCTCCTCCCTCAATTTTCCACCGGGGATTCTGGTCGGTTTCTCCTCTTCCAGCCCCTCCATGAAATCCTCTCCCTCCTTTCCTCTCCTCCATCACCCCAAGCGGAACTCACCACTTTCTCGCTCCTCGGGGGTAAGGCCGAAGAAACCCACCAGCCCGCTGCCCCCTGCCCACGTGGCAAACCGGGTGCCCTCATCCCCTCCCTCCTTCTACCGAGGAAAATCCCACGTGCTCTCCCGGTGCCCAATCGCGGGAATCCACCTCCTCGTCCCCTCTTCGTTTCTCCCCATCCTCTTCTCACCTCCCCATTCTTCCCACCGGTCCCGATTTCTCCAGGCTGGGGTGAGGGGGCGGGAATCCTGCACCAAGGTGCCAGGTCCCAGTTCTCACCTGTCCCTGTGAAAATGGGGCTCCAATGACAGCCACGGAGTGGACGGACTTCTTCGGGACTGAGCGCGCTTGCGTACGGAGAAGAAGCGAGAGGCTGCTCCTCAGGGACATGATGGGCAGCGCAGGACGTAGACTAGCGAGAGGCTGCTACGTGCGGCTCGCCGCCTGGAGTGAGCACCGCAGCCTGCAGTGGTTACCTACCGGCGCGCGAGCCGCACCCCACCGCGCCGACCCATGACGTCACCGCCGCCTCGCCCCGCCCAGGCCCCGCCGCCTCGCCCCCAACCAGCCCCCGGCACACCTTCCGGCAAGCCCCGCCCACTGCCGCTCAGTGCCCCGAACGCCCTCGCTGATGTCACTCGGCTCTGGCCCAGGCTCTCCGGCCAAGGACAAGCCCCTGCCGCTGACGCCACAGGGCCAAGATCCGGGCCCGGCCAATAAGAGTGCGGTCACGGACAGGTGTGTCCCTTGGCGGGAAGCGGTCGGCTCCCGCAAAATTCGCGAACTCAGCGGAACAAGCGAACGGACACGTAGGCTCGCGGATGGTGGCTGTCTTCACACAGAGGCACGCCGGGCAGATGCCTATTTTACGGAACGGCTGGCTGGGCTGGGCTTGGCCCAACCCCACGTGAGTGCCTTGCGGAGACCAAGCTGGCGTCCCTCGGCTCCGTTTCGTATCAGAGCTCAAGGTCCAGGAAACGTGCTTATCCCACCTTTGGGCGTTGAAGGCTAGGAGATCAAACGTAGATTAGAGCTCTCCCGGCCGGGCACGTTAATAGTAAGCCACCTATTTTAGATGGGAAGGTTAGGATTTACAAAGTACCTTCTAGGAGTTTTAAATTCTTTACCTGAATAACTGGAGCACTGGTTATTAAAAACCAAACATAGCAACATATCTGGACTACTAAATTTTAGCGAGGCTAAAGAGCTGAAAGTAACTGCTTAAAGTTTTAATAATAATAATATTTTAATAACAATAACCAACTAAAGTTCTAAGAACTTTTAGCCCTCTAACAATTCCATAAAGTAGGGACTATTTTAAAGACGAGATTACAGGATCAGAGAAGATAATTTACTTTTCCAAAGTCAGGTAACTTGTTAGTTGGTAGAGCTATGTGACTCTAGATTCCAAGTTCTTATCCATGACTAGTGTCTTGCAGGAATGGCTTGCAGGAATCTGGACGTTAGTCCTTCCAAAAATAAATTTTTAGGTGCTTCCCTGGTGGCGCAGCGGTTAAGAATCTGCCTGCCAATGCAGGAGACACGGGTTCGAGCCCTGGTCCGGGAAGATCCCACGTGTCGCGGAGCAACTAAGCCCGTGCGCCACAACTACTGAGCCTGTGCTCTAGAACCCGCGAGCCACAGCTACTGAGTCCGCGTGCCACAACTACTGAAGCCCGTGCTCCGCAACAAGAGAAGTCACCGTAATGAGAAGCCCGCGCACTGCAAAGAGTAGCCCCTGCACCGCAAAGAAGAGTAGCCCCTGCTCACCGCAACTAGAGAAAGCCCGCCCGCAGCAACGAAGACCCAACGCAGCCAAAACTAAAATAAATAAATTTATTTTTTTAAGTTATTAAAGATAATATTCTGAAATTACATAAAAGAATGAATTAAGTTTTAGAAATTTACTTTAAAACTTGTAGTACTCTTATTATAGCATAGTTCTAGGACCCTTCCTCAGGTCCAAACCAGCTGATTCTGTTTTTCTTCTTCCTTTATAGGACGACCTAGAGATTCTGCCTCTTTAATTCAGTGGCTGCCAACACATACTCTATCCCTTGATAGGTTGCTGGGAGTGTGTGTTGGGGGTGAGGGTGGTGAGTAGATAAGACCTGATTATGGTGTTGGGCGAGTTCCCTGGGGTAAATACTCCCCCACAGCTACCATTTCAAGCTACCATAGTGATGTCACTGAACATGGAGCTGGGAAAAGGTGCTCACTATATAATATTTCCACCATGCATATACAATCAACATAAATAACCTCAAGAGCATAAAAAATAGTAAGATACAGTAAAATAATTAGGCATCAAGTTTTGAGTGTATATTATCTTTGTTTTTAACATAATTTACTTGTAAGTTTATATAATTTGACTTTTAATGATGGCAGTGTTTAACAACTGGCTTGCAAAATTCCTGAAAATTTAACAGTAGGGTTTTGCAGATGGCTAAAAGCAGTTTCCAGCACACCACTGTTTACTGCAAATCCAAGGGAACCCAGAAAGGACTAAATTGCAAATTCTCAAAGGCAGGAACCATGACTTTTTCTGTTCATCGTTTGGTCCTTTCCTGAGTACAGTGCTTGGCACATAGCAGGAGCTTGGTAAATAATAAACAAACCTTCCAGATTCTTATGAAGCCCTTACTCATGGTCCTTAGTCTATGGCTCTGATATGTAAGTGGACATTCCCAAAGATTTCATTTGGGACTTCTGCTTTTACATACTAAAGGGCTGAGCTCATTGACCACACCTTTCGACTAAAGTTTAGAGCCTCTTAATTTAAGATATTCATTCATTCATTTATTGTCAATATTTAACGTGCAAAACATTGTTCTATGTGCTGCTGATAAAGATGAAGACAGATAATATCTCATCACTCCCAGTACTTACATTCTAGTGGGGAAAACAGTCAAGTAGATACATAATTTCAGATGGCAGTAAATGCTATGGAGAAAATTATGCAGGGTGATGGGACAAGACGTGATGTTTTAGAGAGGGGTGTCAAGAAAGGCCTCTCCAAACTGACATTTGAGCCAAAGACCTGAATGACAAGAAGGAGCTTCCATAACAAGTTCTAGGAAAAGAGCCTTCGAGGCTTACGGGAACAGCAAGATCAAAAACCCTGAAGTTGAAACCTGCTTGTGGGTCAGAGGAAGAACAAGAATGCCCGTATAGCCCAAACGTACAGAGCAGAGGAAGCACGGTGACTTGGGTCAGACTGGTAGGTGGTGGGTCAGGTCTCAGGGGCAGCGTTGAAGAGCATAAACTTCAGAAGAAGACTTTTTTACACAAAGGCAGACGGTTAATGGTCCTGAATCTGCATTAGGGAGTTGGGAAAATGTGGTCCCTTCTTTCTCATGTTTCCATCCTGGAGCTGAGAGAATTAACATAATAACCCTAGAATACGGTTAAAGTAAGGAAGCAAAGGATGAGTTCTATGGAGGGTAAAACTTAAGAGTCTGTTTACCATGCAATGGGGATTCCTGGGTTCAGTAGAAAGGCGGGAGTGAAGGGACTAGAGGAGGGGGCATAAGAGTAAATGACTGGTTTCATTGCCTGCCCAACCAGCAGCCCTGTGTGGAGGCAGGTGCCTGAGCCCCTCACATACTCATCACTCCGCCTACCCCTACCACCACCACCACAACACAGAGGGGTTTTTATCTGGGGCCCTGATCAGTGATGGAGAAGTGAAAGCAGACCAATGGCTGCCATCAAGGGCCAAATGAAATTTTTTTTAAAAAAATATTTATTTATTTATTTATTTTTGGCTGCATTGGGTCTTCGTTGCTGCGCGCGGGCTTTCTCTAGCTGTGGTGAGCAGGGGCAACTCTTCATTGCGGTGCATGGGCTTCTCATTGCGGTGGCTTCTCTTCTTGTGGAGCATGGGCTCTAGGCACGTGGGCTTCAGTAGTTGTGGCTCTCAGGCTCTAGAGCAAAGGCTCAGTAGTTGTGGTGCACGGGCTTAGTTGCTCCGCAGCATGTGGGATCTTCCCGGACCAGGGCTCGAACCCATGTCCCCTGCATTAGCAGTTGGATTCTTAACCATTGCACCACCAGGGAAGCCCCCAAATGAAATTTAGGTGTGAAATCTCTTTTAGTGCCAGCAGAGGCTGGGGCTGCCTAAGACATCAGAACACTTTGTCCTTTGTTCAGGTTCCAAACTGAAAACGAGCTTCGAGCCCTTTGCACTTCACTGTTCTTTCTATTGGGGACCTTATGTCCTTCTCCCTCCCTCCCTTCCCTTACTTAATTTCTTCTCATTCTTCAGGTTTTCATTTTGAAGTCACTTCTTCAGAGAAGCCTCTCCAGACCCTCCAAAGCTGAGTTAGTCATAATAGTACTTGCTAACATTACTAAATGATTACTGTATACTAGATACCTGCTCAACACTTTGCAAGTGTTAATTAAATTCTCATCACAAGGCAGTGAGGTAGGCACTGGTATTATCTCCATTTACAATGTGGTAACCAAGACCTGGTAAGGCTAAGTCATTTGCTCAAGGTCACAGAGTAAGTGGTCAAAAGCAGAATCCAAAACCAAGTCAGATCAAGGGTATTAATTACCCCTCCCATGGTTCACTTAATCCTCTGACTTATAATTGCCTATTTAGAGGATTATCTCTTTCTCCTGGAGAGCAGCTTGTTGAGAGCCTGAATAGTGCCTTACTATCATTTAACACAGTGCCTGCTACATGAGGGGTGTTCAATAAATTTGTATTGAATAAATAGATATTAAATGACATGTGTCTTTTAAAATTGAAGTATAATTAATTTACAATATTGTGTTAGTTTCTGGTGTACAGCAAAGTGATTCAGTTATATATATGTATTCTTTTTCATATTCTTTTCCATTATAGGTTATTACAAGATATTGAATACAGTTCCCTGTGCTATCCAGGAGGACCTTGTTTATCGTAAGTGTCTTTTAAAAGAAGTCATGTCTCTTTATGCTCTGAAAGTTCTGAGGATGGAATTACCACTCTTATATGGGACAGGGAAGATTTCATGGAATTGGCGTTCAAGCCGAGCCTTAAGGATTTTCCAGGAGGAATCTGTAGGGTGTCTGGGGAATGGTGAGAATAGTGATTTCAGCTAAGAGGCATGAACTTGAGTGATGGAAGTGGAAGGAGAGAGTCAATAAATATTTGGGCGCCCACTATTTGTCAGATAGTGTTTTAGGATCTGGGGGTACAGTGTTAGAATCCAAGCTCTCCTTGAGACAGAGAATTGTAGGTACTGATATGCATGATAGATGAAATATGTGTGAAAAATAAGGTAATGTGGTAGAGAGTATGTATGGGGGAGAACTTCGTTTAACTAGTGCAGTCAGGGAGATGAGGGACAGATGTTAAAAGTACTGTGCAACTGGAATAGATGGTACTTAGCTACAGATTAGGGAGGGAAACAGGAGAGATTTTAAGCCTGGGTGAGGAGGAGCATGGTGGTACTAGAGTAATAGAATAGTGGTACTAGAGTAATAGTTCTGAAAGGATGAATAGCCCACCAAGGTAGTATGAAAATTACTTTAAACTAATAATATCTGATTATCAGCCATAAAAAGAACATTAAAAAAAAAAAAAAAAGAAACTCAAGCAGAGCCTCCTGAAAATACAGCTGCCATTGACTCCCACCAGCCCACCCCACTGAGGGATTTTCCTGATTGGGAAATAACTGACTTTTAACACCAAAAAGGGAACCAGCTGCCTATTAGCGTCAAAAAGCCCAACACAACTTTCCATACTTTGAAGCATGAAGCCCTAACCCCCTCTCCTTTTGTTAAGCTGGTGTATATAGCTTTACTCTGGCTATTCAGCGAGTTACTCATCACTGAGCAACTTCCTTTTTCCTGTTAATTTATTGTCAGTTAATTCGCAAGCCCCCACTCATTTGAACCTAAAATGACAGAGGAAAAGATTTCCTTCCAACAGTTTTCAACCCTGGCAGCTGTTAAAAAGAACCTAGGGACCTTTTTAAGAAACGCTCAAGACCATATCCTCCCTCCCCTACCACCCATTATTTATCAGGGATGGACCCAGGCAACAGTTTTAAAACCTCCCCAGGTGGCTCTAATATGCAGTCAGGGTAGAGAATGCAGTATGAAGAGTTAGATCTTTCAGTGCTTCTCAGACTTTAATGTGCAAGCAAATCACCTGAGAATCTTGTTAAGCTCAGTAGGTCTGCTGTGAGACCCAAGAATCTGCATTTCTCACAAGCTCCTAGGTGATGTCCATGCTGCTGGTCTACCTACCACACTTTGAATGGTAAGGCTTTCTTTAACCAGCCTTCTTTAACTTTTCATTTTAAATCTGCAGAATCATATTCACATGAAGGTAACTTATTTCCTAGGCTACACAGTGTGGCTTCATCAAAATCACTTAAAGAAGTTGTTGCTACCCATCACTTGAAACTGAGCTGAGAATATAATGATCTAACTGAACCTGTTTCTCAAGCCTATGTCCGTCAAACTAGATCCATCATTTTAACTAAACTTTCCCACGTTTGGTTTATTCCATTAAGAAAAACTTTAGTGTACAGGGATATAAAGTCTCTTCATATTTCAAGGGCAGAGAAACCTCCCACAAAAAAGCCAGGTGGTTTGTTGATTTAAATTGAAAACATTAAGCTTTACTATCCTTAAATGGCACAAGATGGGGATATGACTCCGAGAAGAAAACCCTCTGCTTTCTGTGCTATATCTGTTTCTTTAGGTTTCCTTCTATTTCTACGTGTCTATTTTTCCTTTCTTCTCTAGTTGTCTATTTTTTCCACTGTCATTCTTCCTTATATGAAATAGTTACTAGCCATTTTCACTGGGTAGGAAAACAAGAGGGTGATATGAAGTAAATTATGGTAGATTAACAGGCTGGAACACTATGTAGCTATTTTATTTTATTTTTCTTTTTTTTTTAACATCTTTATTGGAGTATAATTGCTTTACAATGGTGTGTTAGTTTCTGCTGTATAACAAAGTGAATCAGTTATACATATACACTATGTAGCCATTTCAAATGTATTTATAAAATCTATAGAAATATGGAAAATGTCTGCCAAAACATTAATTTTTAATTATTGTTAAATTAATTACACTGAGGTGATTCTAATACCTTCTCTGCCTACATAAGCAAACCAAAACCTATAAATGCCTCAAAGTTAAGAAATCTAAACTTAAGGGCAACCAATCACAAACGGCCAATCAGGCTTTCCAAATACTGCAACCTTATGCTAATCAGATGATTTCCTTGCTTTGCTTCCACCTTTTCTCTATAAAAGTCTTTCCCCTAGCTCCTGTCAGTGGAATGAGAGCTCTTACCCACTTCTGGCTTGGTGCTGCCCAATTTGAATTGATTTTTTCTCAAATAAACTCAACATTTTTTAAATGCCTCAGTTTATATTTTAACATTACAAAATGGTGTATATACTATCACTACAATAATTTTTAAAAGTGCAGAAACTAAAAGAATGATGGAAAAGTAATATGTAAAACTGAAAGGTCTTTAGAATTTGTGTAATTTTTTTCTCATTCACATTTTCTTTTCTTTTTTAAAAAATATTTATTTATTTATTTGGCTGCATTGGGTCTTAGTTGCGGCACGTGGGATCTTCGGTGCAGCATGGGGGATCTTTCATTGCAGCACGTAGGCTCTTCGTTGTGGCACGCAGGCTTCTCTAGTTTTGACGCATGGGCTCCAGAGCACACAGGCTCAGTTGTTGCAGCACACAGGCTCTCTAGTTGTGGTGCATGGGCTCCAGAGCGTACAGGCTCAGTAGTTGTGGCTCACAGGCTTAGTTGCCCCACGGCAAGTGGGATCTTAGTTCCCTGACAAGGGATCAAACCTGCGTCCCCTGCATTGGAAGGCAGATTCTTAACCACTGGACCACCAGGGAAGTCCCCACAAATTTTCTGTATTGCATCATCTTTTCAACAATTAAAAACATTAAAACAAAAGGACTCAAATGCTTGGGAAATGAAGATTCGTTTAGGTGACACGATTATGGGTGTATTTTCTTTCATAAAATTTCAGTTTGACGTTGGGAAAATAATAAACATATCTTATTAAAAATGGACAGGTAATAAATTTTTTAAAATATATATTATTTATAAGAGTATCAAAAAAACACCAAATACCTAGAAATAAGTGTAATGAAAGATGCACAAGAAGATTGCTGAGAGAAACTAGAGAAGACCTAAATAAATGGAGACATATACCAGGTCATGGGCTAGAAGACAACATAAATAAGATGTTAAAAATAAATAAGCTACAAGGATATGTTGTACAGCACAGGGAATATAGGCAATACTTTATAATAACTATAAATGGAGTATAATCTTGAAACACTGTGAATCACTAAGTTGTACACCTGAAACTTACATATTGTAAATCGACTATACCTCAGTTTAAAAAAAAAAAGTCAATTCTCCCTAAATTGATTGACAGACTCAATGCAACCCACGCAGGATTTCTGGTGAAAATACAAAGAACCTGGAACAGCCAACACAGTCTTGAAGTAAAATATCAAAGCTGGAAGACTTAACACTATGAGAAATCAAAACCTACTATAAAGACAGGTTGATGTTGGCACAAGGAAAGACAAAAGAGAACAACAGAACATAACAGAGTCTGGAAACAGACTGATGCAGATGTAGTCACCTAATTTACAAAAAAGGCACCACTGCCATCAGTGGAGAAAAGATGTTCTTTTTGACAAATGTTGCAGGGGAAAAAAAAAGAGCCTTGACCCTTATCTCATATTAAACAGAAAGTAATTAAAAATGGATCATAGGCATAAATATGAAAGGTAAAACAATAAAGCTTCTAGGGAAAAAAAAGGAATATTTTCATGAACTTGAGGCAGGCAAAGTTTCTTAAACAAAACATAAAACAGCACTAACCATAAAGGAAAATACTGCTAACTTAGACTTCATTACAATTAAAACCTCTGTTCATCAAAAGACACCATTTAAGAATATGAAAAAGTAAGGCATAGACTATATTTTACTGCATGGATGATAACACCTCAATAAAAAATTGTTTTATATGGACAGATAAGGAAAACTGTGCTTCTGAAAGATGGGGTTGTCTACTGAAAAAAAATGCACAACCCAAAAGTTGAGAATTATGTTTTATTTGCTGGCTTACTAAAGACTTCAGCCTGAGAGACAGCGTCTCAGAAGCTCTGAGGGACTGCTCCAAAGAGGTGAGGGAGGAGCCAGGATATATAGGAGTTTTTGCAACAAACAAACAAACAAAAACAAAAAAACCAAAGTAGTCGGAACACAAAAAGATTACTGCTAATTAAGGAAACACCAGGCATCTCAAGTTAATGAATTTAGCACTTTTCTATGTATGGGAAGATGCAAGAGTCTGGGCTTAATGAAATTATTCCTTTGATATGCACCTTAACTACCTAGGGCCAGTACCCTAGTTTTTCACCATCCTGAATTCCCCTCTGTGCACCACTGGGGGCATAGCTGCAGTGACTGATGTCTTTTTTTAAAAAATTAATTTATTTAATTTATTTTTGGCTGCATTAAGTCTTCATTGCTGCACGTGGGCTTCCTCCAGTTGTGGCGAGCGGGGGCTACTCTTCGTTGTGGTGCATGGGCTTCTCATTGCGGTGGTTTGTCTTGTTGCAGAGCATGGGCTCTAGGCGTGAGGGCTTCAGTAGTTGTGGCATGCAGGCTCAGTAGTTGTGGCTCACGGACTTAGTTGCTCCATGGCATGTGGGATCTTCCCGGACCAGGGCTCAAACCTGTGTCCCCGGTGTTGGCAGGTGGATTCTTAACCACTGCGCCACCAGGGAAGCCCAGTGACTGATGTCTTGATGGCCTCAACATCCTTTGTTTACTGAAATGGCAGGTGACATTCTTTGTCCACAGGGTAGACATACCTTTCCCTAAGAACAGCTAAAATCCTTGGACATTTTATATGAAACAAACAAAAGAAGACTCTGAAAGATGGAGAGAAGCAGGCTGACTGGGCTAGGGACCCTAGAAGGACACAGTGGTGAGTTCCCTGGGTTTTCTTTTTCCCTCATATGTCCCAGACTGCATGCTGGAGAAGATGGCCTACAGAAACCTCTGTAGGGAATTGAAGAAATGCCCTACAGAAACCTGCTCTCTTTAGCCAAAAGACAAAATAAAGAGCAGCCTAGCAACACAGAAAACTTTTAGACAATAACTACTTTACTCCAGCTAAACACTACAGAAAAAACTGCAGCCCCATCATCATCCGTGCCACAGGCCAAGGTGGGTAATCTAGACTTTCACCTTCACCAGGCTGTAAAGAGGAGCCCCACCCTGCTGCTGGGGCGACATCAGAGAAGGCTGAGTGGTAATAGCTTCCCCTAGTGCCACCCTGTGGTGTCAGTGGAGAACATCTGGGAAGCCTGGACTTCCACAGCCACCCAGAAGTTACAAGGAACGCCTCCCCACCAGGTGTCAATGGAGGCCAAGTGGGGAACTTGGACTCTGCCCCTACCTAGTAATGTGGTGGTGCCCCTCTTCCTCTGCTCGAGCAGCATCAGTGTGTTACCAACCTGGGCCGCTGGACTCTTTAATCAATAGATATTGAGAAGAGACCAGATAAGAATTCCAGGCAAGGCTTTATTGGGGCTCATGCTGCAGCAGGAGGGAGTGAAAACAAGAGTCAGGTGCCCATGCTTGCTCCACAAGAGGAGCTGCTTGGGTCCTTAAAAGGGGTAAGAACGGGCAGGTACGTGGGTTGGGCAGGAGGTGTAGATTAGGTGGTCTGCCCACACTCTTGGTGGTGCTGTGTGCAGGGATCATAAACAGTACCCAGCTTTTGCTCCTGGAACCTTAGAAGTGGCAGCTGGTTTGAGTTTTTTCTGTATCTTATTGTTCATAATTGCCCCAACTGCCCATGCATGCAGCTATTTTTAGTCCCTTATAGTTTCTTTGTATTCTGTTGCTTGAGGGGACATTTGTCCAGGTTCGAGCACTCCAGTAAAGGGTCCCAGGTCCCAGATCCCAGCCCATCTCAAGTGGAGACCTGCTATAACAGAAGAGTTAAATAAGATACAAAATCTCATAATATTAAAAGTGCTCAGGTTTCTATCTAAAGTCATTCATCAGAAAAATCTCCACTTGAAAGACAATAGACAATCAACAGATGCCAATACCAAGACGACATAGTTGTTGGAATTATCTGACCAGGATTTTAAGTAGCCATAATAAAAATGCTTCAACAAGCAATTACAAACACATTTAAAACAGTTGAAAAAATTGGGTCTCAGTAAAGAATAGAAGATATCAAGAATCACCACATGGAAATTTTAGAACTGAAAAATATAATAACTAAAATTAAAAACTCAATGTGTGGGCTCAACAACAAAATGGAAAGACACAGGAAAGAATCAGTGAACTTGAAGATAGAAGTCACCCAATATGACCAACAGAGAGAAAACAGACTGGAAAAAAAAATGAACAGAGCTTTAGGGACCTTGGGACTATAACAAAAAAATCTAATAATCGTGTCATTTGATCAGAAAGAGAGGAGAAAGAAGGTGAGGCTGGATTAAAAAAAAAAAAAGGTGAAGAAATAATGGCTGAAAGTTTCCCAAATTTGGCAAGACATAAACTTACATATGCAAGAAGATGAGTAAATGCAAAATACGATTAACCCAAAGAAATTCGTGCTAAGATATATCTTAGTCAAACTTCTGAAAACTAAAGACAAAAAATCCTGAAAGCAGTGGTGGAGAAACAATACCTTATTTAAAGGGGAAAAATAACTCACGTGACAGAGATTTCCCATTAGAAACCATGGAGGCCACAAGGAAGTGGCACAATTTTCCAAGTACTGAAAGAAAACTGTCAACCCAGAATTGTATATCCAGTGAAAACATTCTCCAGGAATGAAGGGGAAATCAAGAAATTTTCAGATGAAGGAAATCTAAGAGAATTTGTCACCAGCAGACCTACCTTAAAAGAATGGGTAAAGGAAGTTCTCTGAGCAAAAAGAAAATGCTGAAAGAAGGAATCTTAGAACATCAAGAAGGAAGAACAATGGAAAGAACAAAAATATGAGTAAACACAATAGACTTTCTTTCTCCTCTTAAGTTTTCTAAGTTACATTTGATGGTTGAAGTGAAAATTATGCTACTGTCTGATGTGGGTCTTAATGAATGTAGAGGAAATATTAAGACAATTATATAAATATGGACGAGTAGAGGGAGGAATGCTTTCTACACTTCACTTGAACTGGTAAAATGTTGATACCAGTAGACTGTGATAGTGGTTGTGAGGTAATAGAAAAACAAATATATATATATATATATATATATATATATATATATATATATATATATATATTTATATATTTATATATTTATATATTTATATATTGGTCTCTGCCCCTGGTTCCTTTCACAGAGCTCCTAAAATCCTTGTAATTTCCTAAGTGATAAGAGCACGAAGAGCATCTTTTGTTCTAATATTTGGTCTTTGACTTGGTTCCTGAGACAAAGTTCCTAAACACTTTGGGATTTCCTGGTTGACAGCAGTGTCTTCTGTTCTAATGAGGTGACTCTTGGTGGGATCCTGGATGGCGGCTGATCACCAGAAAGACCAAGACATGATTAGAAGCTTGGGATTTTCACCTCCTACCCCCACCATCCCATTCTCCAGAGAGGGAAGAGTGGCTGGAAATGGACATAATGATTTATCATGCCTACATGATGAAGCCTCTATAAAAATTCCAAAAGTACGGCGCTGGGAGAGTGTCCGGATTGGTGAATCCTCCCCATACCGGGAGGTTGATGCATGCCTACTCTACGGGGACAGAAACTCCTGCACTCAGGACCCTCCCAGACCTTGCCCTCTATATCTCTTCATCTGGCTATTCATCTGTATCATTTATCATATCCTTTTTTAGATAATAAACTGGTAAACGTGTTTCCCTGAGTTTTGTGAGCTGTTCTAGCAAATAATTGAATCCAAGGGAGAAGAGGTCATGGGAACCTCTGATTTGTAGCCAAGAGGGGAGCAGTCTCATGGAACTGAGCCCTTAACTTGTGGGATCTGACACTGTCTCCAGGTAGACCGTGTCAGAATTGAGTTAAATTGTAGGATACTGAGCTGGTGTCACAGAGAATAATTGTCCTTGGTGTGTGACCCGCACCCCCCCCCCACCGCCCCCACCAACATTTGGTGTCAGACGTGTTATAAGTGTGGTAGCAGGGTGAGAATAAAGGAGAAACACAGGAGAAGACTGAGTTTTTTTTTAAAACAGTTTCATATATATAATGTAATACCTAGAGCAACCACTAAAAAAGCTACATTAAAAAAAAAAAAAAAAAAAGCTACATAAAGAGGTATATCCACACTACACAGATAAGCCAAAACGGAACTCTAAACAAGATGAAATGTGTAATATTTACCTTTTTTATGCAAAGTAAATTATTTCTTGATCAGTTTCAAAAACTTGCAACACGCTTTTTAAGTTCTTTTTGTTGGCTTTTTAAAAACTGAAGTATAATTGGCAATATTTATCTTTTTAAAACCCTATTTATTTGGAATTTCTTTTCACTTAGATGGGCCTTTACTTTTACAAGTAAGTGGTCCTAAATTAAGAAGACCTACTCTCAGTTAACACAGTAGCAATAATCACTAATGCTATATCATAAAAAAAGTAAATAGAATAAAAACTATAGTATAAGACAGTATTTTTAGAAAAACTACTCAATCTATAAGTGTAGGTAAGTACTAAAAGAAAGCTCTATAGAAGGGTTTTAAGAATCCAGCATGGGCCATAAAAATAAAAAGTTAACTGAATTCTTTGGCTAGATTTTTTTTCTTACTATTCATAGACACTCAGTTTCCAAGAAAAACTTCAACAGTTGAAATAAGTACCCATTTTATCAAAAGTAGGTCAGATTAATCCTGTATATTGCCACCACAATGCTCAATGCATTCAAATATATTTCCTAGTTCTGTAGTCACAACTCTTTGGAAAGTGTATGCCCAGTTGTTCACCAAATCATTTTTCTTTCCCCACTGGGCATACTGATAGACCATGTTTCCTGGCCTCCTTTGAAGTTAGGTACAGCCATGTTTATGAGTTCTGGCCAATGGAATGTGGGTTGAAGACTTGGCCTTAAAACCCTCCCATGCATGATCCTCCATGCTTGCCCCTCATCTGTTAGCCAGATGTAGAGGATCCAATGGAGGGGACCCTGAGGAGGCCCCAAGGGATTGTGAAGCCACTAAATGGAAGGAGCCTGGGTCTCTGAATCACCACTTGGCAGAAATGATGGGTCATCTGACCACAAGCACCTAAGTGGAACTGTAGACAGACAATAAACAAACATTTATTGTGTTATGCCACTGACATTTTTTTAGTAGCAGTTAGCCTGCCTTGACAAATACAGAGTACATGTTTCTCATGCTTCCTTTCTCTGCTTCTCCACAACTGAATTCATGAGGGAATTAGCTGTGAGACTCCTTTAATGACCCTGCAAAAAGATATTAAACCTCCTCGGAGAAACTTGCCAATTGCTAAGTCTAAGTTCTTTTCATCAGCCTGCCCTTCCTTGCTGTTACATTCCACTGAATTTTTGAGGCTTGTGAATACTTTGAAGTCCAACATTGAGAGATGAAAGAATCACTCCTTGCTGTGTTTACAGGGTCATGGGCATGAGAACTTTTTGCTTCATATCCCAGGTGGCATCTAAGTAAATAGCAAATACATAGATTTCAATTTCTACTGGGATGCCAAACTGCATAATCGAGTTACGATGACACTGTGATCTGACAGAGCAAAGTGATTATAAAGACTTCAGAATTATATTACCACACTATTTATCCCTAGAATGTGGTATTTAATACAATAATTTAATATTCAAAAAATTAAGTACTTTAAATATATTTAGGTGTCTTTTTTTCTTTCTATGACTCTAGAGTTGTGAAACTTCTGAGCCTGCAGAGGTTCTTAACTTTTTTTGGTGCCACAGATCCTCTGTAAGTCTGGTAAACCTAATGGACCCCTTATCACAATAATGTTTTTAAATGAATAAAATACATAGGATTTCAAAGAAAACCAACTGAATTAAAATACTGTTATCAAAATATTTAAAAAATGTCTTACGGTAATAGGTGTCTCTATTGACACATTAAATAAGAAGATCTAGTAGTTGGTCGAATAATTACTGCAATTTTGAAGTAGTGATGAGTGGAAATGACATTTTGAGATAATTATTGTGAGATAAAGATATCTGTGGTTTCTGTCTGTGACAAAAATCACAAGTATTGCTAATACTAATTGGTTTGTTGCCTAATTCATAATCAAAAGAAATGTTAAATTTCAATTATAAGTTAATGAAACTAAAGATGAAATTCTGATTTTATCTGTGAAGTGCAAGTTAAGAACTCCAGGCCTGGTGGTTTCCCCAAAACATCGACGCTGTTTATCCCGGAGTAGTGGAAATACAGGTGGTTTAAAAATTTTCTTCTTTTCTGTATTTTTCAAATTTTCCACAATAAGCAAACATCACTTTTGCATGATATTTACAAAAACAAAAAGGGGTGTATTGCTTGGTAAGATTCAGGGTATAAAAATAAAATTGGAAAAACAAAACAATGCTTGAAGAAAATCCTTTAGGAAAAGTAAAAAAGGAAAACAAAATCCTGGATGAAGATGGAGAAACTAAACCTGACTTTCATCGGGACACAAAATTGGTGAGGCCTTTATGCCATTTATCTTTATACACAAATTCTTTAATACACGATGCTGCCTCAGGGCTGAAGCAACATAACTCTTTTAACGGGCCACACAGGCACTCTTGGGCCACATCCCAAGTAAAAAAAAAAGGGGGAACCCACGGGTCACTATTAGTCATGAGTTTAGTAATTTTATTATCCATACCTTCTGCATCTTCCCCTCTTGCTAACCCTCCAGCCAGGACTTGTCTGCCTTCTCAGTGCTCCGCACAGTGGTCTGGGAGAGAAAACGAGGCAGTGAAATCCAAACTCCCTACGGGCCCTACAAGACCCTCCTGGATCTGGCCCCTACCTACCTCCCCAACTTCCAACTGCATTCCCCATGCGTCAGCCTCTCTGACCTTTTGATTCCTCCAATAAGCCAACCTTTTTCCAGCCTCGGGGGCTTTGTCTTTCCTGGTCCTCCTTCCTGGCAATTTCCTCCTCCAGAGCATCCAGAGACCAGTCTTGGCTCCTTATCCTTGGAGCTCTGATGTCTTTCCCCAGAGACTTTCCTTACTTGCCCATTGAAAGTCCCCAAGCAGCCCCTGCAGGCCATATTATTGCCAACAGCACTCTCTGAAATTATTTCCATATTGCTTCTCTGAATAGGAAGGAAGCTGCTTGAAGGCAGGGACCTTGTCAATACTGTTCACCTGTGTACCTTCAGCACTTAAAACTACCTGGCACCGGAATGAAGGAATGAATGAATGAATGAGTGAAATGAACGAATACCAGCGGACTGCCTCCTTGGGGCGTACTCTGGCCTGGAAATAAAACTCAGTTTGTCGGGCGAAGCACGTTAATAGCGGTTTTAATCTGTCCGCTCAGACGTTGGCCCCTCCCGCCACGAATTTCTGGATGTCCGGGCGTGGAAAACCCCGAGAGCCTTGGCGGCTGTCGGCGCGAAACTGCGGCTGCGCGCAGCCTGGGGCGGGGCGGGGCCAACCCCAGAGCCGGCGAGAGGACGCTGGAGGGCGCGCTAGAGCGGCGCGGACCGGCCTGGTGTGGGCGAGGCGGCCATGGAGGACGAGCAGAGCTTCTCAGATATTTGTGGCGGTCGCCTGGCCCTGCAGCGCCGCTGCTACTCCCCTTCCTGCCTGGAGTTCTGCCTCAGCTGCCCTCGGATCACCTTGCGCTCGCTCACCGCTGTCACCTGCACCGTGTGGCTAGCGGCCTACGGACTCTTCACCCTCTGCGAGGTAAGGCCGGCCGGCCCCTTCCCGCGTTCGGAGTTGGGGGCTCGGGTTTGGAAGGGTCATTGGGGCCTTAGGGTCGAGCCAGACCTCTCGCCGGACCTTCCTGCGGTCGTAGGGCCTGGAGGGCGGAAACTCGCTGGTTCTGGGGACGCCATTTCGCTGCTGGACAGCTCTCTTCCTTACGTTTAGTGACGTTTGTGCTCCTGTACTTTATCCCCCTCCTGGGTCGCTGCTCTGCTCCGTGGTTCCACCCAGCATACATCTAGTCCTTGCAGGACAGCCTAAAACTTTAACTTCCATGTGCTCTCTGTAGTACATGCTCATAGTAATTCAGTTCCAAGAGTTCAGAGAACTAAGTATATCGTCCTCATCCATAACTTTCACCCTCAGAGGAATCACTGCTAACAATACCTTTTACAATCTTCTAGAAACTGTCTTTGCCTCCATAAATCACAAGAATTGTGTGCAAGTTAATTGTTTGATAGTTCTTCCCAATCTCTCTTTTTCAAGGCAATCTAAACCACCCCCCCCCAATCCCTTCCCCAACTTCAAGTATTTTCTAAAGAATTGTGAAATTACGGAGAGGGGTGGTTTCTGTGCTCAATTTCCAGACTCATTCCTATTTTCTGAGCCTCAGTTTTCACATCTCTAAAATGGAATTAATATCTGGCACACCAACTTCACAGCATTGTGAGGGTCTTATGTAGTAGCATTGTGACAGCCCTAAAATAAAAGGAATCATCCTAATTGCCCTTTTCAGGATGAATTTAGTTTCATATTTAGTGTCTTGAGTGGACTATATTATTTCAGGAGTGGTCTGACCAGAGCTGAAATACAGCAAGGCTATTTCTGTGATTTGGGTACTGTTTTCAATACTGCATCCATTTGCTTTTTTTGCCATCAGAGCATATTTCAGAGCATGGTAATTTAGTAGTATAGATATATGCAAAATATATGCCCTAATTTGTACCAAATTGTATCTAAAAGTTTGTTCATAAGTCAATCAAAATGGTTCAGTTGCCAAGACAGTCCTTCCTCCTCCCCCCAGAAAGATTTAATATATAAAATAGTTGAATATCAATACTAGCCTGAGCTCTGGTCAGGTAGTCATGTGAGGAGGAGGGAACAGGTATTTATTAAATGCCCACTGAGTGCCAACTGCTTTACTGAATGCCTCATTTCAACCTTAGAAGAAAACCAAGACTCAGAATCCGAAGTGATAAAGCTAGTAAATGGTATACCGGGGCTTCAAACCCAGGGCTTGTCTGACTCTGAAACCATTTTTTTCCCACTATACTATGATGTCTCCTCATTGCGGGGGGCTTGCTTAGGCAAAATTTTTAAATAGAAGTTTGTATTTACGCCAGCTCCCTTTTGTACTCACCTCTCTCATCCTGGTATATTCCACTTACTCTGAGCACATGTCCAGGGCTCGGTAACTTTATCTTCCTTTAAACTCCACTGCAACACTTCTTAAGGGCTCTGTGTACCGAAATTTCTTATCTTTCCTCCTGTTCAAAACTACTAATTACTGAATCTCAGCTAGGATGAGAAGAAATCTGATGAAGGAATTCATTAAAACATGTGGCTAAACTTCAACCCAAAACGAATATTGAACTGTTAGAATTTCAGAAAGAAAAATGAAGTATAAAAAATGCGGGGGGGGGGGGGCTTCCCTGGTGGCGCAGTGGCTGAGAATCTGCCTGCCAATGCAGGGGACACGGGTTCGAGCCCTGGTCTGGGAAGATCCCACATGCCGCGGAGCAACTAGGCCCGTGAGCCACAATTACTGAGCCTGCGCGTCTGGAGCCTGTGCTCCGCAACAAGAGAGGCCGCGATAGTGAGAGGCCCGCGCACCGCGATGAAGAGTGGCCCCCACTTGCCGCAACTAGAGAAAGCCCTCGCACAGAAACGAAGACCCAACACAGCCATAAATACATACATACATACATAAATAAATCATACATACATACATACATACCGTGGGTTCAAGTCCCAATTTGGGTTTAAAAAAAAAACAAATGCAGGGGTAATGAAGTTTTGGGCAGGGATTACTTTATAGAAAAGCTGATACGGATCAAATCCCCTAAGTATATACTGTTCTTCATCCCTTCTTTCCTCCCAGTTTTTGAATTCACAGTTCTATTAGAATTCTAGGTTTTTACCTTACTTATTCCAACCTGGAATGTCCTTCCCCCTTCCTTTTCTCAGCTAAGTATATTTGTCAATAACCACCACCTCCTCTGCACCAGTTAAATCCTGCTTCCTTGGAAGTCTTCACAGGATATTCCTGTGTGCTTTAATGTCTCTCTTTCTGGCTTTCTCTCTCTCTCTTTTAATCCTGTCTTAGTCACTTCTCGTCAGAATCATAGTATTCTCCAAAAGTATTTTATATATGTTAATCTTGCCTCTAATAAATCTGTAAGGGCCAGAACTGAATTTTATCTCTATTCTTCCATAATGCTTATTCAGTTCACACTATGTACAAGACACTGTACTAGATACTAGACATTTAATTAGCTCAAAGTAGATATTTCTGGGTCATCAGAGACCCAGCACATAGATTTCTCCAACCTTCATTTGTTAATCAACAAATAATTTCCTAGCACAGAGGTCAGCAAGCTTTTTCTTTAAAAGGTCGAATAGTAAATATTTTAGGCTTTCAGGTCTCTGTCTCAGATTCTTCTGTTTCTTTTTCTCTCTTTTTATCAACCCTTTAAAAAATGTGAAAAACATTCTTAGCTCAAAGTGGACCAGACAAACACATATCACAGGCCCAAATAGTTTTCAGACTCCTGATCTAACAGTTAACCATGTGTTATGTAGAAAGAAGTCGAAAGGTACCTTCAAGGAAAACTAGAGCTGGTCAGTAGTTAAAGCAGTAAACACAGATTTTATTCAGAAACTATTGCAATGGGAGAAAAGAGACTTAAGTATTGAATTGGGCTCAATTCTAAATATAGCAGGGACCAGTGGAAATTTATAGCTAAGGAGCAGGGTCAGGGGTCAGTGGATGGAAAATTACTAAAAGGAAACATCAGGGGTAAAGGGGGATTCTGGGTAAATTGATTTGACAGGATTCTGGCTGAAGGCAGGCCACGGTGATTGGATACCAAGGGTGAGGGTCTTCTTTAAACTCACTTAGCAAGACTCTTGCTACAACTTGTTGGACAATGCAGGCCCAACAAGAATGGACACCAAGGTCCAGCACTTAGAAGAGCTTGACTAGAGTTAGGTCAAAGAGGGTATCTTGTCAGTAACAAAAATTAATAAAACACTTCCTACGCTCAAGGAATGACAGTTGTAAATTAGTGAATCTCTTGATTCTAGATCATCGATGATTTTTTTCCTGTGTCATCCTTCTAAATAGCTTTTTGGAAAAAAAAGGGAAAACAGTGCCACATGAAAGAAACATACCTTGATAGAAAAACACATTTCAACTTCAGAAATGTTAAAAGGTTGTAGATGTGTCTTAGAATCAAAGAAGTAAATGCCATTTTTGGGGCCCTTAACACATCAGTCATTTCATCTAGTCAGTCAGCCTTAACACATGAGTCAGTCACAACCCAAAACAACTAAAAGAGCCCTAAATAGTAAGATCTTTATTATTTAACAAAACAAGAAGTCAGGACGAAGGAGGGCTCTAGAGGGCTTAAGAGGCTCTGTTGATTTTACTTTTTTCATCTTACTGCTCTTCCGCCCTTGATGTACTCTACCTGTCCTCAGCCTAGCTTTCCACATGGTTTGGCAGAGGCCACGTAGTTGGTTTTCAGGCATCAAAACCTCAGGATGAAGGGGCCGTCTCTTCCTTAGATCTCTTTTTTGAGATGGACTTAGTTTTCCAGAAACCTCTCCAGCCGACTTCCCCTCACATCTCATTGGCTAGAGTTGTGTCATAGGTCCATTTCTGAACCAGTCATTGGCAGGAGTGGGAACCAATCATGATTCACTCCAACTTCTATTAGGAAGGAGGAGCGGCTGTTGAGTGTT